>NC_092818.1:134519212-134859212 GCF_023375885.2 Dermacentor andersoni
CAAATGGACATGAAAGTGGATGAAAAAGCAACTGACCGCCAGGTGGGATACGAACCAACGCCTTCACATTACGTAAGCGCAGCTTTATATATATATATATATATATATATATATATATATATATATATATATATATATATAATATGAACGATGTTAGACCACAAAAAAAAAGAAATAAAAGCGAGGGAGAGAAGCATGGCGATTTTATTCCACCCGCGCCGATCTCGTTTCCAACTTTGCCGTGAACTCGCGCCTTACCGCAGGATTCTTCGGTGTCCGTGGTTAGGACTCGACCGCAGCAGCGGTCGGCCATCTTGGAGTTCAATCACACCGTCTGCTACACACCTACGTGCGTGTCGCTGGCGAGGACGCTGCGGTATAGCCTGAACCCGCTGGTCGACCCGTGTGACAATTTCCAGGAGCACGTCTGCGGACGCTACGAAAGCAAAAGTGATAGCTTCCATGACAGATACAACGAAATCGCGCTCCAGGTTGGTGACCTAATATTCCGGTCGCACCAGTTAAACTCGCGTCCTGTAGAGACTGGCGTCTACAGCATACGTTGCTTGTAAAAGTAAACTTCGCCAGTCTATGTATTGCCAACGAATTTCTTGTCACCCTGTTTTCTTACAGGCGCGACTTTGCCGCTTTTTGAATAAGATGTATTGTCAATAGAAAGTTGACATAGTCAATAGTTGACAATAGTCAATAGTTGTGAGCAAATGTGTAACGGTCCGTGAACTTTCGAACAGTTTATTGGCAGAAACATCTACGCACGTATTAGTTGATGAAACGTGTGAGACGACAACCATAGGCAGTTACGGATACTACGGCAGTTATGGAAACTGTGGATAGTTTATCAACGTTACGGAAAAAAGTTATTTTGGCTAGATATATAACGTCTTAAGAAATAACTGCGAGAGGTACACTTTCACTGCATGTATATTCAACAAAGCGTGCAGAAAAAGAAAATTTATTTTGGGAGCCAGCGAGCCTGCCAACGACTACTTGTCCAAAGAACCCCTTTTTTGAGGACAAGTATTTCTTTGTTAACACTTCTGCATCTTGTATCGTAAAGCTAATTCACCTTTCTTATTGCTTCCAGCTAAAGGGAAGCAACAACAATTTTAAGCCCAGAAAATATGTGACGTTATATGAAAACGGGCTGTCAGTTGAGCTACAAGCAAGCAAAGCAGCCCACTATCAAAACTTTGCTTGGCGCGCAGCAAACGGAGAATTGGACACCCGCGCGCATTGGACGCCTGACGACTTATGTGTCTCCTAGTCACTCGAAGGTTCACGCTTAACGCCAGATTTTATTCGCGCATTCGTACGTTAATTCGGCACGTTAGGCCTCTTAGATTCAGTGTGCAACATTTACTTTTTTTTTAGCTGTCTACAAGCGCACAAGCGGCACCGAATCCCCTGTGAAATTTTATTTCGTTATCTGAGTTGTATAGTGTCAAATTGGCGCACCCAAGTTGAACAAAGAATGCGTTTTTTTTTTGTATAATTTTTGGCTTATTCTTGAAGCTTGAAAATTGGCGTCCCTTATCTTCACATCGTGAAATACGACACGCTTCAAATATCTACATACCCATGGTACCACTGTGGACTTCTTTAAAGGTCGCTTTCATGGCTCAGATTTTGCACGTATGTCATTATAAAAGCCCATGGCACATAGTTATTGTGAGTGGAAAACTTACTCTGAAAAAAAAAGTTAGCATAGGCACGGTAACTGTAAATCCCAGATGAATATCGAACTTGTGTATATTTTGAACGAAGCAACACATCTGGCACCCCTACGCAGCTACTTAGTCCAGTTAACAGCGAAACCCACTGTTGTTTGAAGAAAACAACGGCTTTCCGCAAAACGATACCTCGCACTGTACAAACTGAATCTTTGTGCGACGTCAGGTGGGATTGTAAGCAGTGGCTTTACAATAACTTTATGTATTCTCTAATACTTTTAGCCGCTACGAAAGGCAGCAATTCTGCTCAATTTAGTTCAGTCAAACAGAGTTGTTAGCCATATTTGTAGAGTCAACGCATAAATTAAGACTTCTAAGGTAAGGTCGTCGTCACACGTTTGCGGGAGGCAAGTTCCGTGGAAAAAAAAAAAGAAAATATCTATAAGCGTGGAATTAGCTTATAAACGTCAATGTAGCATAAACCGGAAAATTCGCCGCGCTGGCAAGAAAGCGCTAGCGCAGACAGCAAGCCTGAAATCATGGATGTCTAGCTTCTGCTTTCTGCAGAAATATTCCTGGCTCAAGTTATGTGCGACACACACACACACACACACGGGGGGGTGTCCCCCATAACTTGAGCCAAGAATTTAAAAGTGAAAGGCGTGTCGCAAGCGAATTGAACCGAACGGATAGTATTCACAATATTCACAACAAGTTGTTCCCTTTGAGATACGTCTCACGTACGTAGTCCTTTTTTCCGGGTTGGAAAGAAAGCCCTCGAAATATGAGAAAATCCACGTGACGGAGAGTTTGCGCAGTGGTGTTGTGCTGCTCTCAAGCGTGCGTTCGGTGAACAAGGTCGGCTGCATCGTCACTGGCGACGAGGAAGCGGTAGGGCGTTGTTTATCTCATCGGCAGCGCTCGGCCAGCACCATTCATTTTCGCCGTCATCCGACGAGAGCCGGCTTTGTTCAGCGGACGCACGCTTGAGAGCAGCACGATACCACTGCACAAGCGCTCCGTCACGTGACTTTTTTTTCATATTTCGCGGGCTTTCTTTGTAACCCGGAAAGAAAAAGACTGTATACGTGAGACGTATCGTCAAGGAAACAACTCGATCGGTGGTTTCTGAAGGTGCTCTACAAATGTGCCTATAATACTTGGGGTGCTCAGCCAATAATTAAAATGGTTGGGTAATTAAACTTAATTAATTAGTGAGGTATGAGGAAAACACAAAAATTGTCTGGGTTACTATAGGCTATTGCGAATAGCATGTGTTCGGTTCGATTCGCTTCCGACGTGCCTTTCACTTATATATATGTATATGTATGTATGTATGTATGTATGCATGTATGTATGCATGTATGTATGCATGTATGTATGTATGCATGTATGTATGCATGTATGTATGCATGTATGTATGTATGTATGTATGTATGTATGTCGCTCATGTCGTTCGCGTGACTTTGACGTTTATCTTCTCTTTATGTGTTTCATACTCTCGACAGGTTAAATGCAGTGCATGTATTGATGTTATTTGGCCGTGCGCATCGCAATAATGGAATAGCGAAATCGTGGCCTTCATAAATACTGGCGGGCCAAAAAAACACTTCAGAAGAACTCGTTCTGACCTTAGTCGGTACTTTCAGTGCGGTGTAACTTGCCGCCAAAAAAAAGGAGAGAGAAAGAGAGAATAAACTTTATTCAAGCACCCCGGTCAGGGCTCGCCCGCATTGTTCTAGTTGTCTGCCTAGCCGAGCGTCGTGATGAGCTCGATCATCGCACGTATGTAGTCGGAGGAGGAGTTCGCCAGCCACTCCTCAAGTGTCGCAGGTCTACGGGTGGGTGAGAGTTTGGCAAGGCTAGCCTGAATAGCGGGCGAGCTCCCCGGACAATCCCACAGAATGTGAGCATTATCCGGGAAGCCGCCACATGCCACGCAAGCAGGTTTAACAGGCAAACCATATATGTAGTGTTTGAAGTGTGGGGACAAGAGAGAGTGCGTCTGTACACGCCTCCATAGTACCGCCTCTCTTCGCTTCATATGTGTGTCTGCTTGTGGATACTTTATGTAGTTGTTTCGTAAATCGTCAAGTTTCTCGCGCCTTTCCGACCGCATGAAGGCATGTTGCTCATTCAGACTCAGTGGGTCCGGCCACCACCGGGCAGGGCCTGGGAGATTTGCGCGGGATGTGGCATGTGCCACTTCGTTCGCTCTGATCCCTGTGTGACTCGGAATCCAATGAATCCGCACTCTAATGATAGGGTGTGCGTTGAGGTGCGTTGTTAATGCTGAGTGTAGTGCCGCGGAAACGTTTCCGGCTGCGAGTGCCCTGCATGCAGCCTGGCTACCCGTTCGAATGAGCAGATTTCGTTCATATGGATTTGGCATGGTCGCGGCCTCCACGACAGCTGTAAGTTCCAAAAAAGGAGGTACAGGGAAGCGCGGACGAGGGAGATAACAATCCCGACGACACGGACCGCACGGGTCCGTGTTTTCGTGTGCGTCCTTTTTGTAGCAGCTGTGTAGTGCAGCAAGAAGTGCACCTTGCATGAAAAGCAATAGCGTGTGCACAAATTCTCGCGCCTGTGATGAGCACGTTCCGTGTGCTGATAACCACGACCTCTATCTGCACCGACACAACCTCGAAGCGTCTGTACCTTGGTATAAGCGAAGTGGCGAGAGAAACAAGACTGCCGCTGACAGACGCCCGGAAGAAGGCCGCGTCCCTCGTGGCCGGCTGCATTGACCGGCTTTCGCAAACCACGGCAGTCCACGCTGCGCTGTCAGACTTCATGAACACCGAGCAGCTCAGCGTGAAGACAGTGTCTGGCAGCGTGGCAACGAGCCTCGAGAGCGTATTGACACTGCAAGTGCACCTGTCCTTCGCCTACCGGCTTGGAGGACTGATCCACGTCAATCCAAGTGAGTATCCGTGCCGACCCGCATTTTCTGTCTTTCTGCCTCCTCACTGTGCCTACGTTGTATTATGAGCGTCGTTCACATCAACTGGACGTGAGTGGCTAGAGTCAGAAATCGGGGATGACCCGGACCGACTCAACCGCGCTTCCATGCATTCCAAATTCTGCAATTCTGTCTAGCTCACATACTCGCGCGTAACGTCCTTGTCTGTTCTTTCTTCGAAGTTTTCATCTTCTAGCTTGAAGGGGTGCTTCCACGCTTTATTCAGACCACCATAGTTTCGCTAGAACATCTGCTCTCAGCATGTCAAAAAGAAAGAGCAAAATAAATTATGGTAATTAACACGCACAAACCCATGTTAATGGTCACAGGAATTTGGAAAATCACAGGAAAAATTGGTCTTAGCCTCAGCTAAATTTCTCGCGGCTTCAGACGTCTCCTTTGTCTTTTTGATGACGTCATTGTGTGGTGCCCAATAGCAGCGAGGCACTTGCGGAAGTTGGCGCACCATGGTTGCCCGGTGTGCCCAGCTTGTCGCTTACGTCGTTTCTGTGGTGACAACGAAGAAGATTCTTTTTAAACTTCCTTGAAAACCTCGTACCTGAAAATGAGGAAACACTTGAAGCGCTGTGACCAGCGGCATTCGTGTTGCTTGCAGTAAAGTTTATTTCGCGTAGTCGTTTACCTATGTAGGTGATAATTGAAATGGCTGTAGAGCATAATATCTTAGTTCTTTAGTAGTATCCGGAATGATGTGCAAACGCAAGTATCAGATTACAATATTGAAGCAAAGTTTGGGTACGGCCTTGTTGGTATTCCATGGTATCAATCGTCACTTACAGCGCATACATAGACGAGGGACAAAAAAAGGACGATGAAGACAAGCGCTGTGTTGGAATTCCATGGTATCAATCGTCACTTACAGCGCATACATAGAACATACAGCGCTTGTCTTCGTCGTCCTTTTTTGTCCCTCCTCTATGTATGCGCTGTAAGTGACGATTGACACATTTTTGAGCCATTGATGATAGGCTCAAGCTTCGACGTCACGTCCTCTGTATAAGGTGTACGAAATCGCCACATTGTCATAATGCCATCGCTGCCGCCCAACTTCTCCAGCGAATTGCAAGGCCTCATTAAAGTGGTACTAAGATTAAATTTCTCAGCTCTCGTTTTTTCTCGTGAAATAGAAGGCCGAACCTTCCTCTATTCCCCCCCCCCCCCCCCTTTTTTGGCAGTGCTCGCCTGCAATTACGTGGGAATTCTTGCCAAGCAGTCAGCACATGAGAGAGCTATAGTTGACACGGGATACAGATGGGTCGGGGCAATTGTAACGCGATTCAGTGAAGCATTGGTTTGCAAAACTGCCTCCTATGTAAGTCTGGGTGAGGGCGCGCATTCATCACGTCTTCACTTTTCACTTCACTTTTATTTCCTTAAAGACCCCTCAATGGGGTATTACATAAGGGGTGGGGTTTACAAATGTGCATTTTAATTGGTGGCCACATGAGTTCAATGAACAATATTAGTATTAAGCTTATCAGCAAACGTCGTTGAACAGGTGATTTCGGTTATGTGACAGGGCAGGCCGTGCCAGTCGCTTGATGATCGGCAAAAGAAGGATGCAGAGAAGGTTGTAGTTCGGCTGCGTGAACGGGTTACTTGCAAGGAATGCCCTGTACGCAGGGAATGGCGAGGGGGTGGGGCCAGCACATATGGTGCATGATGGAGCGAACTGTAATAGAACTTGTGAAAGAGGATTAACGAATCAATGCGACGCCGGGATGATAGCGTGTTTAAGGCGGACTGTGCTTTAAGTAGTGATACGCTAGTGTTATAAGAATACGAAGAATGAATGAATCTTGCCGCACGATTCTGAATTCTTTCAAGTGCATTGATAAGGTAAGTTTGATGTGGTGACCAGATGGGGGATGCGTATTCAATTTTCGGACGTACGAGCGTCTTGAATGCTAGTAGTTTGACGTGTTGCGGTGCATGACGCAGATGGCGTTTTAGGAATCCCAGTGTTTGGTTAGCGGATGCAGTAATGCGCGTTACATGAGCAGACCAGTCTAAGTCGTATGAAAGGGTGACGCCGAGGTATTTAAATGTGTCCACTTTTTCTAAGGTAGTATTAGTAATATTATACGGTGAGTATAAGGGCTGATGGCGGCGAGTGAAGCACATAACTTTACATTTATTGGGGTTAAGGGCCATTAACCAGTCGTTGCACCAGCCTTGCACTTTGTTAAGGTCATTTTGTAAAATACTGTGGTCAGAGTCATCAGTAATTGTGCGGTAGATGACACAATCGTCAGCGAACATACGGATTTGAGAGCAAACATTAAGGGGAAGGTCGTTAATATCAATAAGAAAAAGTAGGGGGCCTAGAACGCTACCTTGTGGGACGCCAGAAGTTACAGGGAGGGGTGCGGAGGTGCGATTGTTGACATGCACTGACACGTGGGCCGTACCCGAGCGTTCCACCGGTCGCATGCAGCACGCGGACCGCGTGTTTGGTATCCGTGGATCAGAGTGTCAAATTTTGGACTTAAAGCCACGGATTCAGTGCAGGTTGCTAATGAGACGGGGCCGTCAACGTCAACGCCGAACGCTGAATTGAAAGTTGTTCGCTACAATGTGCGGGCTAAATGGCAAGGGATACTCTTGTTTTTTTTTTTTTTTTTAGAAATGCACAACATAGTGTCAGGTTTTTTTTTTTTTCATGTTTACAACCGAAACAAAAATATGTGCAATATATGGTCGAGCTATTGCTATAAGGTGGTGCTCCCTATGGGTGTGATGTGCTGCCCTGGCGGCGCTGTGGTAACGCCGGTCAACAGTGGCTTACCGGTTTCGGATAATACAGAACGCGAGGCCCTGCTGCTAAATGCAAGAGTCGCAGTATATCTTGTCGTCCGAGTTGCGCTGCGGTGGGAGTTTCGGAACATCTAGTGCCTGGAAGGATTTGTAGCGTGTTTCTCCGTCAAAGAAGAAGCCAAATGTTTGGCCAACTGAATACGCCGCTTACAAGAATTCTTAGACGAAGTTTTGCGGCGCTGCAGATTTCGAGTGTGTTCCGCTCAAGTCTCATGACGTCAAGCTGCAACGGCAGATTTTCGCAATGTGCGTCTATTCTTTCAACGAACATCAACTCAAAACTGTGGCCTCTGAACAATAATGTAACCAACTAAGAAAACTAATAATATAATAAATGACCTGCCATAGCGTTACCACTGTGACTGAATCTGACCGGTTCCACTGCGTGTCGACGCTGAATGCCGTTGGACTGACGAACATAAAAGCGTGCTTCTGCGGCAAATTCACATTTCCCGGTAGTGGCCGTTGGTCAGTCGCGTGATTGTGCATTGCTAGCCTTCGCGTTCATGCACAGGAACTTCGCTCATGAGGACACAATGATACGGCCGCAATGGTTTCTTTTGTTTGTTATTCATTTGCTTAACGCCAACGTATTATCTGACACCATATTTAATTATCTGCATTTTCCAAACATCACGCTGTAACTGGCTGGCTATAATATGTCAGTCTATATTGTTTCGTGTGTCATATATCAGCAAGGAGCTCTGCAGCAGTTTCTACCAGTCTATGAACCTTTCTTTCAATTATCTGTGTCACTTTACCACACGAAATTTCCTTAAGTCCTGTAAATCGATGTTCGCGGCCGTCATTAAATAAAAAAGCACCACCACCTATGGTTTTGCATACTCGACTGCACTGTTTCTCCAGCTTTGTGTATGGTTAACCGAAGCATGGGGCGCACTCTCGACCACATAAGACACAGAACACTGCAGAGAACGGAGGCGGCTTTTCATACTACGCAGACAATTTCGTCGCTCGCCACCAGGTCAACTGCAAGGTGCGCTCAAAACATCGCGCGCATCAGGCCCTATGCGATATTGGTTCATTGATGTGATATCTATAACAATAGTAAAGGACAAGGAGAAGGCGTGGACGCGAAAAGAGCACGTGAAGGCACAGTCATGGCGCTAACTGCCAACGGCGCCAACGCGTGCAGGCACTCCCGGCTGCCTCGCCGTTATTCTGGACACCTCCACACTGCCTGACCAAGCGCGAATGATCGACCAGTTGGGGCATAACTTGGTCACGTACTTGTCCACGTTGGCAACTATAGGCGGCGTCTCGCAAGTCACGGCGAAACTCCTTCAGCAAGCGGTGGACCTGCATCTCGAAATCAAGGCAGCTCTGGCCGTGGCTACCACAGGATCACCCCTAGCATACATAACGGTGATGCGCACAAAGCACTGGAAAAAACCTATCACTGGGGCTCTTTTCTTGAACTGGAGTTCCATAGCCTGACTTACGCAGAGTAGTTGCCTTTAACGTGGACTCGAAATATCGAAACGTTGAAAAAGATTCAGGTACGCTCACATATACGAGTTGTTCACGTGTGCGTATTAACTGAAGATTGATTCAAGGATATTGATTTTAAATGTTTAGCAACCTGCACGCTATTCAAAGGGGCAGTGGCGCCCGTATTGTACAGCCGACGTGCTGAAATATAACAAAAAATAGCTCTAGTTAGGTTGCGTATATAAATTGTCATAAACAACGCCGTATGTGCCTTTTTAGTTTCTAATGCAAAGTAACATCTCCGTTATTACAGTGACGGTGATATGATTAGAGAATGTTTTTTTTATCGGTTGGTCTAAATTTTCAATGGTGGTTTTACAAAAATATTGTGCAGTTTGTGCATTGAACTTGTTATGTAACTACTTTTAACGAATGCTTGCAAATGCAAGTCGCGATCTTGCTCACTTAAGGATCCGCCCATGTTCAGGCGTAAACAGAAGGGAGTCTCTTAAAGGGAAGCTGAAAGGTTTTCCAGAAAAAATGTGGGAACATCTGTACATAATGGTTTTCAACCCTCCGAATTCGAATATCGTACCGAAATTGAGCGAAAGAAAGCGCAAATATATTTTATTTCGACGAAAAGTGCAGCAGCGGACACGCCCAGCTCGCGCGTCTCGTTTCCGCCTGTGATTGGTCTGGCGCCTCGTGACGTCAACACTAGTAACCGACCGCTGCCGCTACACATGAAGCGCGGTGCCAGGTAGTTTGGTGCTGTTTTTCTGAGATGGTAATGGAAAATTTAGAGAGACTGCGTTTTTCTGAGGAGTTCGGCGTTACTCCCTACATGTACGAGCCGATTTCGAAGAGCCGGCCTCTCAAAGAAGCAAACGATGCTGGTGCGAGCAGTGCTTTCGACGCAAACGAAAGCAAAGTCTTGGGATCTCCTCGTGTTTGAAATGCTCTTTGGTGAGTATGTTTTTTGCAAAGCGATCTAGTGATCTCGCCGATCTTTCGCCGATCTAGTGAGCTCGTTTCCGGTCAAACTGTAGTGTTGTGTTCCTGCATGCCTCCTTGTGGAACGTAAGCGGGGATGCAATCGTCGGCATTTGTGCGCTGTCCAAAGCTGTGGGCAATCTACAAAGACGGTTTAAACGCGTGAAAAGCTTCCCGGTTCATGCAGTACGTGTAGTGACCTTCATCTGTTGACTACCACGTTGACTACCGCCCACGTTGACTACCACCCACGTTGATTACCACTCACGTTGACTACCACGCACGTTGACTACCAATCTACATACACGCAGACGCACCAACAAAGGCATGCAGGGTCGATCGAAGCAGATTACGATGGTACGCACGCAGGAACATGCGCGGTCAGGCACGGTCGCGGGCGCTGCGAAGGAACGAAACACTAGAGTTGACGTCACAACACCGCGGTTTCCGGTCTCCGCTCGCATCGTCAGCGTCAGCAGCAGCGCGCGGCATTCGACGGTGGGCGGAGCTACAGCGCAATTTCAACCGACGATTACGTCGCTCCTAATTGAAAAAAACGCAAATTTTACCTACATAGTTTATAAGGTTCCCGCATGCGTATATGAGCGTCTTATTGAATTCGACAGACTCTTCAGCTTCCCTTTAAGGCAGAACTTTCCGCTCTTAGGCATTTAAGTTTCGCATTTCCCTGTGGAACATGTTGGAATGCATTACGCTGTAAAAGTCTACGTTTTGGATTTCAGGAAACGGTAATGTGCCCCTCGAACAACTGGTTTTGTGATTTTTTTTTTTAATGGGGTCGCTGGTCAGTCTAGTTTTGCTAAAAAGCTAGTCTAATTTGCACGTATACTTGTCTCACTCTCGAGTTACATCAAATTGTGCGCCTCTGTGTAAAAGCAAGTAAGAATATCGCCTAATTATCACGGCATCCCTATATCTGAGGAACATTTAGGGCATTTTCTGAAACACGCTGTGTACCATAGGATTCAACTTGTTATGGTGACTATATCCAGGCAGTGGTTTGCAATGGAGTCCGGAAGTGGTTTACAACATGTCTCGCAGTTCTCGAAGCAGACATTTTCTAAGCAATTTCTGCTTTAGAAAATTTCATTAAATTTGAATGGGGCACAAGGGCTGAGTGGAGCCAGGCCCTATTTGTCTCCCAAGATCCTTAATCGGAGAACACGTTCCTTGAAAAGCTGTGTTTCACAACGAAGACACTGGATTCTATAAATAAGGACCTCCACTGCAGCTTCTTCACTGCTCTGACTTCGGCGACGATCTACTTTATTGTTTTCATTTAGTATCCTTGTGAGCCTCGAACTCATTTCAATATAACACTTGGCTTTCTGTTCTGTGCTGTGTTCTTGCAACCGCAGGCACCCGCCATGACTACTACCAAGGCAAACCTTGTGGTCATCCGCGGACTGAGCTCGCAAGCGTTTGGCGATGCAGTAGCGGCCAAGACGCCTTACCCTCGCGACGCCGCAATAGATCTCGACCAGCGGGTTCCGTCGTCCTTGGAAAATGTCTTCGGCAAGATCACATCGCAAGAGTTGTATCTGTGGACCAGCTGGAGCGTCCTGGGCGAGCTAGCCCGCCACGTGGACCCCTGGATTTCCCGGGAACAGCCCTATGGCTCACTTGTCTGCGTCAAAAGGGTTAAACACATCATGGCCGTACCTCTGGCAGCAACTGCATTCCGTCACAGGTAAGTTTTTTTAGCCTACCCAATCTCTCCTCGCCTTCTTTATGCTGTTTCATGGGTAGCTGCGCCTCAGGTTGGTTGCTTGGTGGCCAATGGTCGTGAAGACTGCATGGCTTTGCGTCGGACGCACTTACGCACCTACATGAGGGACTTAGAATGGTCGACAACTGCGTATTACAGTTTACCGAATATGACTCCTGAAGGTGCACTGGAATGTTTATACGAGGAGGAATTTTCCGTTGGCAATATATACACATTTGAATGGAGCTGCCGCTGCTGGGAATACAGACGGCAACATATTGCTCGGCCACTTGTCACGGTCAGTGGCGTTAACTATGACAATGTCAAGGCGCTTTCCTAAAGCTACGACTCATCCAATGCACCAAAAGATTTTCATCATTCAGATGTTATCGCCACTTGATTAGCAATCAGCAGCCAACTCCGGAAATGTACAATGGTTTCCAGCTGAGATGGTTGGCTGATACTTTCTGGGAATTCAGCAGGTGCTTATTTTGACAACACTGAAGATGAACCATTGCTGAACTACCAACTAAACTTGTAATGACGCTCTTTTGGTAGGCTTAATCTTTCTTTGGGTAAGCTTACTCGTTTAAATATATATATATATATATGTATATATATATATATATATATATATATATAAACGAGTCGATAAATACCTAACGTTGCTCATCTGCAAGCGGACCTTAACAACTGTTCGACGTGAGCCACCAAGGCTCGACACGCCGGCTATTGCCGAAGATGAACATTGGGTTTGTGGGGGGATGTCATGGCTGTGTGTGGGGTAGGGGGTAAGGATAATGATGATGGGTGAAAACGGACACGTTACACAAATAGTCGGGCTGGGGGGAATTATATTTCTACTCCTGCCTTGTCACGGTGATGGACGGCTATTCGACGCATTTTTCACTCTTCGTCGATAAAGGCTTCTAGTGTCTCTGGTGTCACTTTATCGCGGTTCTTAAATGTGAGACAAGTTCCATTAAACTGTTGGACGCGCTCACACAACTCTCATTTGATAGTTCAGCAATGTGTCGTCTTCATTGCTGTCCTCTGAATTCCTAGAAACTGAAAATGCATGTCTAGTGTGACCGCTACTGCATTTTTGCAAGCGTTTTCTCTCACCGTCCTTTCGCGACTTGCGGAAACTCCCGACTCGAATCCTCGAATCGACTGATGTTCGATTCTATTAGCTCCCGCACTTTTTGATGCCTATTCGGATCGACGTTAGAAGGTAATATTCGCAAATTTCTAATTTCAAGCCATAAGATAATTTAGTTACTGAACGTTTCAACTCTGTGTAATCTTTCTGGCGTTCATTTTTTGCTCGTTCCACAGTGTCGATGCAACAAATTTCATGACGAAATTAACCGACGTCCTCGTGCACTGCTTTGCGACAAACGCTTCGCGCTGGCTTCGCCGTCCTGGCCTGGCCACCGTAGTCGTCGGTTTCCCTCCCAGCGAGGACACCATCGAGAAGCTCGACAAGCAATACGACGCATATCCGAAGCACGTAATAGGTGAATACTCACGGCCATTTGTTGTACAAAGCGGAGGTTCGCGGCTCTGAACGCGAAGGCACAACATTGCGCACGCATGAAAATAAGGCAATCATGGCAACCGTGTCAGCCTGTCTCCCTCAATCACGATTTATAACGAACTATCGATAACTGTGTCATATTTACAGAATGTTATTCCAAGATACTGCGCAATCGATTCAAAGAAATGCAATACGGCCTTATTCTTTTACATATTCTAAGAAGTCCTTGTCATATTTCTTGATTTATTGTACAGTCAGTTACGTGGTAATTTTTTTCTTAAAAGAAGACTGAATAACTGGTTCCGCGGAGGGTTTATTTGGTTTATGCTGAAGTTTTGCAGTATCATTCTCGCTGTACTTTCTCGGAGTACGCGGCTTCACGAGAAAACACCAACAGGTAAACGGAACTGATTTCGATGCCAATGCTTTTGTCTGAACTACTGGCTCTCGCTGCCTCCATCTCACAAGTGTGCAGTAGTTCACACATAAAGTTGGGCTAGTTGTAATCGCAACATTACTATAAAAGGTGTTAAATGCGTAAGCATTTTTGTGGTTACCCACCGGGAAAACTGTCCGTCCGTCCCTCTTTTGCGGAAGACGATCGCTTTCAAGATAAAGCCAGCCAGCTGTGGAGGAAGACGACGACGAACGCACGAGCGGTGGTACGAAAATCTCGGGGTATGCCAACTTGAAATCTGGGGTTGGGCCAACTTGAAATCTGGAGATGGGCCAAGTTGAAATCTGGAAGCGGGTCAAGTTGAAATCGAGGGATGGGCCAAACCTAAATTCGAGGGTAGTCCAACTTAAATCTGGAGGGGGAGGGGCACCTTGAAATTTGGGTGTGGCCCTGCTCGAGATTTTGGGGTGGCCCAATGGCCTGTTGAACGCTGCTGAGCGTCCTTCGGATTATGAACACCTCGTGGGCAAGCGAGTGCACTGGGACGCTTGGCGCGTTTTATTGGGCCTTACCGAGGCGCAGTCAAAAAATTACCGACGATTGCGTTACTTCCTAATGCGAAATTTGAGCGCAGCAAATAAGCTGTTTCACCTTTTCGATAGATTGAGGCAAAGAAATCGAGCAACACATGTATGCGCTATCACAGAATTTTTTTTTTATTTTTCACACGTATTCCTTTAACAAAGACTCCACTAACAGTTCTTGACAGTCATGAAGGAAGCTTTGTGGTCGGAGAAATAGACTGATATATGTTCGACTTGGTACACCAATGCTTGATTCTCAAAGACGAGATCTCTACAAGTGCCTCGCGAGGTTGTCACAGCCGTGGGACGCGTTACGAGCGAGAGGAACGGGATGTTCTCCCGCATAAGTGTTAGGAAATTGCTGTTTGTCTTTATGTCAACATTAAAGTCCCCCACTACTAACATCGGTGTGGATCGATGGACGGTTAATGCGAGTTGCAGGAAGTGCACGACGTCTTTCGTGAGTGCGGTAGGGGCGAAGTAGGCAGCTACTACCAGCAAGCCGTTGGGCAACTTTGCGGCGCACAGTTCGCCAACTTCATGTGACGTGCCAAACATTTCGACTGGTATTGCAGAGAGACCTGTGCGCAAGTAGATAGGACTTCCATCGGTCGTCTCGCTCATGGCTCAGAAAGAACTGGCAGATAATTTCGCAGTGGCGAACGGCAGCGGCAATTTCGGCTCGGGCGGTGCACATATACAGATCCGCCGCCACCGATCTGGCTCTCTGATTGCCACCGCACAGGGCGAACGGCAGCGGCAATTTCGGCTCGGGCGGTGCACATATACAGATCCGCCGCCACCGATCTGGCTCTCTGATTGCCACCGCACAGGGGTTGCATTGGAGGAGGAGCGAAGAAAGGAATTAAGTTCGAGCCGGCGCTTTGACAACCGGAGACTCGCAGGAAGAGGGGGGAGGGGGGCGGCGTGTACACCCAGCGGCAAACGATGGGGGCAGAAGCGCGCGCAGCAAGCGGACAACACGATAAAGGGAGGAGGGAAGAGATAGCAGCGACTGACTGATGCCGCTGACGCCGATAGTGAGTCAACCCCAGCTGCGGAGTTGGTTTCAGGGACAACGCCGCCGATGCCGACACAAACAATATGATACCCTCGCTTCCGCAGCGCTAAGAACCAGGTCTAGCCGTGGGAAGGTGGTCACGTATTCGTCGACGTGCCGGGGCCTACGTGAAATAACCGGCGCGTCGGCAACTGAAGAGCACCCTATCCGCCACACAAGAACAGGGGGGGGGGGGGCCCTTTCCCCCTCTTTCTGCATGGCGGCGACGGTGTTCTATGCAGTCACGTTATCTTGACTCTCTAGCGGCGTCAGCGGCATCCAGCGGTATCAGTCGGTCGCTGCTAGCGCTGGGGGGATGAAAGGGGGGCGGAGCTGGTTACGAGGCCGACGACAACGCCGACGACGACGCGAAACCCAGGAACGGACGCCAAAGAGCTGCGCTCTAAAAGCAAGCGAGAGCTTTGTGGACAGGGAACGCGCGTATAACACAGGCTTGCAAAAGAGAGAGGGAGTGTGTGCGATTGTGAAGGGAAAGAGGCGCTATGCGAGGATGACATAGCATCACAGCGATGCACTCTCCACTGACGCAACTAGGGGCATTCTGCGCAGCATGTCATGCGCCAGCTGTGGTGCTCGCTTTCGGCCGCTCTTCTCCGGCGAGGCGCGCTCGTGCGCGGCGTTCCGGCTCAATTGGTACAATTGTATTGAAGGGTTCGGATGCAGCGAGAAAACCTGACAATTGTCTACTAAAGCCTAAGCATTCTTTGCCACCGGAAAAGGGTAGACGTACACGAGCTAGAAAACACAAGTAATCAACTCTAGGCAAAAACGTAGTAATAGCCGAGCCAAACAATGCTTACGCTTTAGTAGAGAATTCTCAAAATTTCTGTAGTTTTTTCCAGTCCTTGGCGCAAAAAAAAAAGTAAGGGAGACAAACAGTTAGAAAGCAACTGGAGGGAAGGGACGCTGGTCTTCAGTCGTTCTTTACCGAAGACATTGCGCCCCATGTGATGACAACATAAGGTGTCCTCAATGCGCTTGCCCATCACAACTCTTGGTGTATGCGTATCATGCAGCCACTGACAAGGTAATGAAATGGTTTACTTGACAAGGCGATTGGCGCTCTGTTCACACCGCTAGTATGCACTCTTTATTTGATGCAAAATGTTTCTTCTTGTATCAATCGGCATTTTTTTAACAGAAAACATCCGCATTCATACACAGGTGTACAATGCCACCTTTTTCAATGATCTGCAATGTGTCCCAATTCCGCTTCCATGCTCGTCTCCACTAAGCACTGAAAAATTGTTCTGCCAGTTCAAGGGAATCTAAAGCAGGGCAACATGTTAACACGACATAAGATCTATCACGAAAATTAATCAATTCAACTCATAAAGCGGGCTTTCAAATGTATATTTTCTTCAATTTAGCTGTAAAATGATGAGTAGTAAAAGAGGCGAAGAGAGTTAAGGGTAAAGTGTCATTTTTTTTTTATTTCAGACAGGAACCGCAGCGCCGGTATACGGGAGTCTTAGAGTATTTTCTTTTTTATTGTATATTCCGGTGATGTGGCTTGGGAGAAGATTTAACAACTCACCGAGTTCAGTCTTTCGCTTTCTTAGAACACAACCCAGTCCATCTTTACCCCATAAAGATTTAACTAGGCCAGAGCAGGCACCCTGAATATTTATCACGTTTCGGCGAACTGCTTGCAAGAACTTCAAGGCGACGTCGTCCCACGTATTTCGTTGTTGCGTTGTCGCGTCTTTTCTGGCCTACGAAGCCTTTCCTCACGGAAATAGTTGCTTTTTTTTCTTGACGAGTGGAGGGGGGATGTTAGAACTGTAATTTACGAATGCATCTGAAATATCTTGTTGTATTTCATGTTTCGTTAAGTCACACACATACCACTTGCAAGTATCGTGTGGTGCGCCCTCTCTATTCCCTGGCTTGTGGATATTTACTACGTGGTTCATTTCATCTGCTTGCATGTTCGTGCGCCGTATGCACTTGCTGAAATGTCTTGGAAGTTGCGCAATGTGAACGCGTCGACAGAAATTACGACGAAACTCTTTCGATGGTATCACTGTCTTACGCTTGATCATCCGGTACTTCGCAATACCACTCGCACGCAGTCAAATTTAATATAGCTCTTTGAGGCATGCTAGGTCCCCCAATGCAATTTCTCTTATCGTGCTTTCCTTGGTGCGATCGCATTTCGACTACTCGAAATTAAACTGTGCTCTTTATGAGTACAGTTTAATGCTGCGCAACTAGACGAACGCGGGGCAAGGAGAGAATGTGACAATTAAAAAAAAAAACGGGACTGTCATGGTTCGTCCGGAAATAGCCTCAAACGAGTAAAATGCTCGATCAAACATTCTTTTTACAGCGAAGCTGTATATGCGGACCCTGTGCCATGGTTGCCGGAGTTCGCTAAAATATCATGAACAGGAATTGCTCGAGCGTTGTCGTCTTCTTCCGCAGCTGGCTCCATTGCTGCTCGTCATTCCAGCATAGAATTTCACTCCTGTCTTCGTCATAGGGAGGCCAGTTTTACGGGGGCATGCGCCATTGCTTAAAGGAGTATGAGCCATTCACTGGCTGATGCGACGGTGAGATTTAATTTTGAGGCACAAGTCTGTGATTGTGAAATGTAAACGCCATCATCTGCCTATCAACTCAAGAGCAAGCAATCAAGATTCAACGTCTCCAGACAAAGTACTGCGAGCGGGAGAGGCACACTGAGCATAGACAAAAGAGACAACAACTCAACATCAAGCCGTAGAAGGGAACACAAGACCAAGCAAATACAACATTACACACAAAATGAATTAAAAAACGCAATCAGCTGGTTTTCATTTCATGTCAAACCTTGCTCTCATTACTGGCGCGCAAAAAGAAAAGGGGGTGGAGCAACTTTCACGCTAAAGAAAGCACGGCAAAACACAGACAAATACATCACGCACAAAAAGAAAGAAAAAAAAACTGGGAGAACCGCAATAAAAGCACTCTTAAAGCATGCTCAGCATGTGAAGTTCGCAAAAGCGAAAATCAGGTGAAATAATGGTGAAACCAAAGGTATTGTAATATGGACTGCTTGCGAGGTTTGACCTGCATGGTGTTACACTCTTTGTAGTTAACACAGCTTCGCTGTTCGACCATCCTCGCGGTCTGGAAGGGTTATTTTTACATACTGCTTCATTTCGAAACGAGCATATTCCTTTTTTTTTCTTTAAGCCACGCGAGTTTCCAAGACTATACCGAAACAAGCGAAATGTTGCATTCCAACATATTTTTAAAGTATACTTTTCTTTCGCGTATACACCGACTTTACACGGTATATTTCTATACAGGGTTTGGTAAACAGCTAGTTACACTAAAAAATTACACAAAAATTACACTAAAAAAGAAGTGACGAGAAACTTGTGGCCATTGGTAACTATGCTACCTTGGCTACGTACTGATGGTAATAATAATTGCCTTTGTGTGACATTTTTTGATGAGAGTGTTAGTATAAATTTATGCTCCATTCAGCTTCATCTGACGGCTTCACTGTGGTAAACATCAAAGAGTACAAACAACTAAAGGTATGCTAACATTACAGAAACAATTTACCTTTCACTAAAAAAATATTGATGCGTCCTTCAACGTACCCCTTCTCCCCTACCCTCACAGGAATAATAATAAAAGAATTGACAAAAGACCAATACGCTCTACGGATTACTTGGCGAAATCGACAAATCAAGATCATGGATAACGTTTTAGCGCTGGCGAACAAGAACAGAGGCGAGACGTAGACAGTACGATTCCGTCTTCGTCTCTCCTCTGTCCTTTGTTCGCCAGCACTAAAACGTTATCCAAGTTTGAATGCCGGTATGTCCAGCACGCAGCAAACTAAGATCAGCTTAATGACAAGCGCAACCGGTCATTCTACTTGTATGCGCCCCTCACATGGTAACATTGCAATGCCTGTACCTATCTTCTTTCTTCCGTGCAGGGAGGAACGACTTCTTGACGGATTGGGTGCAAGCCGCCAAGGCGAGGAAACAACACATTAACACGTCCGCCGTTCACTTCGACCCATCGGTAGTCGACGTCATAGTGTCTCGAGACGGGCTGGTTATAGTACCGGAGGCCACTTCTTACCTCCTGTACGACAGCGATTCCCCGACCTCGTTCTTGTTTGGCAACATTGGTCACATGATCGCCAGACGCTTCGTTCAAAGGTACCGGATTTATTGCGATACTCCTACTGTTTCTGTCTTTTGCACATAAAAAAATGTGAATAAGAAAACAAACACGCACACTGATATATGAAAGCGCATTCAAACAGAAAACGCATTCTTGAGTTTTTTTTCTTGTGCCACTCGTTGGTGCTCTGCCCCTTGCTTTTCTTGGAACAAGCATTCCTAGGCTCTTTCGTTCTGCTGCAGCATGCCGTCGATTCCTATATTCTGTATCTCTTTATCTCTTCAGCTGACGGGGTTCTCTTCCTGTGCAAACCTCGACTGCTACGACGCTCGCTGCGTGTGCATGACTCGGTGGGCCACTCATATATTGCGTGGCACAGGGCTTCACGTCTGACTCATACTGAGGCCAGATAGCCAGGTAGACGCGCTAAATTGGGTAGAGGTTAGGCAGGAGAAAGGTGCTCGCATTTAAAGAAAAAAACGTGTTTATACGCTTCCCTGCGACAGGTAGCGTTATATTTGTACGACTATGGAAAGTAACGGCTCTCTCGCACCAGACTTTCACCCGTTTTTGTGATAACGTCGTCATACGCACTCGTCTTAGTTGTGTTCCCGCACGTCGACACTGCAAAATGGCGGGAGATGCTTGAAAGCTGTGACAGTAACGGGTCCTGAAATTTCGTTGCACGCCACTCCGAATGAAGTACAATGGTTATATTGCACCTTGTTAGCGTTCGCACACAGTATGCGTCATTTTATTATCATACATCAAAGGAAATTACCCACATAATCAACGTTCGCTCTAGCGGTGAGACGTTACGTATCGAAGTCTCAAACACGGTATGTCAAGGTCGCCGTCAAGGGCATTGTATATCGACTAACTTTATCCGTGCGAGGTTCTCGCTTTCAACATTAGGATACGCTATCTGGGCTGTGAGCTGCAAGGCGGGCTCTGGCGCTACAGGCAGTGCTTGAGTCTGTGATGAAGGCACAAGATGCGATGGTCTAGCGTAATGGAACAAAAGAGCCACAAATGTGTGTATATTTTCATTAGAGCTCTCGTTACAGACCAATGCCAGGTTTAGCTTCCACTGCAAATTCCGCATTACCTTATGTTTAAAATTGCGTTTATGTACAAGAGCCTTTCCTCTTTTTTTTTTTTTTTTTGCATACCGATCCCATTGGAATGCGGCCGTCGTGGCCGGAAAACGAAGCCGCGACCTCGTCCTCAGTATTTGAACGCCACAGTTGCACTGATCAACCATGGCAGGTCACTGTGTGGATACAGCTTGCGTTCATAGCTTAAGACGGAGCAGCACGAAAACAGGACAGGATGGGTGCAGTTACCGGACAGGTCCTCCGAGGCGATCCGAGAACAGGTGCTCTGAGCATCTTTTTATACGCCTCTCTCTACCTGTCTTACTTTTGTGCTCGTTCTTTAGTAATGAACACGTACTAACTAATCCAGCACGCGAAGTGAAGCTAGAAAATAAGGGCGACGAAGGAGAAACGCTGACTTCCAACTAAATTCGATTCGAAGAAGGTGAACATATATGAAGTAAACCGCTCCATCCGCTCAGGCGCCTTAAAGTACTTACGTAGCAAAATCAAATTACAATTGGGGCAGACAGCCCTGCCCTCCACACAAAAAAAATTGGAGGACGCTTAAGCTTCGCCTTCAAGAGTGGAACGCGATAGCGTTATCGCACCCCGTCACTCTTGAGTGACGGGGTGCGAGTCACACAATGACGAAACGTGCGCCTGAGCAAGCGGAACGAACCAAAGAACTGGGTGTCTCGGAGGGAGAAACTATCTACGCGAGCAAAACGTCGTAATCGGCACGGACAGCCGCGCCGCGACGCGCCATGAAGGCGGACGCGATCATGGGGCTGACGCCTAGATTGGATCGTCCTCTATCTCGCTTGGGAGAGCACCACGCAGACGCGTGGCTCCTAGCCAGCAGCACGGCACATATCACAGGGGACGCTTTCCCACCATACGCGCTACGGCGCAGCGATCACCTTAGAGGCGTCCCGCATCGAACGCTGCACCTAGGAATCGCGCTGTGAGCTGAGAGAGGAGCCGCGTTGCACGGGCGAGTGGCGCACCACCTGTCGGGGCAGCGCCGTACATTGCGACGAGGGGGTCTTCTGTGTTTGCCGCAAGATGGCTC
The DNA here is from genome assembly GCF_023375885.2 of Dermacentor andersoni. Taxonomy (NCBI): domain Eukaryota; kingdom Metazoa; phylum Arthropoda; class Arachnida; order Ixodida; family Ixodidae; genus Dermacentor; species Dermacentor andersoni. The sequence goes on from NC_092818.1 coordinate 134,540,789, forward strand.
TGCGTGTGCGCAGAGCGCAGAAGAAATGTAGCGGAAACGTACTTCGCTACTCGTGTAACTGCGATTTCTGTAATTTACATGCTCATAATTACCGATATACACCGCAGTATAACTTTCTACGGCACGTTTATAAGGCAACACCGCATTCACTAGATTCGCTTTTGTCCTACTTTGAACCGTCGAACTCGTGGCTGAGTGGTAGCGTCTCCGTCTCACACTCCGGAGACACTGGTTCGATTGCCATCCAGCCCATCTTGCAAGTTGTTCTTTATTTATAAAGTGCCTTCTGGAATTTATCGCTCACGGCCAACGCCGCCGACGCCGACGACACCGGCTTTTCAGCGACACGAGCTCCTTAACGCTCTCGCGTTAAAAAAGCAACCAGAAAGAACACTGAACACCAAAACATGTTATCTAGGAGTTAAAACCAGAAAATCCACGCGCTCGCCCTATGTCGCTAGTGCTCCTTAAAGTCAACGTCGCGTGGTTCAGATATCTAAAGGCTTTCCGAGAAAGTTCAATAGGTAGAGCACGCACTGACACACACTGCTCCCAAACGCGCGATTTCTGTTGGTTCGATGTTTTCTCGCGCGGTCAGCACAGCTTTTCTACTAACAATTGTGCATTCATTGAAAAGAGGCTCGCGTGCGCAGCTCTTGCAGTGGTAGCTACGGTGTCCCGTCGTACCGTTGGGAACTTTGGGGCCAGCAGCCCGTTTTACTAAGATCGTTTGTGTATTCCATTCTAGTTCAACGTCGCAACGGCTGCTATGCACAGCAGCAGCTAAACGATACTGGCACAAAGTGGATGCACAATGTAAAAGAAACGCGGCCAGTCAACGTTCTAGCCTTCCTTCTCCCGTTTTTCCCTTAGGATGTTCTTGCCCACGGCACGGCCGGATGCCCAATGCGTTCCACCGGACGCGTCGAAGGCGGCGGGCGTTTTCGAGAATCTGCTGGCGTACCAGTGCGCCAGACACGTCTTCGCCGTCGAGCTCCAGCGCAACGCCAGCGCAGCATTGTGGCTGCCCATGCACTTGCGCCTTACTCCGCAGAGGCAGTTCTTCACCTTCGGGTGTTTGAAGGTAACGCCCATGGCAGCGACGGGAGAAAGATTACTTTCCGATGTTGCGGGGAAAGGCGACCTGGTGCTGCACGAAGGACGTCATCGGGCAGTATAGTCATATGGTCATTCCTTAGCTAGTCGCTTTCCTAGACTTGTCGCTTTGTAACGAAGAGCTATTCCAAACTGTTCTATTCCAATTCGGCCATCAGCTCTCGATGATTGGTCATAAAAATTTCGGGCCACCCTCCCAACGCACCTGTCGGTCACTAGACGTCACGAAAACCGCGAAAACGCTCCATCTGATATATGTACACACTGATTATTCATGATTAGACCGAGCGAAATAAGCATGCTAATTTGTGATTCGAAGACTTTTTCACCATTAGCGAAAAATGCGTCGTTTCACCAATTCCTCTTGGTCAAACATTCTCTGGCTGCTCGCTCCTACTACGCCTGTCTGTCACGCGACGTCACAAAGCCGGGAGAACTCACCGCGTCAAAGTGACGTTCACACGTTAAAGACACATTGATATGCCGAAAAAAAAAAAACATTTTTTTTTTCTAGATATCCGGACACTGCCCCGTTCCGATAGGAATAGAAGATGGCTGCTCTTCAGTCACTCTGGCACTCAGTACTCGAAGCTGCTGGGGAGTATGAATTTATTTGCGCAAAATAAATAATTTTGCGTGACATTATATCGTTGTCGAGGCCTTTCTGCACGTATACGACATTGCTTTGCCAACTCTTCTTTGTTGAGGATCCGTTGTAGTGGCATTTTTAACCTTCCGTTGCACGCTGCCGCGATTTTCGGCCAGCCACCGCAAGCTAAGTAAAGGAAAGCGGACCAATCGCAGACGCCGATGCCACCTTCCTTATCTGGTTATCTACTTTTGCTCTGCTGGCTCGGCCCCATCGAAATTCTCTCCAGTTGAGCGTGCTCTTCGCCTCTTGCCAGCCAATTAGATAACAAGAGCTGCTCAATGTAGGCAATGCTATTCGGTTTGAAAGCAAAAAAAAAGTGACATCCTACATGCGAGAAGCACGTTTCATTGGGTTTTTATGGCAACGCTGCGGGTTACCGCCTGATGCTTGCGTCGGTGGCTACGCAAGTTTGACGTCAGGAGATTAGAACAAAAACAGATTGGGATAGTTTTACGTTATAAAGCCCTTGAAATGTAAATTTCTTGTCAAAAGTGGCCCTTTTCTGTGCATTATTAATTGAATCCTAGAGGACGCCACAGAGAAGATAGAGGGGTAATGTTATAACCGGGACTTTTGGATGGATTCGATGAAGCTCCAAATAAGTCATACATAATAAAAAGCAAATATGCGACAAGGAAACATCAGATAGTATTAATAGTAACAATCACAACAATGAAGTTGGGGCATGAACACGGGTCCCTTCCTGTAGCCTGGTTGTTCAGTTCGTCCAGCGATGCACCCAGAGGAGATCCAGCAGCTGAGGCTCGACTAAGAAGATTAAAAGACTGTCCTCCTCTAAAATTTTTATTAAAGCGTAGTCGCTTTGCGGAACAACATGCTGTGCTATCTGAAGCGCGAAGTCAAAAGCTAACGTTTGCGGCCAGAAATGCAGAATCTACATTTGGCTCATGAAGTCGAAGAACTGCTTCACTGCATGGCACAGAAAACAGAAAGGCTGCTTCTTTCTTTTCCTTTTTTTTTTTGCTTTTATGTTTTATGTTCACGTAACAGTTACTTGCCGATCGCTTTTTTCTTTTTTTGAAAAGCGTTCATGGAATAATTATCTGCGGAACGTAATTCTCAATTGGTGTAATTTTTTTACGCATATAGACGTTATATACATTTTCTTTAATGACCACAGGATTTGCCATCTCTGAAATTTTTTCTCGTTGACTTAGTACTTTTTTTTTCAGCTTATCTCTTCCGAGACACAATTTGTTTTTCTACATTTACATTGTTGCATTATATGCTAAAGCGTTGTTTGCGATGACAAAAAATCTCTTTCATAGATATCTGAAAAATTATAACTTCCCCGTAGTAGTAAACAAGCTAACTTTGCAAACAGTGAAAAATGGAGATAAGACTACACTTGACTGACCATCAGCTATTTCAGCTAGGCGCAATCGTGTCAGTCATGTATTACGTTGCTCGCTTTCTTTCCTGTGTAATCATAGTACACTACAGTAACTCAACAATCCGGTGCCATCCTTGACAATGTTTGCCTCGCTTTGGCACCCATTCTATGACTAATAAACCACTGGTTATCTGTTCTACGCGTCACCTAATCTATCCAATGTCATCGCTTCCTGTTAACCTTCACTTCAGTGTCAGTATCGGCTGACCGTAGCGCTATATTACCGTATCTTGACTTTACTCCTATCATGTTCTGTTCCAACACTCGTTCTCTGGCTAAATTATTCGAAACTTTTTCGCATCTTCAATGAATCGTCCCCACAGGTTAGTATTCTCAAAAATCACTGATTATATAGTTTTCAAGTATATCTCTAAGCTGCTGGTTAAGGCTTCTATATCATGCCATATACGCTTCAACCTCATTTTTTTTCGTCTGGTGCTTTTCTTCTCGTAATCCCTGTCCCCTGTGACTGCTTGACATAGGTAAATGTGTTCCTTCTGTAGCTTCGACAGCGAACCTACTGATCATGGAATCTTCGTCGCGATGTCATAAATGTTACAACCAAGAGCCCGAAAGAAAAGCACAGGCAACAGCGCTACACTCGCAACTGAAATACTTTAATAAATATTGATATAATTTTACCAGCTGTCCTTCATTTGCATTATATCCAATTAAGAGTAAGACATCGCTGTCTTCATTTTGTCGATATTTGTCCGGTTATCTGTACACGCGTGGCTTGGGTGAGAGCGTTTCTTTTTTTAACTATTTGTTTGGCTGGTTTTTAATATTCTTTCATTTCCAAGTGTAACGCCGCTGTCAGTCCGCATCTTTCCTGTTCTTGCTAGGTAACTAAGAAACCACCATAATGCTTCAATACCAAGTAGCCGAAGTTTCAGTTCTACACGAAGTCATCGTAATTTGCCGGGCTATTCAATAATAAATTACGGCATATTAACTTTGAAGTCTATCTGAATATTTTGGCGGCTCAGGAAACTGAATTATTCTTCTTTTAGTATCCAGCGTTGCTGATCACGTTTTTCAAAGACGTATTTAAATATTATTTTAAAAGGTGGCATGAATAACAAAAGTATTTTTCGACGACTCATCATTAGGCACACTGAATGCCTAATATTTGGAAAAAATCGCATATTATCAAGCGAGCAAGAAAAATTTATTCCATAACTTTTAAATTCGCTTTCTGGAGCATTGTGTGGTTGCGGAATCTAGGCTAACTGTTTGTCAAGGTTTCAACCGCTTAGTAGGTATCGTGATTATAAAAATGTACCCATATATCTTCCCGTGGTCAAATGCATTGGTATTCCACTAATTTTCCCCAGAAGACGGACAAAATTGTATGTAGCGCACCAATGTGCTTCACAGCATAATTTAGGAAAGAACCTCCGCCGCACAAAAAAAGAAGATTAAGAACTCCAGCTTAAATTTTGGCAAAAGATTCACCCAATTGTTACAGCGCAAAGATAAAGCAAGAAAGAAAAAGAAACGCGAAGATTGCAAGACACAGATGATAACACTTAACAAAGAAACATTTATTGTAATAAAAAAGTTCACGTGGATGCGGATTCGCCGGAGCATCCAGCTTGTAGTACTAACACGGGTACATTGGTTAGTATAATCTGATCACCGTTTTTAGCCGGATAATCACTAAACAATATTATCGCTCGGCGCAAAAATGCGCCTATTCATACGTCGGAACTTTCCCGAATGTTATCAGCAATTCTATAGCGGAAGAATCCTGTGCAATCAGATTCTGTGCGTGACGCAAACGTTATTCAAATTAGAACGCGTGCACCACATGAGTCACGCACGATGAGTCACGTATAAACAGCCGACGTACTCAACCCGGAGATCAAATTTCGTCGATCGTTTTTGGTAAATTAAATGTTCTTTTGTGAGTGAGTTTCAGTGAGTTCCGTCCATTTTACCGGCCTATGTACATCAGCACTCCCCTAAAAAAATTTTTAATTTTATTGTCTGCTTCATGAAGCCCCAGTGCAGGGCGATCTTTGCGAGACGCTCTCTATCTCACGCAGGACTGCCGGAAGCGGGGCCTCGGCATTGAAGGCAGCTGCGCCACAGCTGCGTTGCTAAGGCTGCGCACCTTCACCGACGCGTACGGCTGCCGACTGGAAAGGCCCGCCTGCAGTTTGACCTAGCATGCGAGAACGGCATCGTCTCGCTGTCGCAACATTCCGTCCTTTCAAATTTTGCCCACCGACTCCCTATCCTCTCGTAATTTCTGAATGAATTAGAAGGCTTTCTTTAATGCGATGGCAGTTGTCTATGGAACTTCAATTGAGCTTAGATTTGTCTGTCGCACTTGTACAATTTTGCCTAAGAAAGCGCAATCGAATTGTAGCGCCTCCAGTACAAGCCAGATGTTCTAGCGCGATTTCTTCTGTCACTGAAAACCACACACAAGATGATAAAGAGCATCAGTTATCCACAATGCCGGTCTTCCTTAGCAATAAATGCGACCGTGTGTTTGTTTACTGTACATGCGTGAAGGCTCTCACGCTCGGGAACAATTAAATGCGCGTCAAGAATTCTGACGTAAACCCACCGTGGTGACGTTGTGGTAGCTTTGGCGTTGCGCGGCTAAGCCTGAGGGCGCGCGATCGAGTCCCAGCTGCGGCGGCCGCATTTCGATTGGGGAGAAATGCATAAACGCCCGTTTGCCGTGCATTGGGCGCATGTTAACGAACCCCTAGTTGCCAAAATCTATCCCGAGCCGCCCACTGCGGCGTACCCCATACACAGATCGTGGTTTTGGCAATAAAAACCCCAGAAATAAATTTTACCAGCTCCTACATATATTTTTCCTATTCTTTTTTCTCTGTTTTGCGTACGCATTCTTAATGTGTTTACCCGGTGGCCATATAGTGCATTCAAACGTGGAATGTTGTTAAGGATTGGCCATGAGAGCTTTGAGCCGTGTGCATCTCAATTGGTTAATGTGGCGCGCCTTATTTGTATTGTGCCCATGGAGCATACCTATCCACAAGCCTGCAAGCTGCCCCAGCGATAGGAGAACGACACCGATTCTGATTTTTTGTAGGGTTTTCATGCCTGATTTCAACCATTTCGCCAACTTACTTTCATTATTGCCTAGCGTTTCACGAGTGAAAGGTCTCATTTCACGAGCGAAAAGCTGAATTTTAAATTAGGACACTGGTTTTCGCAAAACGCTATTCAGAAAGCAGTTCGTACGAAAAGACGGTCCGCTAGTAGAGGTGTTCACATATTTCTGATCGCAGACGTATTATAGCGAAGGAGACTGGACAATATTAAATAAATCTTAGAAACCAGAACACTGTAAATCTTGTTAAAGTTTTGCAGGGCGTTTCGCTGGATTCTATGTGAGTCACTGACATGTAAAAGTGAGTAAAAACGTTAAAAAGAAAGCATGGTAATCCTGTTAAAATAAAAGAGGCGCAGAACTCTCTTCAACAGAAGGTGACTGCTGCAAAGAGTTACTATTATAACAACTCTCTGCCTAACTTTATTAAAAATGATCCTACAAAATTTTGGAACCATATGAAGGAAAGAAAGACACCGATTTCACAAATAATAATTGAGGGCACATCAATAACTAATGACGAAGACAGAGCACAACATTTTAATGAGTATTTTTAAAGTGTCTTTGCAGTGTCAGATGATTGCATTACTATGCTTCCAGTGAAACAGGTATTCGATGTGGATTCTATTTCTTATGCTGGAATTGTCAACATGTTGGTAAACCTAAAAACCAAAGCTTCTTGTGGCCCTGACGAAATCCCAAACATCTTTCTAAAACGTTATCCTGAACTTATTGCCAGCTTTCTTGTACGAATTTTTTCTGCGTCTGTGCTGTCGGCACAACTGCCCGATGAATGGAGAGTGGCCCGAGTTGTTCCAATATTTAAAAAAGGAGATCGCCTAAGATTACAAAATTATCGTCCCATTTCTCTGACATCACAATGCTGCAAGCTCTTGGAGCACATCGTGGCAAACTATATAACAGAATTCTTAGCTGAAAACAATGTGCTCACGGAGTTTCAGCATGGCTTCAGAAAGGGTTATTCGACTGTAACGCAATTGGTATCAGTGATTCATTCATTTGCTTTATCTCTAGACAATAATGGCCAAATAGATGTAATATTTTTAGATTTCAGAAAAGCCTTCGATAAGGTTCCGCACGACAAATTAATCTTCAAACTTAGAATTATTGGCATACCTGACATTTTCATAAACGTGATTATTGCTTACCTGAGCAAACGCACTCAGTACGTTACAATAGGTGAACATAGCTCGGCCACTCTCCCAGTCACATCAGGGGTGCCCCAAGGTAGTGTCTTGGGGCCTCTACTGTTTTTAATTTATATAAATGACATTGTTAAAACCATAACTCCTGGTGTGCAAATTAGACTGTTTGCCGATGATTGTATTTTGTACAGTGACATAACTTGTCAGAATGATCAGACTGTCCTCGAAAAGAATTTAAATAACATATTAAAGTGGTGTAATGAATGGGGTATGTTTATTAACGCTGATAAATCCGTATTTATTCGTGTTACTCGTAAAAAAAGCCCACTAACTTTTTCTTATACGCTAGGTTCTTCAGCTCTGCGTGAAACTCACAATTACAAATACTTAGGTGTTACTTTGACTTCCACATTGTCATGGAACATGCACATTAATGATATTTGTTCTTCTGCTTTCCGCAAACTCTGTTTCCTAAGATACAAACTGAAAAATACCCCTCCTAATGTGAAATTACTGTGTTATTTTACATTTATTAGACCAAAGTTAGAGTATGCATGTATATCATGGGATCCTTACACTAAATCAAATATCGTGCGTCTTGAAAAAATACAAAGGAAGGCAGTCAGGTTTATATTTAATACATTCGCAAGACTGGACTCTCCCTCTAAAATTATGACAGAAAACTCCATACCTATTCTTGAATCGCGCCGAAAGCTGCTAAGACTTGAATTCCTTTCCCTTCTTCTCAACAACAGGCTTGAAATTAAACCATCGACTTATATAACGCCTGCAATAACACGGCAAACAAGACAGCATCATCCGGATTCACTAACACCCTATTATGCTCGAACTGACACGTTTAGATTTTCTTTTTTTGCAAGCACAGTATCAGACTGGAAGGACAGTTTACAGACACAGCGTGACTAAAATTTGTATAAATTTGTATTTGTTTGTTCTTAATTTGTTCTCTTTTGTTTGTATACGTTCTATTGCCCCTCTGCTTGGACCGAAAGGTCTGCAGTATGTACTAAATAAATAAATAAAATAAAATGAAGGAAAGTGCAATATGTCGTAAACGTAGATACGGCTGAATTCAGTTGTGTTGGGGCATATACGTGGTGAGATAGAAATACCAAATTTTTCTAGGTCCCAATGAAAAGGCAAACCGATTGCAAAAGAGCGAGCACATATTTAAGGTTATTGACCATATATGTCACATCACGTTATCTTGTAGATCGTGTAATTTTGAAACACGCTAGCTTCTGTCCCTGCCGCCTTTCTACTGCTCCACAAAGGAAACTCATTGGCGTGGAAGCTGTATCGATGGCACAATCTGCGCCGAAGAGAGCGCAGAGCGTCTCGCCTAGTATTGTGCAAATACAGCGTCATAGAGGCAAAGTTCCAGAGCTGTTTGCAGCTACAGTGAGAAGTACCCTAGTGCAGTTCGGTGTCACCCGATCGTCGACAGTTAGATGATATTTTTTGTGCCAGACAGATACCTCAACAAATGGGTCATATCGGACTCCTCTTTATGCTCCTCGACGATGAACACTGTCTTGTTGTCACGATTGGACTCGGAACAGCCAGTGTTGCACCAAGCTAGTTCGAACATGCACCAGCAGCTCGTACAGAACCGGCGGGTACGCACGAACATTGACTTGCGACTCTCTGCGATGGTGCGGCACACGTTCTTCACGATCGGTAGACCTCCTCGACCCATAGGCAAAGCCGGAGAACCGTCGACTCCACCGGAGGGGCGGGGGGAGGTCATTGTGATTGCGCGCCCCAGTCTGCATCGTAGTTTCTAGATCTAGCAATGCAATACCAACGTAGCCAAGTATCCAAATTTAAGCATGTTAAACATGGAGTTTGGAAGTTACTACCGACACACACAAACACAAGGAAATCACCATAACGAAGATCAGCTAACGGCTTTGTTTTGGAACTGCTCTAGCTTGCAAAATCAACTTATTGGACGTGACTTGAGAAGTTAGCATTCCTTCGTCAGTTTATTCGCGTGATTTACGCGGACTTTTGTTCGCTGTGAATAAATATATCTTCACCGCAACAGTTGAACAGTTGTCAGGAGTCTCAGCTATACAGGGTATCGCCGATGCATTTAGGGGTTCAAGACCTCTTGAGGCGCTTTGCCTTTAGTGTCTGCCTCCCGCAGGTACATTGTATTCTTCCTGCGAACAAACATGTTTGACTGTGGCTTTGATGGCTGTATTGCGTACCGAAGAATTGAATGTGAAATGCATATTTGTTCATCAGCCCATTGTGGAAAATTTTCGCTGGCTTCCAAAGTGTTCGTCACTGTTGCTAACGCAGCGCAGGCAGTTGTCGATGCTGCAATAAGAAGAGACAGTGCGGCCTCGACCCTCAGAAAAGCGAACGTAATCGAACTTGTCGTATCATAAGCTTCTCTACGGAACTTAATCTCTTCATCCATGTCACTGAACTTCGTAAGTCAAATAAAGCTGTACGCGCTTTCCGAAAATTCAGTTAAACAAGTGATGTGTTGTACCGTAGCGGATGCTGCAGAATGCGAAACCTCACGCTTGTGTGCTATGTGGTTCCAACATATCGCGATGTACCGTGAGTGGCATTGACTATATAGGTTGACACTGATGCTAGTGAATGACCTATAAGCTCGCCTCCTTGTATTTACAGCTTCGTGCAAACACTTCTAGAGTGAACCTAGTAGGGGGCGCGGCATCTAACCGCTTCAACCACGGCTTGGTTTGATTTTGTTTGGTTTGGTGTCTATGGGTTAGCTCAACCTACCACTGGGGATCAGCCTTCAGTCGAGCAGCAGCAGGTGAAAAGTTAAGAAAAAATGGAATTTGGAAAATTATGATATAATAAATGAAAACTAATCGTTTTGGAAATCATCATTGCGTGTAGTTTCTTGTTCCTTTCAAGGGGTTGGTTAGACACGTGCAGTGACATATATTATTATGCTTGCGATTCTATATCGCTATCGTTTGGCATCACAACGCTATATTAGAGTAATTATATGCTACATGATCAACTTTTCACAATAAATAAATTACGGGTACATAGCACGACAGCTTCACTGCATGGTAGGATTCACCATGGGGTCATATAAAGTAAAAGTATATGATTCTTATTTTATTCCAGTATCCTGACGTCAACCTCGCCAAACCGCCGACGCAAGCATCAGGCGGCGATTTGTAGCGTTGTATTAACAGCCTGATGAAACGCTCTCCTCATTTTTGGGAGGACACTTTGTTTGCTTTGAAATCGAATTGCATGGCCTCTTTGACAGTTTTTTTTTTCTTATCTGATTGGCTAACAAGGAAAGAGGAGCGAACAGAAGGGAAGAAGGTTTCAGTGGGTCCGAGCTATCACAGTTAAAGTAGTGAACCGGATGACGAGGGTGGTGTCAGCGTCTACGATTGGTCCGCTTCCCCTTGCCTAGTCTGCGGTGGCTGGTCGAAAATCGCGGAGGTGGGCAACGGAAGTGTAAAAATGTACGCTAGAACGTATCCTCGACGAATAGTTGGCAGAGCGATGCATGCGCGCAGAAAGGGCCCGACAACGTTATACGCTCGCACAAATATTCTTATTATGCGCAGATAAAGCTATCATCCCTGGCAGTTCCGAGTACCAGACCAGTGCCAGAGTGATCGGCAAGCAGCCAAGTTTAATTCCTTTTGGAACAGGGCAGTCCACGGCTATTTAAAAAAAAGCTTTGTTTTCTTCTGAATAATTATGCTTCTTAGTGTGTACACGTGGCTTTGACGTGTAGAAGGGCGGTGTGGAGTTGGCCCGAAAGATGTTTGACCAATGTTTGACCGAAATGGAACTGAAAGAGATTGGAATAGCTTTACTTTAAAGCGTCCTATGCAAGGCTGATATATTTATATGCGCTAAAATGCCTTTCTGCGCAAAAATCTGGAAATAGTCGTATACTACATCTGATAGCCTCAAATGAAACAATCAATTCAGATGGCCTGTAGGTGGTGAAAAAGTATGATTGCCTTTCATTAAAATTCACTTGAGCACAATTTCTACACTGTTTTACTTCGAAAGCTGTTGTACCTCCTGCATGTTCTTTGTTACCTGCGAAATGTGCTGAAAGAAAGATAAATTAACATTAAAATCAGACCATGCAATAAACATGAAACGTGGAAACGTGGAAATGGCGACAGCGGTGGTCTAGCCATTGTATTCCTGCTCATAATTTCTGGCTTTAATGCTGGCAGTATTGCTAAAATGTCGCTTTTGACCCAATAACTTTGATAAAATGAATGTGTCTGTATGGTGAGGTACGAAGTCTATAAGTACTGATTAAGATGTGGGCTTCCAGAAGGTGTTAAGGAACGTGTCAGGCCCTCCTTCAACTCTGAGGCGCTTCTGAAATTGGCAGTTCTGCATTCTTAAAAAACGACGTGCTTCAAACAGAGACATCTGTCATGTGCATTACTTTCGTCAGAAACGAATCCTATTGTCCTTTTCATTCCATATGCACAAGAAATCAGCATCGCATATCAATCACATGGCAGTATTGTGCCCCCCTCTCATATTATATTAAAGGAAAAACAATTTCGATCGCGCCTTTTTCAGAACAATGAAAAGATTGAATCAAACCAAATATTTTTTGGTTTGAGCATCGGTCCCCCTCCCCCTCCCCCATAGAGCACCCCTTTTCTGCCGCAAAGCTTGGCCTATCAAACGCAGAAATAAAGACGTATTAAAAAAATAATTTTTTTTCTAAAGTTGGCTTGTGCTTGTCTAGATCTCCAAATGAGGTGTGCCGTATGCGCTCAGGTTGAAGTCGAAGCGTGCTAGTGTTTTGGACGGTAAATGAGGGCAGTCAAACGTACAGACCCGACCGTGAATTATATATATATATATATATATATATATATATATATATATATATATATATATATATACATATATATATATATATATATATATATATATATAGGACAAACAAAAGAAGCAAATCACACAATGAAGTTTCTCAATTCCATCATTCAGAGTACAGAAGGTTCTTCTGCCACGACAAATGTAGGGAAACACGTCAAAGTGGAAGGTGTGGCGGTACATCACGAGAGCGAGAGCCTTTTGTTTTATTTGAGGAACGCACAGCGAGCGCTATGGAACAAGGAGATATCACGAGGTACGAACATCTCTTCACTATGTTATAGGCGTCCCTTAGCCGAAAAGCGCATATATTTCCATATGATGTAAATGTATGTATACCTGGCATAGTCTCGGGTTGACTTGTATTGGATAGAGGAGGGATTCTCAAAAATACAAAGAGAGGAAATGCACAACAAGAACTGAAGGTACAAAATTATTTCTATACATTTCATACTAGACTGAGGTTAATGAATCGGTGTTATTATCCGTGCAAAAAACTATCAGCTCTTGAATCGACCGATGATGGTCCTCAATGCAGTGGTGACTCCTTGTGCGAGAAGGCCAGATGAATCAATTCTGATATGCGTCTCTCTATCAGTAGCATAAACCTATGCAAAAGTATGCGAAAACCTCTACTATCTCACTAACTTTCCCAGTTTCATCATATGTGGCCGAAAATGCTTGATCCACGTGCACACAATGTATTGTGCGCGTTTTCTTTAGTAACTAAAACACTTCAATCCAAGAGACCTATACAAAGCTGGTGCCGAACCGAAATTCTTTATCGTATCGGATATTGTTTGCATCAGGTAACACGGTTCGCTTCTAGTTCAACATCAGAGAGGAAAGTTACTCTTCAAGCTCATTCAAATGGAACTGAGAACGGATACCGAACCGGGAAATAAGGAGAAGCAAAAAAGCATAAATTTACTTTGTATGAAAACTCGAATAATCGAATGCGCATATCGAACAAGCGTCAAAAGTCCGAGTCCTTGTAGCCGCTTCGCGTTCTTGCAGTGAAAAAAATGTGCTCAAAAGCTTGGTGCTCGCTGGCGAACAACTCGGGGCGCAGAGTAACTGAAGCTTCGGCCCTTCTCAATTTTCCTTTTTTGCTGTTCGTGCATATCATTTTTACAGCTGAGTGAAATCAATGTTACTAAAGCGATACAGTGCTGTCGCACTGTAAGGCCGACAGAAAGAGCTCTTTCTCGTTGTCCTATAGCGGCATAGAGGGGCAGCTCAGCACTTTATGCAACTTTTGAATAGCTGGGTACAGCACTCTCGCCTGACGTTGCGAGTATTGCGGGGTGCTCGACAGACACTTCTCGGTACTCGAAGGCGTAGCGCATATGTGCGGCTCAGAGGCAAACAGTCCAGACTGCTACAGCAGCACTATCGACACACTTGGCGTCATTGCTACCTCTTACACCGCCGCGTCGTCCTGCAGGAATTGTGAAAGACGGCCGCGGAAATGTGACACTCATATGTAAGGCGAGGCGTCACGACAGAGAAGCGGCTAACTGCGGACATCGTCAGCGGCGCGACGGCGTGCGGCGTTGCCACGCGATCTTTCCCAAAATAGAGTTTCGTTTAGTGAGCGGACAACAATTTGTTAACGCGAGTGTTTCTTTTTCACGCTATCTCAAGGCCCCGCGTACCACTAAATTTCCACGCTGTGCTCGTTAGTGCGTTATTCAAACAGCGACACATGTAGGGCGCGTATATATCTGTCTCATTGTGTCGCGGTGCGCTACGGCCTGAGGCTATTGGCACCGCGCACCACATTTCGCTGAAAGAGTGCCGCATTTCTCACCTGCATCTTTGTTAGCGTGGTATGCAGTGATCGTGCTAAACTTACTTGATGAACAACGTTAACAAATGTTTGTGTTAACCAAACAGTGCAAACGCTCAGAACGGCAAACGTGAATATGGGAAATAGGATTAATAAAATAGGCGAGGGTTCTTCTTTATCACTTGGTCGGTTTGCATTATTCAGAGCTTTACGTTTATTTGGTGTGCATTTTAATTTCTATACAAGTGTGATCAAATGAGTACGCCAAACCAGCAAAAAATTCCTTTCTCCACTGAAGTAGATCGCCGGATTTGCCTTGCTTGGGACCTACCTGCCTATGACGATGCCCTCACAAAACTGATTTGGCTGCTTGCTTTCGGCTATACGAACTTTTCTGCAGCATGGCGAAATAAACGAAGTTTTCTAAAGGAAGAACCCACACTTGGCAAGATGTAGAAAGCGGCTGCCATGAAGTCTGCGGATAATGCGACAATCACGCTGTCGTGCTGCGTTTTCGCTGCTGAGCATTACAAGGTTGAAAAGGCTTATGCCCTTCTTTACAATGGGGAAGTGCTGCATGGCGGGTGCGCTCGGGTTGACGTATACGTGGCCTTTCCCGGCCATTTTATTGCCTGCTACTATCGCGTACTCCTCGCTATCTTTGCTTACTGACTGCCGTCGCGCAGTCTCGGGCAGAAATCTTGCATACGCCGAGCTCGGGCCGTCTTGCATCGAACGCTCCTCGGCGCGCCTCAGGAAGCGTGGGGGCGACTTCCTAAGCGGTATGTTGAAGCAGCAAACGCCACTGTCATCGAGAGAAAGCGGCGCACCAGAAGGCGCAGGTCACGACATGCTATTACTGCTGCTCCCTCCCCGCGACATATGTCGCTATTTCCAGTGGTAGTGGCGAGAACTTAAGATGAAAAAAAGCGTAAAAGTGCTATTTATAACCGGGAATTAAATTGTTGCATTGAGAGGCGTAAATATTAGAAACGGCAATTACGTATAAGCGTATACCTCGCACACCAATCATGACAACGAACGAATGACTATGGGCAGCTTCAATGGGACCTTGGCTTGGCGCCAAGCGAATCATGCTCGCAGCGGCACTTGCGACAGCGCTTGGAGCTGCGGCGGCTCAAGTTTTCGTGGCTTGAAAGCAGAAAAAAACACAGAGGGATCAGGATGCCAACTAGCCGGCATCTGCAAGCCAACCTCCTCTGACATCGTCCCTGCTTTCCTTTGGGGCCCACCTGCGCGCTGACTCTGAGAAAATAGGTGACCTTTGGTTGCCGGACCTTTCAAGGCAGTGTTAGGTTCGTAGTATAAGTTTTAGTGACGCCTTCGTGACGACCGGTCCTGCCACCTGCCTTTCGACTGTACTCCCCCCCCCCCCCCCCTTTGCATCTCTCGCGTGATCGCTGGCTAGAAATTACTGCCTACGTATTCCGTGGTGCGCGCCTATTTAACACGAGGCTTTCCTTTATTTTTTTTATGACAAGACTTCAAGATTGCCACGCGGCACTGCCTCCTAGTCTATTTCCGCCCTCCATTCTATCACGCTCTATTGCATGTGCTTCGGCGATTGGTGAGCTTCGTTTCCTATATATATAACAACATGGTAGTGAGACACTGGAAATGAGAAAAAGGATCCAGTGGCTAAACTTTCCTTTTCTTCTTAAAAGCAAGTTGCTCTCCCTCACTCCTAACCTTTATGTAAGGCCAATAGCGGCACGCCGAACACGGCATCGTCACGCTGACTCTTTGATAACTCCCTATAATGCCAGAACTAACGTCCTAAGATATTCCTTTTTCCCTCGTATACGAGGGAAAAATGAATATTTTAGGATTGGACTGGATTGGAACAATTTACTTTAGTCACTACTAACCAATTTTGATTCTATTGACCATCTGAATTATTTACATCATTGCTCTCTTGTGAATCGGTTACCCGTGCTGATTTTTGCGTTATTGTTCCTTTACTTCGCTTAAACTCTATTGATGGTTCCTTTCTGCGTATATTCTTCGCTTTATTTCTTTTGGGAATTTCTTCATTCTATGAGCGGGTGTTTATCTTCCGTGCTTTGTTCTCGCAGCTGATGGACTGGATTGGTATTCTGTGCGCTGTCAATCTAAGGCTGCTAACGCTATTAGCTTTCACTGCTATTTGTATGACCTTCCTGCTTGGGCCACACCAAGGCTTGCAAAATTGCATCAACAAATTACGTAAATAAATGAATACGCCTACCTGAATTCTGGCCCATCTCCCGTTGTGGGTACGTGCCATGTTAGATGCTCATCATCATCGTCATCTTCTTTTTCGTCGTCTTCTCACAAGAACGCTGCGTTGACGCGCTGCCTGACGCGCTACCTGAGTGCTCCCACCGCAATGACCAGCGCTCCCACGTACCGTTCATTCAGGTGACAAATCCTGGCGCTGTGCAAAGCTGGACGTGCTCACGAAATCTGCACCTACAACGCTGTGTCCGAGCTCCGACCTGGAAACCAACGGCATCGTTGAGATCCCGAAGAGCGATGCTTAGCTCAGGCAGCCGGATTGCTTCCAGGTTTCAAATGACGTAAGCCGAAAAACTTGTGTCTATTTCTGCGCATCCACCACGCACAGAGGTGCTGCTAGAGGATCGTGTGCCTCCTTCGCGCCTATAGTGCAGTCAAACCACGTTCGGTTCATGGGGAGAAGAAACTCAGCTGCTCTGCATGATAGAATCTACGGCGTTCGTGTCGAAAAATGCAAGTGAGATTATTTGAAATTAATGGTGCTTACAAGGGGTGTGGTGGGTCAGAATTTCAGAAACTCGTGATGCATCGAGCACAATTGTAACTTGTCTTGTAAATTGGTGTTATGTTAATATGTAATGCAGATAGCGCGCACTGCTTTTCGTGCAGCATCGAATAACCCAGGGCATTTTGGTTTGCCAGGTGAGCAATTCTGCTGATAATTTTTTTCTTTAAAGTGCAATCCACTTCCTGGAGTGGCCTTTTCTTCTTTGTTCTTTCTGCGTAATTAGCCGCTCCAACATCCTTGCTTTCTTTCTTTTTCTGATCGCACCAATGAACTGTTCTTTTCTCTTCTGCTCGCAACAATGAATTCTTGGAACTTATGTATGTCGCGTTCTCTCAATTAGAGGCACATATGTCGCAGATTATACAGACAAAAGGAAACGCGTATGCCGTTTGCGGAATGCGCAAGTAACTGACTGCCTCTCAATTTTGTATCTGTGTGTTAGTTCGATTTGCAGTCTCGGCACGACCACTCCTATAGGACGCTGTCACCTAAAGCCTAAACGTCAGATCCTCAATATATACAAAATAATGCCTAGAATAAAGAATATTACCATCTTGGTTGTCACTTAAGCGAGCATCTAAATGTAGAGACACGCATCTTCAAAAGCGTTGAATTTCTTTCTGCGCTGAAAATTCTTATTAAATTGAGTTATCAGTAAAGAATAAGCTTCGTGCAACGCAAGTTACCCACAGAGACTAAAGAACAAACTGCAGTGTTTTCAAAAGAGGTCCATGTAAAATGTTCGAAAATTTTACGTGCTATCCGTGATTGCCATAGAAGCAGCAGCGGAAGCATTGAAGACTCCAGATCTCCTTATAGCAATCTAGTTACTCGTAAAAGTTACGCGACCAAATCTACAAGAGAAGCTTGCAAAGTAGCTAAGTCGAGCAACGTGCAGCTGAGTTTTCGCCGCCTTGTTCAGCCCCCCCCCCCCCCCCCCCCCCCCCCCGCTGATTCAGCCCCGTTAATTTAATACCTAAATACACGGACACGTCCTCCTCTTATATGAGCTTATCCTAATCACAATTTGTTCAAATCCGATGCGGTACGAACGTATCTTCTAGAGACCTCAAGTTGTCCCTATTCCGCACAGTCAAACATTCCTTATGGCTGCAAATTTCCTAACTTCGTGACTTGGGCTCATGACTTCGACTCATGACCTCTTGACCTCATGACTTTCGACTATGGTTCGTATTTGTTCACGCCCATTGTCGTATAAGGTACAATCAATTACCTGTTCTAGGCATTGCGTGTCTTTTGCGACTCTGCCTTATCCTTCCTCTAAATCTGAACTCAAATATCGTGCGCCCATGCTTTCCTACCCGCAGCACCGCTTTGTAATCTCATAAAGCTATGCCTATCATTTTCTTTTTAATTTTCAGTTGTGTTGTGTCCTCAGCTTCGTTCAGCCTTTCTTTGGTAGTCGGAAAATTTTGCCTTACACTGGCAAGATGCATCCTCGCATTCTGCAACGTCCCACGCCTTGACACTTTACCGCGATCCAAAGACGGGGAGAACATCGCTGCTACTCTATTGAACTAGTTACTATATGCTTTATTGACATTCCACGGTTAGTCCTCAAGGAACATTTCCTAACTAGATACTCTTGTTGACTAATCTTATTGTGGTAGAGCGAAGATATTGCCACTCAAACCTATCAGTTGGTGTAGTCACCGAGGAGTGTTACAGAAGCGCAACGTCTTTTTCAGCCGAGGGGCGGCGCTATGGCCCCCTCGGTAGAGCCGAAGAACAGATTCAATTCGAGGCCCGTTAAAGCAACTAGGGGCCCTCGTTGTCTATACTCAAATGCACAAGAACTAATGTAAAGAGCAGTGGTAGAAAAGGGAATTTCACTGGAGCCAGCGTTTCGACAAGGGGAATTGTCCTTCGTTATCTCTAGCGACGATCCTTTTTCTGCCACTCTTCATTACTCCCAAGCCGCCATCTTCCTGTGAATTTCTGTCTTGCAAGAATAAATGTGTGTTTATCAAGCCACTCCTCACCGCAGCAGTCACGTAGTAGCGTTATTGCTGTGCGACGTCTTCTCCATCATGGTGCAGGCGAAAAATGAGCTTCGAGACACGGTCCGTTTGTGAATCCTGGAGACAGTGATGCTCACGTTTCACTTAAACGTCTGACAGCATATACGCCTTTACCAAGGTTTCGCCGCGTATGCGGTGGTTTCTCATGTGCCGCAGGCGACGCACGACCATCCTGCCGCTCCGCTTTGTGCTGCTCGCGCAAGCCGCCGTGCTGCTGCTGTTCTGCAGCATCCGGTGCGCGGCGTTGAACGACGAGGAGCGCGCAAACATCGTCCAGCTGCACAACCAGATACGAAATTCGGTGGCCATGGGCAAGGAGAAGAAATGGCCGGCCGCGTCTGACATGCTGCAGATGGTGAGCATTTGTTGTATGTGCTCGTCAACTAGCCACTATTGCTGTAGCAGAGCCGAGTTCTGCTACAGGTCACTACGCACGGTCACTACTCTGCTAGGTCACTACGCATGGCATTTGGTTTATCGAAGTTACTGCCGCGCAGAAACAGACGGATGACGAATAAAATGAGCCCACGCAAGCGATGGCATTTTTATGCCGGCTATATGCGTGTCACTGCTAACGGATGTTAACAGTTTTGCATAGAGTGGCCCCACATGTACAAAGCTTTTGATATAGCCAACGTAAACATGGTCCTAACTTATCTACCGGTGCTGTTGTAGTTCCATATGTGTATTTAGCCAACCCAATTGCTGCATATAGTTCTCAGAGGATTCCTATCAAGTGTCTATAGTGTTTAAATTGACATAGACAAAGTCTTTTCATAAAGAGTATGTGAAGACCAGTCCTTGTACATATGATCAAATGCTGCGTATAGCAACATCTAATTATGTAAAGGCAAAAGTTTAAAGAAACGCTATTGGTGAGCAAGCTAGCTTAAGGTTGTGGCAGGTAATCTGTGGCCTGCCTTAATCTACCTGGTATATGAGGGTAGTTAATGAGGGCAGAAAGAAGACAACGTAGAAGGCACAAGTATACCAAAAGAACACCAATCGAAACTAATGATAAAAATATAGGTTCCTATAGGTAGTGATGTAGGAACCTCTGGTTAGTGATCAGAGCTTTTCTTGAAATTCCTGCTAGCTGTTATTCCTGAACCATGTTCATATTATACCTACGTTTGTCCTCATCCGCTTTGTGCACACGCCGTAAGCATAACCGTGTTGCATGCAGAGCTACAGTCTACATTTGGAGGAGCTCGCCAAGACCCACTTATCGAACTGCGTGTTTGAGCCTGGCTGTATAGGCTGCCACATCGGTGAGCTGACTCCGACACTCATATTTTGTTTGAGACTGTATTTCCTCTTTGCTTTGAGCTCAAGGGACGAGACACTATATACAATGCAACGCTAATGGTAAACATTCGAGTAGTCACTTCCGAATGCTCTAGAGCGTTAAGTTCTGCTGGTAGAAATTGAAAGCTCTGAAGACCTTAGCTTGGTTCTTTCAGAGAGCCTCGCTTCAGCTCGGAGCGCTCGGAGCGCTCGGAGAGGACATCACCTTGTAAATGGGAGTTCGACCAAGGTCCTACAGAATTCTGCTCACGTGGCTCTTCCAATTGCGCTTGGAGCAGTCGAACGTTGAGCTTCATCTGCCTTACGCTGGCTCCAATTTCTCCGATTCCGCATTGTTGCGAACCGAGTTGCACCGACTTTAAGGTTATGGGAAACCCCGTGGGCGTACGTTATAGCGCGCACAGGTATTTAGTTTTTTTCTTGGGGAAGGGAGGGGGGGGGGGGGGCGCTGTTACATCAATTCAACTTAGTTTTCTCGGCTCCTTGCATACTTTCATAACCTTGTAGTGTAATGAAAAACAGCAAACGCCCGTAATGTTCTAGTAATCACGAAACTAGGTTCACCACGTGCAGCGCTGACG
The DNA here is from genome assembly GCF_023375885.2 of Dermacentor andersoni. Classification (NCBI taxonomy): domain Eukaryota; kingdom Metazoa; phylum Arthropoda; class Arachnida; order Ixodida; family Ixodidae; genus Dermacentor; species Dermacentor andersoni. The sequence goes on from NC_092818.1 coordinate 134,561,662, forward strand.
TCATTTATGAAAACCCTTTAAGCTGTGGAAAGATGTATACATTGGACACACTGGGCAATGTTTTAATGGCAGAGCAAGACAGCGCTTAAACAATGTAAGAAATTGTAACTAGCCATTTAGCCGCGCACTGTAATAAATGCACATGCGCTGCGCTGTTCAGTTGCACCGGATTTCTAAGGAATGCAAAAACAAGAAAGGGAAGTTGTAGAAGAGTTTTGTATAGGAAAAGCCAAAGATGAGTGTGTGAGCACCGCTTCATTTTACCTATCTAAACAAGAAGTACCATTTCCGCGTAAACACCTGTACCTGTATGTCACCTACGCGCATGCCTCGTTTTTCGACGTGACTAAATGGCTGGTGCTTTTTTCTAATTGGCAGTCACCGATAGTCATGTTGTGTATGTTGTTGTCCTGATTCCATCGCGGTGCTTCGAGATAGATCAGAATCTTTTACTCTCGAAGTTGTGTTTAGAGAAAGTGCACATGATTTCGAACCCCGTCACCATCTGCCGACACTGCCCGCGCTCAGCCGCGAGTTTTTCACGGGAATGACACCGGGCTGAGCGGTATCCTTCTCACTGGTTCGCCAATTCCCGCAGTTGTTGCCAAAGATGGCTGTCACCTATAGGGGCTACCGATCAGGGCCTATACCTTCAAGATGAGCCAACTCGCCCACATGAAGTTGCTGTCGAGGTTTGGGCGATCCTTCAAGATCATTTTTAGAGCTGTGGTTAGTGATCACGCTTGCTCCGTAGCAGATTCAAGCGCCAAAATTGTCGTATGTTTGGTTTTCATTCAGAAGAATCCCGCCCTTCGACCCTCGCGTTATGTCCTTTGGTCAGAGCGCTAGGCAATCCTATAATTTTTATGCACATAAAGTGGGATTTATCACGCTCATCTTCTTCACAGCCGCTATTTTATCACAGCCATAGTAAGGAAATCAATTTCAATGCGCTTTATTGTACTTCTCCGTCTTAACACTCTTAAACTGTCGTTGCTTTGCCGCCAACCTCGTCAACCATAGTAAACTACGGAAGTTGATCACTCCGTCAGCGTCGCCTCTTACGTGAATACTTTTTACTTGTATTGATGTCCACTCTGTCAGTCTAACAAACTGAAGATCCTTGTTCCTTTCGTCAGATGTCCAGCACAAGTTCCCTTACCATTTATTCCATAATCTCCATTATTGTTAATGTTTGTATCCGTTTGTGACAGCGCTCTTGAGAGATTATATAAAAGGCACAGCTTTTTCCCACTGTTGCTTGCTCTTTCTTTGCCGGAAATTGTCGCGAGAGCAGCCCACCAAGCAAACTTGGCCATCTTGTCGGTGAATAACACAGCAGGAATGACGTAGCGCCGTGGCATGCCTGCCCACACACTTTCAGGTCTCGACAACCGGCCGGGACAGAACTTGTACGCCATGGCTGGTCCTGCCAATTGGAGCCGCGCGGTGAACTTCTGGGGCGAGGCACCCATCGACTTCGTGCCGCCCAGCGAGCCGGGACATCCCGTGCGCATGAGGGTCTCGGTGCTCAGCCAGGTAACTGTGCCACCTGTCGCTTAACAGTTGTGCGGTGCGGCTGATGGGGTGTTCCCCACAAACTTCACTCGAGGTAAAGTCTGACACTAGCTCCCGCGCCTTCACGTTGATTGCCTAAGCCGTTTTAATGATGCCAGAGTTCTTCAACCGTAGCTCTTCTGACACTACGCTCGAAATTACGGGCATGTTCAAACTCATTTCCGCGGGAGCTTAAAGGGACACTAAGCAGAAACACTATATGTTTAGACCGATAAAAATATTATTTCAAGACTATTTCGTTAATTATTTTCTGGCAGGTTTACTACTATAACAGAAAATGAAGGACAAACTTACTTTTCTTTATTTATTTATTTATTCTTTTTGCTGTGAAACTTCAGCGTGAGTACATCAGCATGAGATCACAGATTTCATTGTATCTTCTGATACTTAGGTCGTTATAGATTAGTAACAGTGAGTATCCTGTAGGCTTGCGAACATCAGTCTATGGCTCCTTTAGAATGCTATATAGGCCATCTTTACCAAAAATAACTAGGCCCGATTAAACGGCGTAATATACATGATGTCTCTTCAAAGTGGCTTGGCCACTTGTCTTCTCTGAAGGTATAAGAGTGGCTTTTTACGGTAAAGTAGAAGCGTACATAGCTTATTAATAACTCACAACTTATTTTTTCTATTATTTTTAGTGTCCCTTTAATTGGCAGCCGCTTCACCATTCAGAGAAATGTTGAAAACCGTTGTAGCTCATCGCCTGCTAATGAGTTCTTTAACTGGCTAATCTGTCTTCTTCTGAACTGGTTTCGCTGCCTGCCGTCAACGGAAAAATTCGGACCAAACAAGCTAACAAAGAGCGTTTTGTTGAAAGATACCGGACCGAGACTACTATCGAGCTCCGAAATTTGCTTTTATACAATGTAGCGGTAAGTGCAAAACTTTTTTTAATTGATATGCAATAAAAATGCAAGCAACTGCAATGGAAGCAACCACATACTGTATTGAGCGCACTTCGCCCGTATTTTCGACGCGACCGTTCGGACGTTTGCATGCAGATCCATTTGAACTCGCGCGACGTCCACACTGTTGTCGTTTGCAAAACACATAATCGGTGACTATATGTAAGGCATTTTAACTTGACTTAACCGTGCGTTCATCGAGCGGCGTCAGGTGTAAACTCTTATTCCGGGTGACGTCCGCACCAAAAATGAACCCGGAACGGATTTCGTGCGGTTGCTAACGTGTAATTTATTCACCGTGACATGTCAAATCGCTGCCCACCCAGTCGCCAAATATGCTACGTAATTTATTTGCATGCTACTTCCGCTTAGTTGATCTTGAACACACACAAAATGACGACATTGCTGCCTCTTGATGTTGTCGTACATGTTAGCAGCGATCTGCTAACTGCGCGCAATAATTCACTCTAATGGGTCCTGTATGCGTCCTTAGAGTTCTGCAAAAGAGTTGAGACTTCCTTATGAAAGGTATAGTATCATTATACCGACACGTTTTCGATGTTCTGGTGCGACAAGGAGCATCAGGTACCATTATCTGGTCCCAATCCGTTTTTTTGTCTCAAGCAAGAATTCGGCGACCACTCGTGCCGTGAGAGTTTTCTTTTGCTTGGCAATGTGGGTACGCCGGTTGAAATAAAATATAGTGAAGTATTGTAGAGCCAATGTTCGACCAATGCAATGTATTGAAGCAATTCCACGTGGCGGAGCTGTGTTAGAAGAAATTAAACATTTTTTTTTTTTTGCTCATGCCATGGTTTACAAACTTTTTCTCGCGAGTTTACACTCTAGCTAAGCACACACACGCATGTCTGATCGGGCTTTGATTTATTCGAGCGAGCGCGTGCGTTTTGATTGTCCGCTATTTGGGCGACTTCCTGCTTCCAGCGGGCACGCCTCCCGCCCGTCCGCTACGGGCCTTGAGATAGACGGGCGTCACAGCTACATAGGCTAACGCTTCGGTGCAGCTTCTGGCCTTGAGACGCTACCGCGCTTGAGTGCGTGTCGTTGGTGCAGCAAACACGGCCGGCTCGTTCAGCGGCCTGCGCATCGTCCATGGCGTTAAGCATGTCTATGTCAGGCGTTCTCTTAAGCACTACTTGTACTATACTCCATCTTGTAATTAGCAGACAAAGCCGCGGAAGATGGAGCGACGTCGTGCCCTGTCTGCGTTCATGACTGAAGAATAGCACGTCACATTTTAGACGCAAAGATTATAAGAAAATGAAAACATTCTGTAATTTGGCATAATAAGCGCTCGATACGCGAGAACAATAGACAACGAAGCCATGGAAGGCGTAGATGAATTGTTGCTTAATTGAAATACAGAAATAAGCGTTTCGCTTATTCCTCGTTGATTTCTGATTCTTCTCGCTCTCTGATACACTTCCTATATTAATATTATTACGTAGAAGATGATGATGATGTGTTCTTTTAATAGCTGAAGGGTCAAGTCTAGCCAAAGAGCACCGAGCAAGCAATCATGAATTTTTAATGGAGCAATGTATTGTGAAGGATAGTAATATACAAGAAGTTGATTACATGGATGACTCATACATCTGAAAAGCATTGAAAGAAAGCATGCGTAGCGACACACTCTGATAACCTTAATTTCGTTGAAAGGCTTCCGTGATGGTGGCCCATCTTTTCGGGCGAGCTTTCATCTGCGTGTGTCTGTGCTTATACGGTTGGTTTAGCCACTAAACCTGACAACAGAGAACAAGGTGAATGAAACGGCCTTTATTCTGTGATGTGTCGGGTTTGGCGTGCACAATTGAACTGCAGCGTTTGTAATGTGCAGCTTCTGTGGAGCAAATCAAACAAGGTCGGATGTGCCTGGAAGGACTGCACCTCTAAGACCGGCAACAACATGTACCTCTGCAATTACATGCCAGCGTGCGTTTTTTTCTTACCCTTTTATTTGGCTTATAGCAGTATGAACGCACTGTAACGAGCTGTGATCGTAAGGGCCGTATATGACGTCGTGATGGACGCACTACGTATTAACGCTGTATCTAGGAAGCATGAACTTGCTATGGCAAGTTATTGGTTGCACTCCTTCGTCTCTGCAGCGTACAGTGCTCTGGTACATGCACCACACAGGTTTGTTTGGGGCATTATGCCGGTTGGGCAGGCTTATGGAGCTTCTTTATATGAGGAATGACCAACAGCTAGATTCCCTTGGTTCATTGGAACTAGCACCGAGGTGTAGCATTACTTCCCACGAGCGCAAAGTTGCCTGAGGAAGGTTATGTAAGATGTAATGCTAATGCGTGTGCGCCATGTTTGTGAGAGTGAACTGCTCAATCCAAACTGCATGACCACTACCTGTGTTCCGGTGAAGTATGTAAGCCATTAACGTTATTCTACTTGTTAGAAAACAGAAACAAATGGAAATAATAAAGCATATGTCACGATTACCACACAACATTGCGCTTCCTGTCGAAAGTGCGAAGACTGCGCAGCGCATCGGTCGAGCTGAAAGTATCATTTGCGTCCTAACGGTTCTATGGAGTGAGCGACCGATTAGGGTGAACGAGGACTAACGTGTCGGTTCCTTCGAGTTTGCGGTGCCAGGAATGTCCTAAAGGAAGCGTACGCTTTCGGGATTAACGTTATTTGAAAACGTTCTTTACTGCGCGATGATGCAGGGGTAACGAGATGGGGGGCCACGTGTACATGAGCGGGAAGCCATGCAGCCGCTGTCCCAAGGACACCTGTTGCTCGCACCTCTGCCCGCACAAGACCCAACCTGCCTACGAGGGCTTATGCGGTGAGTAGCCATCGCATGTATAATAAAAATATTTTTCTAAATTACTAACCGTTATATCTGAGAACAAGGTGATGCAGCCTCGGAACTGAGCCTGGTATTCAGATTTACAGCCAGCAAGCATAATATGTGCGCACAATAGCTTTGCGTGGTTTTACTGGCTGTGCTCAGAAACTCATCAAAAATTTCGGATTCGTCTTGTTTGTTTGTTTGTTTGTTTGTTTTTTTGTTTTTTTTTTTCATCAGATCCCGTGGATCGTGAGCATTCATCTTGAGTGCACGTGTAAGCGCACTGTACATGTAACTGAAAAAAAAGCTATTCAGTTGGTAGGCTTAAGCAATTTAATTCACAGCGTGAGTAAAAGGAGGAATAGTGAAAGGAAACAAATACAGACACCGACCCACCTCGCCTCGGGTTGCTAGCTTTGTAAGTCAAAACATGAATGATGAATTTGCATTTATTTGCTTCCTTTTGTGTATAAGTGTTATTTTCTTCGTTAACGATAGTAAGAATAACGGCGTCAAGATGACTGCCAGGTCCACCAACAAGTAATGTTTGCTAAGGACGAGCTGCACTATGCATTGTACGAAACCAAATAAATATGAATGAATGAATGAATGAATGAATGAATGAATGAATGAATGTGCTCTGTAATTTCCTTGTACACCACTTGCATTCCACTACATGAACCTGTCCGTTCGATTGCACTTTTCTCTTTACATATTGTACGAACTTGTAATAAGCTATAGGGAAACCACCCATTGGTAACAAGAGCTATTCCGAAATATGTCTTGCAAGGTGCATCCGACATTAACGAAAGAGCTGTGACAGAAAAAAATACTTCGCGGATATTTTCAATATCCCATTCATGATAACTGCGACGTACGTCCTGGACTGAGTGACATGTCACTGCTGCGCCGCAAGCACTATAGTCATTCCTAACAAACGTCACCGGGATTTCCTATCTTCGCCGCGGCTCTTGCACTGCTGTCTGACAGATTACCTGCGCGGAGGTGCGCTGTAGGGGCGAGGCAAGCAAGTCCGCCGGCGACAAAGCACACAGAGCGCTCTGAACAGCGTTTGTCTCCCGTTGAATGCTCCGTAGCGAGAAAAGACGTGCTACCGCTCTAGAGTGCTTTGCATGCAAGGTTGCGAACAGATAGAGGACGTCACAGTTGTACAAGCAGCGCAGCAGTGCTATTTACAGGACTCTCTGCCGTAGTGACATTGTACGCTGGGATCTGGGAAATGCCAGGCCGCGACGGAGATTGTTTTCTCCTGCTGTTATTGTGTGCGAACGAAATCAAGGGACAGCTTTACTTCGAATTAGAGCTAACGTTAATATAGACAAGCAAATTACTCAAACCTGATGTTCCAGGGGAATATACCCGTTGAATAACGAACAACCGCCAGCGCGCATGTCACGTCGCTTTAACAATAGCCATAGTTTCGCGCGCATCTTCGGCGATACACTGTGATTCAGCGCACCAGCACGGCCACGCGTCATAACAGTGTGGAACAGTTTTCCTGATAACATTGCGTGCTTAACAAATCGTGCTGCCTTGCGTGAACTGTAAATCTTCTAGTAGGGACACTTTAGAAGGACGTTCTTGACTTGTTTTCGTTCCTTGATTTTTTTTACTTATATTATTGTATTTTTAGTGTGTATAAGTGTATTATTGTGTTTACCCTGGACAAACATTTCTGAACTTTGTTTTACTTATCCTGTGACAGCCTGTATTAATATTTATATTGATTACTCCTGTTTAAACGCTTACAATTCTATCCCCCTCTTACTCAATGTCCTTAAATGGACCTTTACGCTAACCTAAATAAATAAATAACGTAAATGCTCAACCATATTGCCACAGTCCGTGCATGACTCAGGGTTGCATGCATTTATTGGTGTCCCTTTGTCTTCATTCTTTATTATAGATGCCTTGCTGCAAATACCCCAATTGAAAAAAAAAAAGAAAACATTACCACCTTACAGCACCTAATGTCAAACTGAAAACTATATAAGAAGCTGAATTCCACCAGTTTTTCCCGAATCATGACAGTAAACGCTTGCATGTGCTCCACCGTTATCTTTTAATTAGTTGCGTTAGCTATAAAACTTGCAGGTTTTATGTGATTTGGGGACACTTAGTCAGAGTCGGATCTCACCGGATTTCGCTTGATTAAGCACAGGGCTTCGCTAAATCTAGCGCTTTATAGGAAGCTAATTGAGATAATAAAGTCCTTCCAAATGTCATGGTATGACGACAGAGTGCCGCAACATTGACGCAGGTGCAGCACCGGCGAACTGTGCTCGAATGATATAGAAAGGTACAGGATGCTGTACATGGCAGTAAAAAAAATGAGGAAGAGTGCTTTCGTGGATAGCGTAAATAAGGCTGAACAACAATATTCTTTTTTCTTCTTCCTCCATCTCATGATTGTATCGGCAACGCTTTCTGCGGTGACTCACAGCAGGAACTGAATAAGCGTAAATCCACAATAGCGTAGTATCGGTAGCGGCTGTGCTGCATTGTCCTGCATGGGTAATTCCACATGTTTTTCTTCAGATGTGTTGAGTGGCTGTTTCATGCCTCCCCGGTCAGTGACATGACGTTAGGCCACTGCCGATGGAAGAAATGTGTGAAGTCTCCGTAAAATTAATACAACCTAAATTTTGCAATTGATCGGGTGCATAATGCTGTGCAAAAAATTACAGATCGACATTCTTGGAAAGCAGGCTTCTTGCTGTTATTACACCTAGGAACTTCCATTGAAAACTTCTTGGCAGAGGGGGCAAAATTTCACCTTTGTTTGGTGCGCTTTTTCTTGTTTCACTCTACCATAAATGTCTACTTCGTTATCATTAAGCATAATGCAAGCCTTGAAAACGCGCTCTATAGGTTTTAAGAAACACACATTTATACCGAATAGCTTTAGGTTCCGATTTTTAAAGGTAAGACGCCTCGCGTGAAGTCTAGGTCTTTGGATTTCATTAATATTTATATGAAGTAAGATGTAACGCTGCAGTTAGCAGGTTGACCAGTTGTGTTGATGGAGCGCTGTTGAATTTTGCATGCAGAGTGCATAACTATGCAACTAGGTATGCATTTCGTGTGGATTCCGAACTTCCGTAAAACAGAACTTGACTTGCCGCAGTAGCACTGGCTATGGCGCTGCACTGCTGAGCTCAAGGTGGCCGGTTCGATCCCGGCCAAGACTGCTGCTATTCGTTGTGCGCGAAATGAAAAACTCTCTTGCATTTAGGTTCAAGTGCATGTTAAAGAACCTCAGGTGTTCAACAGTACCGGGATCAACCAACATAACTGCCTTATAATCAGATTGTGGTTTTGATTGCACGTAAAATCCCAGAATCTTGCTTTTTGTTTCTTATCGTTTTGGAAGGCTGGCAATGCAGCTTCTCTGGTAAAAAAAATAGAATATCAATAAATAACTGTAATGAAACTGATGAAATCACAAGTACAATCATGAACTCAGATGTTCGACGGTGCTAGACGCTATCGTGTTAGCGCTTACCTCTTAGCAGATTAGAACGATGCGCATGCGCCCAGTTTCAACGGCGTTTTCCTAGATCCGATAGCGCCGCGAACAAGCAGGCACCGCAATGTCATACAAGACTCCGTAGAACATTTGTGGACTTTGTGAATCAGGTGTCCCCCGAGCGGCGTCGTTCAAGATATAGGGCAGCGTGCGTATAAAGCAGGCGGATTGAAATAACCAACTGTAGCCTATCTATCGGCGTAGTCTTGAACTTTTGAAGTCGAGTTGTGGAGGTTTACGAGGGTTTGACATTTTGGTATTCCGTAAATACGACTAAAGGCACTACAGTTTATTCTTATCCCCTTGTTTCTACATTCATAGTCCGCAGACATCAACCGTAATATAACATCAACTAACGTAACACCAACGTAATAATAACACCAACTAGGCCAAACTCAAGTTCTTTCGAATAAAACCATATCAATGCGCATTGACAGTAAACGAGAAAGCCTGGCGAGGGTTATTCCTTGCTTGTACGTTTCAACTGTTTGGCTCGAAGAAGGCAGTCAGCCACTGCGGCAAGTGAAAGTGTAGCCACGTCATTAGGGACAGATTGCGAGTTATTCGCCCTACTGGTTATTTGGTGCGTAAGAATATTGCGGTATCGCGAGCCAAAACCACGAACCGATTATGAGGTACGCAGTAGTGGGGGACCTCGGATGAATTTTGACCTCCTGGAGCTCTTTAACTTGCACCTAAATATAAGTAAACGAGCGTTTTTCTTTTTCTTTTTTTTTTCATTTCGTTCTCATCGACCTGTGGCAGCCGCGGCTGAGATCGAACCAGCAACCTCGAGCTCATCAGCGCAGCGCTTTAGCGACTGTGCTACCGCGGCGGGTTCATAGTACAAAAGCTTATCGTGCTTAGCACAAGTATCCTCCACGTAAGTTTGAAAAGAGCTAGGGCTTAAAGGTAGAACTATTGAATGCGTTGGAGAAATGATGTGACATTTCCTACTTTTCTTTTTCTCGATCTCTTTCAGCTCCCAAGTAGGACGATGGCGAAGCTGGTGCATGCGGCCTTTGGTTTGAGGAATTCAAACTGGATAATAAAACACCTTTTCTGTGATGAGATCAGGGACATGTGAGAGTAAATAATAAGGTCCACAGTTCAGGGCATAGTCAGGCATTTGTCGGCCTAATGCAAAACAAAAATAAGAAGAAAAAGAAAAACCTGCGCTTAACTTTTTTTGCCTTTTACAGGCTAAGCGGGCCACACGATGGAGAGAAAGTCTTGTGAACTGGAGATGCTGGTAAACCGTTAAACCAGTTTACTCTCCATCATTAGGGAAACAGATGAAAAAGATAGGTGTGTGAAAGCTACTGCAGTCGATCGCGCTTATTGTACTACTTACTGCTGCTTATATTATAACGAAAATTTATTTGTCTTACCTTGTGCCTGCCTTCGTACTGTCAAAATTCGCGAAAGTTCAGCGTAGCTTACACACCCAACCGCAGTGGCGTAGTTTCGAGGCGGGGCGAGGGGGAGGGGGGTAGGAGGCTTTTAGTCGGTAGGCAATAACACAAAACATTTCCGGGGAAGGGGGAGGCACGTAAATGGAGCGCCTCCCCCCTTTCTCCCCCCCCCCCCCCCCCCCCGCCCCTGCCCCGGTGGCCCGAAAAATATTTCTGGCTACGCCACTGCCCACCCGCTATCGGATGGAACCGAATTTTAAATACCCCGCTCAAGTTCGTACGTCGCTCCAGCTGGTACGCCACCGACTGGACAACACCGCAACGTTCGCGAAGCACGCGGATTCGGTGCTTCAATGTACCTGACAATTGCCTTCGAGATTTGCATTGCGGTGGAGGCAGTCACGGAAGACATTGCCCGCAGCCCGTGGCTCTCCGTACTGCCACCAGGTGGCAGCGGCTGGACCATTGTTTCCTTTTAACTGCTCATTCCATCTGCGGCTAGCGCGCTCGCCAGCGGCTGCAACGAAGACGACGCACCGCTCCCCTAGCGCAGCTGCCGACGTTCACGTTTTCCTCCTCAGTTCCGCGTTGGATTGGGCGCCTACCAAGGTAAGCGTCTGCTGTACCGGTCGGCTTTATTGACGGTCAGCGAAGATGGCATTACACTGCGCCTCCCGTGAAGCCCTTTCTGACAGCATGACAAGCGCACATATGTGCGCACCGAGCGATATGTGGCGGACGGGGAGATTCGAATGCGCGCAGTTTGTGCTAAGGACGCGTTGGCACTTCTCGGCTGGGTTAAAATAACGCGGCGCTTCCCGTTCCGCCTCCGTTGCAGCGGCACGGGGAAATGCCGCTAGCGCCTGTCGCTCTCGTTGTTGCTCAGTAAGCAGCGCAAATCCTGCGACGCGGTTGAGTCCAACGTTGTTGGGCCAACGTGCGCAACGTTTGGTTTCTACACGTCACGAGTAGTTTCGTTGATGTTGCAGCTGCTATGCGCGTTTCAGTTGCTGCGGGTTCTCAACGTAAAAATGATTTCTACTTATTACGCAGTTTAATGTCCCAAAGTAACACTGGCGGTATAAAAGAAGCCCAAGTAGAGGGCTCGTGATTAATTTAGGCCACGTGGGGTTCTTTAAAACCCGCGCACAAATCGAAGTGCACGAGCGCTTTTTCATTTTACCCCCATCAAACCACAGCCACTAAACAATCGTGGCGGGTACGCCGTGAAAATAATTGACAGTATACCTAATAACACTCAGGGACGGTGCCTTTGCACCTATGTTACTGCGGCAGCGTTTGACAGCTCTTTCGCGTTCTTGGGACAATAAGCGTAACTTCCATGTGCGACGGTTTCGCATTAGTGCAAACGAAGAAGAGAAAAGCAGAAAAATAATTCAAATTGAACACTCATCGGTGTATTTTGTCGTGCGTTGCTGATGCAAATAAGATGTTTGTGTATATGTTCCCCAGCTGAAACTGGAAGAAAGGTGGTTAACCGACGGGCCCGAATTTTATTAATCATATCATGAGGAGCCAACAAACCAAGTCGCCAAGGACAACATGAGGGAAATTACTTGTACCTACTAATTGAATTAAAGAAATTATAAATTAATGGCAATGAAAGTGGACGCACAAACTACTACAACTAACCTTGGGAGTGTTAGGTAGCGCCCCCACTCACAAACATTGGCGACGGATGTGGAACGTCCTTTCTGCCGCAGGCGTCACGAGTACGTGATCGTTTTGAGTGAAGGCAACAGGTCATTAAACCCACACATGCTACCTGAAGGCATCAATGTTGCCGGATTCAAGACCCTCGTTATGTAATGAGCGAGTAGAAAGGGAGTTAACCGAAGGGCTCAATTTTTATTAATCATATCATGAGAAGGCCAACAAACCATGACGCCAAGGACAACATAGGGGAAATACTCCAAACACTCCCAAGATTACTCCCGGGCAACCAGTCAAAACTTAAGGAAATACGATCTCTGGCACCCAACCGTTTGTTCAGGATCACATTACATAGGCTAGTTACCGCCCAAACAAGTTATAAAAAATATTGCTTCCGAGTTCTTCCTAATGTTGATTCATGATGTCACTCAAACAGTAACTTCTAGTGCGCTGAGGTTTTAGTTATCATTTCCAATAGCGATGTTTAAAAGGCCAGATACAGGGCACCATACACTTCACTGTCATCTTTTCGCGCTGAGACAGGTTTGCCCTTGCTTGTTTGAACGCCAGTGGTCCGTGAGTTCCGCGGCGCCAGTTTTACGTCGTCTCGAGAGATGGCGCCACGCTGCGTGACGCCTCCTTCAGGCGCTTTTCTTCTTCTAGCTGGGCAATGTGCTCTGTCATCCTGGCTGCTTTCGCTGCCTGTCGTGCCGCCTTAAGCCAGTTTTCTTAATCTAGCTGGGCAGCGTCCATATGGACCAGTGCATAGTATAGCGTGGTGCGGTATGGTGCGGTATGGTGTGGTGGGGTGGGCTGTTGCGATCATGCACTACACCCATTTTAAGTTTGCGGTTAGTATTATCTCCAACCAATCTGCTACGCCGATTGCCATTTCATGCTTCTCTCGATTACGGGAGAGCGAGAAATTTTATTATTTGTTCTTTTTTGTGAACAAAAACATTGTGGAGTTTATTCCACGCATGTTTTTGGTTGTCAGTGGACTTTGTGGCGTGGAAAAAGCACGGCTGCCCTCTTGAGGTTGTCCTGTGGTTTTGCGAGGAAGCTGTCAGCTGCGTACTTGAGTGGCTACAGATTTACATTATCAAGGTGACATCGCCTGGCACAAGACAAAACACGCCTCACTCATGCGACGCTTCACAATGCGCGCTGCGAGTGCGCGAGAAGGATTATGAGAACTTGATCCATTGAAACGCAGCGAAAGGGATCGGATGCCGTCGGCGTCAGCGATGGTCGGCGGGGTAAATGTTCAACATGGTGGTGCACCGAGCGCCTCAGAGTGGCGAGACGCACGTTGTCTCAGCAGGCATAATAGAGCTGATACCGCGTTCTTCAGGCTGCAATACTCCACAAAGTGCAGTCTTTCCTAAAGATACACTGCTCATTTGGCGTGTGACAAAAACAGATCCGGATGTGTATTGTACCTGCAATTCTATCGCCAGTTTTCAGCACATGAGGAGGTTTCACAGCACTGCAACTTAAATGCGTGGCTTAAAGTCTGCCGCCTATTAGATGTGCTCACACGCCGAGAGGATCTTTCGAACTAGAAATCCTAAGTGTCGCTGTAATCTTCATTAGGCGGTTCCGATCGCGCCTTTAGCGTCCATTTGAATAAGATATGTCGAAGCATGTGCTTCTTGCACTTATTATTGCCACAGCAATTATACGCACTGTGGAGGCGCGATCGCACCGTCGCCGCTAGCGGTGTCGTGCTGCGACGGTATCGACGCGCATGCGCGGACAACGCGCGGAGGGTTACATGGTCTCCGGAGGCGCGCATTGTGTTTGTCTACAAAAGCGACGAAGCCAAGTGGGCGCACCATCACGGGAGCACCGTCACACCGTGATGCATACACTGATCCGAACGGAAGGGACAGCAGACGTCAAGCTAAATTTATGTAATACTTTCTTTGGATGCTGTCAATAAGTCGATGGTTCTCTTTCTTCTGTCGCGTCTCAGCCACCATCGAGGTGTGACATCTGCAACGCCGCTGGCAGTGCTCTTCATCACACCAGCTTTCTCTCAGAACTGCCTTAAGCACAACGCTAAGCATTGCTATCGCTTTCAGCGCTTTGCCTTCGGGTGAAACTGCCATTTTTATTTATTTATTGCTATTTTCTTTTGCAGCGTTCCGAACAATACGTGTTTATAAAGCTCAACTGCAACAGAACTTTTACCGCGTAAGCAGCCCGCAGTTTAGGATAGTGCAGATATTGAGGAACCTCCGTGCAAAATTTGTTGTTTGAAATACGAGCGGTAGCGTCACGATAAGCTCGCAAAAATAGTCGTTTATGATACCGAGACTGAAAAAAAAAAAAACGCCCCCCTTTACCGCTCGCCGGAAGTGATGCATCACCTAGAACGCGCTGCTCCTCGGCTTGGCCTCCGAGATGAGGGGGCATCCGCGACTGTTCACGGCACGCTTCGGAGGCGGCGGGCTTGGACCATCAGTTACTGGCGTTATCTGCTTATGTCCTGGTTAAAGGCTGCTAACAAGAGGACTACACAATTACTAGTGCTGCGACTTAGCCAAGATTGCTTCAGTGGTGGGCCATTCCACGCGAAACGCCACAGACCCCAAATGTGACCATCGCCGATTCTCTTGCAAAAAAAAAAAAAAAGAATGGGGCTGGTCGGTTACTGTGTGAATGAGGTTTCACCAAAGTATTTTTCTCCTACTAAAAAAAGCATTTGGTGACGTAAATGCTCTTTGAAATTTTCGCGACGACCGACTAGTTGGTTGAAGGTATCTATTTTTTTAATCAAGTGTGGAAGTAGGTGCAACGACAAATCTTATTTTAGAATATTCTGGTGGCATGATTCTTTGGTGTGACATCATAGGTGAGCACATTTCATAATTTCTCGTGCTTAATTGGCTGAGTTAAAAAGCAAAAAAAAATAATCTGTGTTTTCAGCAATTTTCTTGCATAAGCATCGTTAGGGTTTCAACCACAATATTCTTTCACAATTCTTTCCCGTTGCTATACCTCATGTTAAATATGATGTTCCAACTATGAAATCGTGTACTTTTTCAGAAATTTATTTCCGAATTTGCAAAAAGTCACTTTTTAATTACGTTCACACGTATTTTAAACAATCAGGCCCTTCATATATAATGCGCGAGATAGCTCAATACATGCAACCTTTCAGCAAGTTACCGTTGAGGCGAGAAAAACATTTTTGATGCCCACAATCAGTCTCACCGGTGGGCACTCCAGAAACTGTCTTCACTGCAGAAACCGTATGCAGCGCCGGCTATTCTTTCTGGCACGCATATTCATTGTGGCTAAGTGCCAAGCGAACGCGTGATGTGTCAGGTGACATCAGTTTGAATACATCGTAAACGGCATGTGTTCGTCAGTGCACTTCTAATTTGGGGAGCGTCAAGTATGCAAACACGGCATAAATGTGAGATTTTCGCAGTGGAAGACAGTGGGCTAAATAAGCCTAATCCTCTCCTACGCGAAGGCAGAATAATAAGACGGTCATTTCACTTCAGCTCCTTCACACCAGAATGAAAACGACGCACGACGAGGCGCATGGACACACTCACAGCAGAATATATAGCCTGCAAACTGGAAAAAATTTTTGACATTTGTCTCCAATGCAACGGTTGGCGCGGAGTGTCTGCGATTCAGGTTCTTGCATAACTGGTAATCTGCTGTTCTGTAGTACTTAAAAGAACAACGAATCAGCGCCATGCGCAATATGGGAAGACGTCCTCGAAGCAGACGTGGTTTATTTTTATCGCAGAAATGTATTATCGTGAAGAAGTGGTAGCAGTGCCATCAACATTCGAACAATGTAAACTGATAATTTACTGTCATTTACTGCGCATGAAAAAGCATGCGCCAATATTTCTTGCCTAGAGGGTTAGTCCATAAGCACGGCAGAAATTCAGTTGTAGCCTGCAAGTGTTTTGCAGTGAATGCACTATTCGGGAGTGCCTGCCGGTGAGATTGGTTGTGGATATGAATTTTTTTTTTCGCGTCCCAAACCAAATTTACTGAAATTAAAATTTCTAGATCATAATGCGGACGGCTAGTGCGTGCAATGAGTCACTTTACGTATTTTTACCTGAAGGACATGAATGCTTAATTTATGTCTGAACAGCGTCAAAAACTTTTTTGTCAAATTCGGAAGTAATTTTCTCGAAAAGTGCTTGATTTCATAGTCGAACATTACATTCAGCATAAATTATAGCAACGTTCAATAATATCAAAAAGATATTGTGGTTGAAACGTTAACGATCCTTGTGCACAAAATTTCTGGCTACGCACAATTGTTTGCTTTTTTACTGAGCTAAATGATCGTGGAAACTTCACGAATGTGTTGACCTATGACGACACACAAAGTAAGCACGCCAGTGGAATATTCTAAAATAAGATTTGTCATTGTACCTAGTTTCGCCCTTAAGAAAATATCCCTCCACCAACTTTTGCATCTTTACGGGATCTTCGAAGAGCACTTATGAGTTCCAAATTTCTTGTTTCGAGAAAAACACTTTTCTGAAACCTCATTCACACATTCACCAAATAGCCCAATTTCTCACAAGAAAATCGGCGATGGTCACCTTTATGGTCTGGGACGTTTCGCGTGGTATGACCCTGGTATACATACCTGCTTATTTATAACAATTATAGCCAAAGTGAAATTCCATTACACTTGGTCTTTAATGTGCTCTACATAAGCGTGTGTTCTTTTGAGGGTGGCGCTGTTGCTAAATGTGAGTCTGCGGAGCGGCCAGGAGCATCTCCGCATGGGGACGTTATTGCTGGGTAGTTTATTAATTTAGTAATTTCATATCTACTTATTACACACCACATACCCACTACCAGGGCAGACAAAGGAAACATTGACGATTTGGATCTTACAGAAAGATTACGTAATGTGAATATTTGGTGCAATTATTAAAAGGTTCCGGTATTAGGCTGGTCCCACCTCCCCGTGTTGTTTGCGGGGAAGTGGGACCAGTCAGGGCTGCCGTTACGCGGTTTTTATACTGCCATCCCCACAGCTTATGTGCATCAGTGTACTTATGTGGTAAATAAACTTCAATTCAATATTTAGGTGCAGGCTAAAGAACCCCAGGTGGTTAAAATTAATCTGGAACGCCCCCCCCCCCCTCCCCCACCTCTCCCTACCGTGTTCCTCGGAATTTAATTACATTAATTTTTGCTTTCCATTAGCGGTGTTTGCAGCATCTTGGAATATTTTTCTGCGAGCTTGATACATTCAATTAGGGACTATGGGAATTTGGGACTGGGCCTGTTCATGAATGACCGCTTTGCACCGGTTGAAGTTTTCATTGCATAAATTTCGAAATTGAACGTCTGCCTCCAACCTTACGCGAAGCGCTTACTCTTAGAAAACAATGACAAATGAGATAAAAGTAATGGCGCATGTAATATAGCCTACCTGAAATATAGTTCTCGGTGTGTATTAATGTAGAGCAAATTATGATTACCTAGGAACAAATTTGGCGGTCAGTGTGGTTGGCGCTGAGGCAGGCCATGCATGCCGTTACGCGAATGCACCGGAGACAAGTCTGTGCTGACTGCCAACCGTACTCCTTTTGTTTGGCACCTGTCCTTCGAGCCGCTTTACTGAGGTCAGCCTGAGCTCGTCCAAGCGTCCCGTCTCGGGATCATAAAGTTGCAGCGTAATACCTTGTCGTGACATCAAGAGTCTCTACTTATACTCGTTAGTTTATCCTTATCCACGTAAGCGACAGGCGTCTGTGTACGGGTTCACGTAATTCGATTAAAGAGGTGCGTACCACCTCCAAGGACTGCATACCTGCAGTCCCTTTTTACTAGATTCCGTCACACGTATATAAATGGGCTTATTAAAGGCGTCCGCAATAGTTCGTGCTTGAATAAGGACGAGCCTAGCCTGCGACCTGGCAGCACCGTGCTTGGTGAAGCGGAGGAATTACTTCGTGGGTTGCGGTAAAGATAACGCCGGATCAAAGACGCTTGCTTCTTTGGCTAGCGTTATCTAAGAGAACACTTAAAGCGAGCTGTTTATCGATTAACGGAGAGGGAGAGGAAGGTGTTGGCACGCTTAGTTGTCTTAAGAGGCGCCGCTTTGCACGTCGGGCCTGCGACCTGTCAGCGCCGGTGTTGGGCTTGCGCAGATCCTGCGCCTTCCTCCTCTTGGACAACCTCCGTTTTCGTAAGTGGTAATACCGGTAATATTCACTGCTTGTATCCGTGGCGTCAGTTCGGAGTGTGTTAACGTTGCGCACAGAATTGGTCAGCCCCTTTTGGCGTACAAGGTTATTCCGCTCGTTCCGCAGTTTGTCGAGACAACCATCGCAGCGTTGAGCGAGATTGACATCGGTCGTTCTCAACTGGTGGAGCACCGCATGCGTAATGCGAAAGACTACGGTTCGGTTCCTACGGATTACAAGTTGTTTTGTCGTGCGTTCTCAATTCCCATTAGCCTACTCCTAACTTATATTTAATAAGCCGTTAATTTCCACTATGCCTTCTTTGGCATCATTGTCTGTGAGCTTTATGTGGTTATAATTGTGCTATCGCAACAGCACATTTCAACCTCTTGTTTTGCAGATGATGCCTCGGTCCTCCCTGAGGCGCTTTACGCGCCAAGTTCGCCTCTACTCTTCCAAGGCGGCGGAGAGCGGCGGTGGAGAACGTAGCTACAAGCTGCTTGTTGTCGGTGGTGGATCGGGCGGCATCGCAACGGCTGCAAAGTTTGCATCCAAGCTGGGCAAAGGAAAAGTCGGCGTTCTCGAGCCCCATGATGTAAGAGGAGCTGCTTTAGCCTACAATGCAGTGAACCTGTCTGTTTTTACTCGTAATTGAAAGCTATGGCGACTGAGCACTTCGATCTAGTTCGTGAGTGACGCAGAACAAATCATATGTCATAGTCTGTAGTTATTATACGGCGCACCGCTAGACGCAAGACAAGCGCACCACAAGTGCAGTGCGCCGAATTCCAGAAACAAGCGACGAGTATAATTTTCCTTTCTTTTTTGTTCTTTTTCTTTTCTATCTTCCTTTTGCTGTCCCGCCGCCAAACACTGATGACGACCCAATGCATGTCGTCTACCTTCTCCACATTTTAGCGCTAGATTTCCAAGAAAAGGTGTCATGCAAAATTACATTTAATATTACGGATCAAAAGAAAGCAGTAAACAACTGAAATATGAACGGTGAGTTGGCGATAGTTAACATTCTTTCTGTGGAGCATGTTGTTTTGCTAATTAACAATTTACTCATGTGCTTTAACGCCGATGCTAATTAACGTAAATGTGTACTTAGCCGAGCAGATTATTTTCTTCGGGCAGGTGAATGCCATTTTTACGAGTAGTCGACCTCTTATAGTAACTTTATTTATCTTATCGATCACTTGCTTGTGTACTCCTGAGCTGTGCGGTCACGATCTAGGCGAATTTACGAAAGGAACATATAGGTTATTCTCTCTCGTATTTTCTCGCAAGACGCACTGCTACCAGCCTCTATGGACGTTAGTCGGCGGTGGCATCAAGCAGTTGTCCAGCTCCTTCAAGCCAATGGCCGACGTAATGCCCAGCCAGGCCGACTGGATACAGGATGCGGCCAAAACCTTTTCGCCGCAGGAGAACACCGTGGTCACCAAGCAGGGACTTAAGGTATGGGGTTCAATGTTTCACACACATAGGTAAACTGCACACTTTTTTCGTGTACTCGACGGGCCCGAGCTGCGATCAGGGGGAGGGGAGTATATATACTTGATATAGAAATATTCCCCTGTACGCATTCAACAATTACGAATGAAAAACACTGCGCAAAATAGAGAAGCAGACAATGCTAAAGCATGCAGATACCTACAAAGAATATATGTATTCTTTATAGGTATCTGCATGCTTTATTATTGTTTGCTTCTCTATTCTAATTATTACGGGCGAGGACGAGAAGGGAATGAGAGGGTACGCTAGTCCGTGCCAAGATGGGTTCTTAGAAAAGGTTTAAGTCCTACGTGTGGATCGCACTATGACGAAATATTGTTCACCGTCTATTACTGCGATAGCAATTGCACAAACGGTCGAGGCGGATTCGGGCCGTCGTCGCCGCCGCCGTTGTCGTGCGTCCCCCGCTCCACGGCGCACGCGCAGCACAAGCTGCGAAGGGTTAGCCGAGCGTCTCCAGCAACGCGAAAGACGCTTTTGGCTGCGAGAACGGCGGATCGAGCTTGACCGACCGTGTACGTCACGCTCAGTCCCGTCTGCGGCGGAGCCAGGGTCGCGTTTCTACACCTTCCGCTGCTGGCGTGAGCGTATAGTACGAATGCACGCGAAATTGCCGCGCGACTGGTCGCTCGAGGCACTTTGGGTGTGTTCGCGGGCTGCTTTCACGCTGTTACGTTTCGCCTACAACGCGCGGTAATGCCGGCGCGGGTGCAACGGACGCCGGGGCTTTATTCAAAGCGGCGGACATTTTGGCCCGTGCGACGCCGCCGCAACGCTTCCCCGCCAAGCGTGTCCAGGCGTGTTTCAGTGCCACGTGTCTTCGTGTGTGCGTGTGTGTGTGTGTGTGTGTGTGCCCTCGCTTGTCAAAGCGCGGCAGCCGGGGAGCGGATTTCCCCGAATGAGGAGCCTGGAGGTCTCTCGGCTCAACCGTTCGCGCCGTCGTGTGGGCGGGTTGGCGATGCGTCACTGCACTCGGTTCAGCAGGTCTCTCGGCTCGACCGTGCGCGCCGTCGTGGGCTCATGCTCCGCCGTCCCGTGACCTTCATCCCGTGACCTTCATCCCGTGACCTTCCCTTTTGGACCGCGACGCCGAGAGTATAAGAGCAGCTGCCCCCGGACGCCAGGAGAGAGACTCCGATTTGTACTGTTGAGTTACGTGCTCTCCCGTCTCTCCACTTCGGTCGACCTGACCGGCCGCTCTTTTGCTATGTTAGAATAAACAAGTTGTTCTGTTACCAGTCTTCTCATGCTTTGCCGGGACCTTCGGATGCTTCCAGTGCCCCAGGCCGCCAGGCCAACGCTACCCTTGGGGCTTGCGACCCATTGGCAATAACGGGCGTCAGCACCGAGACCCCAACAAACTCGTGCCAGCGGTGCGATTACAACATCTGGTTGCCAGCGGTGAGATCGCGACAACGGAGGCCAGCAGCGAAGAGATGCGGTTGAATGTATGCTGAGCAGCACAACGACCATCCGGGAGCAGTGCAACGAGCCCTGTGTGATGACTGGTTGCCTGCAGCGGAACGACTGCGCTGAAGTCTTGGCTGCGAGGTTTGGTGAGTGCGGGACTTTCTTCTTCTGAGTTTTGCCAGGCTTTTGTTAGTGTTAGAAACAGAGCTGGTAATTGTGGTTGTCGTTGCTACCGGGTTAGTTTGCGACAAGACAATAGTAGGCAGTAGAGAAAGCAGCATTCAGAGCAGCCATGGATTTGAAGTCGTTGCGCAAACCGAAATTGCTGGAGCTTGCGAGAGAGTTGGGTCTGGATGTCTCAGACAAACTCAGAAAACCAGAACTGCTAAGGGCTATTCTTGAGTTAGAAGCTGAGGATGACGAGCTGTCGGAATGCCTTGAGACCATTGAGGAGAGGGAGACGGCAAAAAGACAGGAGCGCGAACTTAAAGAGCAAAAAGAGAAACAGGAGCGCGAACTAAAAGAACAAAAAGAGAAAGAAAAAGAAGAGCGCGACCGTCAACACGCTTTGGAAATGAAGCGTCTCGAGTTAGAGATGGAACGCGCTCGTAATGGAAGTCAGGCACACGGTGCAGGAGAACGAGTATTGTTCAAAATGACTGACCTGATGCGGCCGTTTAAGCTTGGAGAGGACATTGGTTTGTTCCTGGTTAACTTTGAGCGAACGTGCGAGAAGCAGGGGTTCTCTCGGGAAACGTGGCCACAGCGCTTGCTCACTTTGCTACCCGGCGAGGCGGCCGACGTAGTCGCTCGCTTGGAGAGAGAGGAGGCAGAGGATTTCGACAAAGTGAAATCGAGTCTGCTAAAAAAGTACCGGCTGTCAGCGGAGGCGTTCCGTCGGAAGTTTCGGGAAAATGAGAAAGGCAGAAGTGAGTCATATACAGAGTTTGCGTATAGGCTTATGTCAAACATGCAGGAGTGGCTCAAAGAAGAGAAAGCGTTTGGTGACCACGAGAAAGTTCTGCAGTGTTTCGGGCTAGAACAGTTTTATAGTCGGTTACCTGAGAACGTGCGGTACTGGGTCTTGGATAGGCCAGACGTTAGTACGGTGGCTAGAGCCGCTGAGTTAGCCGAGGAGTTTGTGACGCGTCGGGCTCGTGGAGCTAAGGACGGTCAAAAGGGTGAATTTGGCTCCAAGTTTGAGAGGCCAAAGTTCACGCCCATGAGAGCAAAGGGGGACACACGTAGTTCGGATGCGAGTGAAAGCAGTCCGACCGAACGTAAGGAGACGGCGGCAACCGAAGCCGAACGCAGAAAGCGGTTCGAGACGAGGCAAGCGCGCGTTTGTTATACGTGCCAGAAGCCGGGTCACTTTTCGGCGCAGTGTCCAGAAACAAAAACACAAGTCGTGTTTTTGTCTATATGCAGCACTGACGAGAACATGAAGCTTCTCGAGCCTTACATGCGAGACCTCCTCGTGAACGGGAAAGAGTGCCGAGTGCTTCGCGATTCCGCAGCTACAATGGATGTAGTTCACCCCTCTTACGTAGAACCCGATATGTTCACGGGCGAGTGCGCATGGATCAAGCAAGCAGTGGAAGCTCATAGCGTGTGTCTGCCGGTAGCAAAAGTGCTTATTGAAGGACCTTTCGGAGCACTTGAGACGGAGGCCGCAGTGTCATCTATGCTGCCCCCCCAGTACCCGTACCTATTTTCGAACAGGTCCGATCACCTCCTGCGCGAGAAGGGGCTTTTGTTTGGGGAGGCTAGCGTTCAGGCCTTAACCAGATCGAAGGTTCGGGAGCTCGCTGCAAAGGCGGTAGTTGCGGGGCCGACGTTGTTGAACGATGAAAAAGGGTCAGAGGCGCAGCAAGCTGGTATTCAGAGCACGCCCGAACGGGATAAAATTGAGCCTGTAGCGTTAAAGGCACCAGATACTGGAGAGGAAATTCCCGATGCGGGAAAGTTAGAAGAGCTTCCGGTCGAGCTTCCGGGACTAGGCTCAGTGACGAACAGGAAAGACACCGATCAAGTCATTAGTGACTTAATAAGTAAAGCATCGCTGTCGCCTGAGCAGAAAACCGAACTACACCAGCTCTTACAAGAGTTTCAAGGTCTGTTCTCTGAGAGGCCTGGTAGGACTTCTGTCCTTACTCATGACATAGAACTTACCTCCCCAGAGCCAGTACGATCCAAGGCGTACCGGGTGTCACCCCGCCAGAGCGATATTATGGAGGCTGAGGTAAAGAAAATGCTACAGCTCGGTGTTATTGAAGCGGGTGAGAGTGATTATACCTCCCCTTTGATTTTAGTTGAGGTACCGGGCAAGGAACCTCGTCCTTGCGTCGACTACCGCAGGCTTAATTCCATCACTAAGGATCAAATTTATCCGATCCCTAACATCGAGGAGCGCCTTGAGAGAGTGAGTAGCGCTCAGTTTATTTCCACCCTAGATCTTGTCAGGGGTTATTGGCAGGTTCCACTTACAGAAGAGGCTAGTAGGTATGCGGCGTTCATTTCACCAATGGGGACATTCCGTCCTAAAGTTTTGAGTTTTGGTTTGAAGAACGCGCCATACTGCTTTTCAAGCCTCATGGATAAAGTGTTGCGGGGACAGCAAGAATTCGCTTTACCGTATCTAGACGACGTAGCGATATTCTCCGCATCCTGGCCTGAGCATATGGCCCACTTACGGGCAGTGCTAACCCGCCTCCGCGATGCGGGCTTGACAGTCAAGGCTCCCAAGTGCCAGTTAGCACAGGCCGAGGTTGTCTACCTCGGACACGTGATTGGTCGGGGTCGTCGCCGCCCCTCTGAAATAAAGGTGGCCGCTGTGCGAGACTTCCCGCAACCGCGCACGAAGACCGATATTCGGTCGTTCTTAGGTGTCGCCGGCTACTATCAGAGGTACATCCCCAGGTACTCTGATATCGCGGCTCCCTTGACGGATGCTCTAAGAAAGACAGAGCCGCAAACAGTCGTCTGGGATGAGACGAAGGAAAGAGCTTTTAGCGCCCTAAAGAGCGCCCTAACAAGCCAGCCTGTGCTACGATCGCCCGACTACACAAAAGGGTTCGTTGTTCAGTGTGATGCTAGTGAGCGAGGCATGGGCGTTGTACTGTGCCAACGGGAAAATGGAGAAGTAGAACACCCCGTCCTGTATGCTAGTCGTAAGCTGACCAGTCGTGAGCAGGCGTATAGCGCCACCGAGAAAGAGTGTGCGTGTATCGTGTGGGCCGTTCAGAAATTGTCATGTTACCTAGCCGGCTCGAGGTTTATCATTGAAACGGATCACTGCCCTCTCCAATGGCTGCAGACCATCTCTCCCAAAAATGGCCGCCTCCTGCGCTGGAGCCTCGCTTTGCAACAATATTCCTTTGAGGTGCGTTACAAAAAGGGGAGTCTCAACGGTAACGCCGATGGCTTAAGTCGAAACCCCTAACGTGGGAATCAGCCTCAAAATTGCTTGTTACTGATGTTTTTCTTCCTGAGGCAGGATTTTTAACCTATTGCTTTTGTGTAGTGTTTCAAAGTGATGATGTGTTTCTAGTGCAATTTTCCGATTTGTGGACGCGTTCTGAGTGCTGCTAAACTACTGTAAGGAACTAGGCAGCAGTATAAAAGGGGAAAGAGCCTGGCAGGGCTTAGTGAGGGTTGTGCCGTGCTTGCTGACTGAGCGGTTGACTTTCAGGCGTGGTTCTAACGCTTGCCGGAAACGAGAACAAAAATGTCGACTCTCCCGAAGTCACTTTGCAGTGTCCTGTGTGCACCTGAACGTGAGAACGAGGCCTTCTCTGTGCGCTGCGCTCAAGAAACGCCAAAGGACGCCCGACTTCGGTTATGAGCATCATCGAGCGACATCCCTCCGGACAGCGGATGCAGTCCCCTGTCCATCGGGATCTCCTTCCCCCGGCGGGGCGGTCTGTTACGTTTCGCCTACAACGCGCGGTAATGCCGGCGCGGGTGCAACGGACGCCGGGGCTTTATTCAAAGCGGCGGACATTTTGGCCCGTGCGACGCCGCCGCAACGCTTCCCCGCCAAGCGTGTCCAGGCGTGTTTCAGTGCCACGTGTCTTCGTGTGTGCGTGTGTGTGTGTGTGCCCTCGCTTGTCAAAGCGCGGCAGCCGGGGAGCGGATTTCCCCGAATGAGGAGCCTGGAGGTCTCTCGGCTCAACCGTTCGCGCCGTCGTGTGGGCGGGTTGGCGATGCGTCACTGCACTCGGTTCAGCAGGTCTCTCGGCTCGACCGTGCGCGCCGTCGTGGGCTCATGCTCCGCCGTCCCGTGACCTTCATCCCGTGACCTTCATCCCGTGACCTTCCCTTTTGGACCGCGACGCCGAGAGTATAAGAGCAGCTGCCCCCGGACGCCAGGAGAGAGACTCCGATTTGTACTGTTGAGTTACGTGCTCTCCCGTCTCTCCACTTCGGTCGACCTGACCGGCCGCTCTTTTGCTATGTTAGAATAAACAAGTTGTTCTGTTACCAGTCTTCTCATGCTTTGCCGGGACCTTCGGATGCTTCCAGTGCCCCAGGCCGCCAGGCCAACGCTACCCTTGGGGCTTGCGACCCATTGGCAATAACGGGCGTCAGCACCGAGACCCCAACAAACTCGTGCCAGCGGTGCGATTACAACAACGCTCGCAAAAGCGCTTTTATGTAGCACGAATTGGGCAGCAGAAAGCTGTATCGGAAATCTTACCCGTTGCTCCATAATTTTCTCATTGACACTTTTCATCTAATTACAATATTTGAGAAGTTGATTAAGTAATTAGGACTAATTATATAGTTAGGCGGAATGCACAAAATAATCCGAGTGTCTCCAAACGACGGCAGACGATATTACATTGGTTCTGTTTAGCTACGTGGCATTCGCATAGTTTTTAAACTCTGGCTCAAGTGAGCTGGGACGGCCTGTGCAAGCACACCGGCGCTCCCTCACCCCCCCCCCCCCCCCCGTGCTGCTTTGTGCATGCTCTGGCCTGAGTGTAACGGCAGTAAACTCGGCATTAACGTTATGCAATACTGAACTGAGCGCTGACTAACGACACTGGTTTCTCGTCGACCTCATCTCGTGCAACCATTCAGATGCAACGCCTGCAGCTCCGCTGGCGGCTCTCCCGATCACGCCCGATGTTCTCATCTTATTAATTAGTTTATTAGTGGAGATCTCAACTTCTCGTACGTTGTCTATTCGGCCTGCGTTCTGTGCGTAATTTGTATATCGTCACTGAAAATATTGAATTTGGTTGCTTCTACGACGCGGCGTGCTGTGCAGTCGGTGTTTGTTTGTTTAGAATAACTTTCTGTGGGCCTAGTTGTTGCATACTTGACAAATATTTTTAAAGCGCAAACAAGCAGCACGTCGCAAAAAGAACGTCAGACACAGGACAGGCGCGCTGTTCTGCGTATGACCTTCTTTTTGAGACCTGTCTCTTGTTTGCACTTTAACAATATTTGTCAAATTTGTTTGTTTGTTTGTTTGTTTGTTCGATTGTATGTTAAATATAAAGCATGCGAAAGGTGGAAAATTACCTTGCACATTGCAGTCCATGCGATATATGTATTGGGTACTTGAAACGCACTGAATGCATCCTATTTCAACTTGTGTGTACCACTTTCACCAGAAGGCCCCGATCGTTGTTGGCGATGGACACAGTTCCCGAAAGCTCCGCTTTGTTGCTTTGGTTTCAAGCGTAGCGAAGTGTAGCGCGCAGTTAAAGACTTGCAAGTTCGCACGCTGAAGCAGTTGGCGAGAGAAATGAACTTGCCACCAGCAGGATCGCAACCGCGTGTCCTTCCGACCGTGCGTCCACGTCGAATTATCGGGATCCTTAATCCGCGGCGCCTTGGAGAGCAGCATAGTTTATTGACACACGAGCCGCTCACCACTGCACTGCTGCGTAATATTCCTGCAAACTAAGCACGTAGCCACTGATTTCGTCGCTTCTTCATTGTTCTGTATTTACCTCCTTAATTGCCTTAGAGTGTCACGTCATGGTTGGACAAGAGCACCTCGGTATTCAATGAGTGGACACAGTTACAGCGTTCATTTTGAGAAGACAAACAAAGGAACAGAGGGGCTCAATTTATTCCTACTAATTCGTCTTTTCATCCATTTATGTTTACGTTTTCAGTGCTATTTCTACAAATAAATGAAAGCGCAGTTAACTTTTTATACGGCTTACTTGGCTTTATCATTTGTTAGCTATAATCATCTAGATTTTGTTGTTTTCCATGGTTTGATTGGTAAATCGTGCGAAATTATAAACATTTTCATCGCTTTCAGTTTGGCGCGATTGGGCATCTCATCTTACATAGAATTTCTTGTGCTGAAATAAGCTGCGTGCTTCTGCTTCTTTTTTTTTTTTTAAGTTGGTGGAGCGGCAGCTCTGCATACCAAAGTGATGTAGTCGAAGGAGTGCGGTGTTTTTGAAGCTGCATTTTACAACTTATTTACCTTCCTCCTCAAATATATTGGGAAATAAACTTCAAACATCCGAAAGTGAATGACTACATTAAACCATAAAGCACAGGTGCTTTGCCGGTGCGTAGTTCTTACTTTTTTCTCCTTGTTT
Source organism: Dermacentor andersoni (assembly GCF_023375885.2). Lineage (NCBI taxonomy): Eukaryota > Metazoa > Arthropoda > Arachnida > Ixodida > Ixodidae > Dermacentor > Dermacentor andersoni. The sequence goes on from NC_092818.1 coordinate 134,589,326, forward strand.
TTCTTATAGATCAAGTACGACTTCCTCGTAGTAGCGATGGGAATCCAGGTGCGGTTTGACTTGGTAAGAGCGTTATTTCTACAAGCTTTTCTTTTATTTATTTTGCTTTAGTACTGTATACGGCGACTGATTCTTTTGTACTTACCGATTATGTTTCATTGCTGCATGACTCGTTGAAGGCACGGCAGCTCAGTGACGGTTGATTGGAAGGATCTAGTCCGATTATGCCACATATCGAATAGCGACGTTTCATCATCATCTTCATCATCATTGTCATCATCATCGTCATCATCCGCCTATTTATGTGCACTTCAGGACTAAGGACTCTCCCAACAATTTTCAATTACACCTCTCTAGCGCCAGCTTATCTCGCCTTAATTATGCCTGCTAATTTCGTAATTTCATCACGCCACCTAGTTCTCTGCCTTCCCCAACTGCGCCTACCTTCCCGTTTCACGGCACCCGTTCTGTAACACTAATAAGCCACAAATTATCGGCGCTACGCACTACATGTTCTGCCCAGCTCAATTTCTTTTTCCTGTTAATTTTAACTTGAACATCGGCAACACCAGTCTGTTCTCTAAGCCACACTGCTCTCTTCCTGTTTCTTAACTTCACGCCTAACGTTGTTCCTTCCATCGCTCGTTGTACACCATTCAACTTTTTGGGAAGCTTCTTTGCTAATCTCCAAGTTACTGCCTGGTATATTAGTGCAGGTCTGGAATGTTATGAATCTAGATTTGCCAAGGACCGCTGTAAGCTGTCAATCATAGCGTGGTAATGCTCGAACCCATTTTCTGAAAATAGCGACCTCTGTATGCTACGTCCACACCTCAGACCTTGCATCGCGTATACTGCGAATATCGCGGCGCAGGTAGTTCGCGGTACAGGTTAGTAGAAGCATTCGTGGCTATTCAGAGACAGTGTGTATAGAATTTTATTTTTCCTCATTGCGCAATTCAGGCGGGGAAGCTTTGCTACTCCTTGCGGCTGCCGAATTTTACATGTCGTTCCAGTCTGGCTATGGCTTTCTCCCAGCTTAATTCCTTTTCGTTGATCGAGTTTATTTGGTGATTGCGCTTGCGCCCTAATAATTCGGTTAACGTATTTTTTTTCTTGCTTCTCCTCGCTGACGTGGCAAAGATCGATGGCCTGATGGAAGCCTTAGAGACGCCTTACGTGTGTTCCAACTACTCGTACAACACGGTCACCAAGACGCACCAGGCGATGCAGGCGCTCAAGGAAGGCAACGCCATCTTCACCTACCCGGCCACGCCCATCAAGTGTCCTGGCGCAGCGCAGAAGATAATGTACATCACCGATGCATACCTGCGAAAGGTGCGCACCTGCCGTCTAATTCTTTCACTATTTGTTTGCATGCCATATTCCCTCACCGATCCAACAGTCGTTGCTTCGCGTGCAGCATCCCTGCGCGCGAAATAAGTCGGCCCCCGATAAGAGCGCGACAGAGCTGTGCGTAGGGTCGCAGAGCGAAAACTAATCAGGCGCATGCGAGGTTGGTTGTGCGTTCGTAGCACCTGGCGCTACACTGTGCTTTTGGGCCGCTGCAGTGATAAAGTGAGGGGATTGAATTGTAAAACTTTGTTTGTCCAACAGATGTAGGGAAGGCTTTAAGCCTTCCCACCTAGACGACGGCCAGGAGTCCTTGGACCCTAGCGGCGGTTTCGGCCAGTCGGACGGTCTTCAGTTGAATCTCCGGATCGGAGCTGAGTAATAAGGTCTCCCATTGTTCTAAAGACTTTATTCTTCCCTCAGAGGGAGCCTGTGGGCATTCCCACAGAATGTGATAAAGATTAGCCCTGGCTTTACATAGCTTACACTGGCTGGAGTACTGACCCGGGTAGTAGAAGCTGCACGACACCGAGCTTGGAAACGAGTTGGTTTGCAGGCGACGCCAAGTGGAGGCCTGGCTCTTGTTTAAGGATATATCAGCCGGAGGATATTTAACCCGCCCTAGTCTGTAGTGTTGTGTGATCTCTCTGTAACACACTAAGCGGTCCCGCCCCGTGAAGCCTTCGGAAAGAGCTTTGCACATGTTGGCTTTGTTTTGCGGCCACACCTCTGAAGATTATTCCTGCTCAACGCACAGCGAAGCCAAAACGCATTAGCATAGCGGCAGTGCGGCGGACTGTGAAGCCTGTACTACACCGCGTAGCGCTAAGTTAAGCGCAGTACTTTTTCATCAAACGGGAACAGTAATAATGTAATAATGTAATAATTATGAGAGCAATGTAGGGTATCATACCGTGCCAGAAGGTGTTGGTGTGTTCAACTGCGATAGCTCGCCATAACGGCCTTTAAATGTCATCGACGGGGTCGCGTGTTCAGTACAATCTTTTTCTCTCGAGACGTGGGTGTAATTAATTTTTGTCGCTTTACAACGAAAGTTCTCCAAGTCTGGTTGCACCTTCCGGGAGTTTCACGCAATTACTAAATTAATCTGTGCTTTCCTGTTCGCTGCCCAGGTGGGGCGGCGCGATAAGGTGGACATCATTTTCAATACATCTTTGGGTGTTATCTTCGGCGTGCGGAAGTACGCCGATGCCCTCTGGGATGTGGTAAAGGGACGTGGAATCGCCGTTAACCTGAAGCACGAGTTGGTCCAGGTGCGGCCGGCCAAGAGGGAGGCCGTCTTCCGCTTGCTGGGCAGCACAGCTGATCCGAAGGAGACCGTCACGTTCAAGGTGAGTATACGTTCAGCCCACCCGTCAGAAAAGAGCTCCATTTTGGCTGCATATGTGCCTAGGCAAAATTTACTTACTTTTTGTGTGCTGACCGCGGAGTCGACTATATAAGCCAAGCGATGCGCTTCCTCGCGAGGGAAAAAGATGAGTGGTATTGTCCTGCAGAGAGACTAAACGCGTGCCGTAAACAATGTGCAATAAAGACGTAGTACGCAAGGGTCATAAAGACTGGTTTCCCTCTGCGGTCGGCAGAGGGTGCCACCGCTCGTTACGCTGAGAAAGTTCACACTTTTTGTTCGTCATCGCCACAGATAATAAGTCTTGTTAATAATAAGTCATCGCCACTTAAACTCTTGTTGCCCGTCGTCGCGATTTCGCGACTTAATAAATTCAAATGGAACACTTAAGCGAGAGAAATCCCCATTTCTACCCCATGTGTAATCATCTCTGATTCACAACGCAACGCTCTGGGCATGATGCTTGAAACGAGGGTAAACATATCAAAAGCTCGTGCGGCTTCATTCATGCAGGCGCGTAAATTGAAGTCTCTATATCTGCAGTACCGGCTACCTTACAGACTCCCGCAAGATGAGAAACAGTTCACTTGCCAAAGCTGCATTCATTTATTACAAGAACATGTGAACACGAAGTAATTGTCTTGTGCTAGATGCCCGCTTCAGTTTTCTTTCAGTGGGTCTACAAATCTCACGAGGGGCAGCGAAGATGTGAGAGTACTTTTTTCATGTTTTTAACTCGCATACAGATATTTTTAAGTGAAATAAAAATGTTTTTCTTCAGGCATTGTAATCCAGGCTAAACGAGGGTAATACGGATGAACCAGGCAAGCGCTATTTTCCAACGACTAATTAAAAACTGCAAAATTCAGCTACGAGAAATTTCAGAGTAATGTTCGTGAATTTAGGCTCGTTTTACGATTTGATTAATGTTGCGTTAAGTTTTACGGAAAAGTATTTTTCTTTTTGATAAAGTGTTCGTACGTCGAACCCCGTGCATTCCGTTTCAGGTCTTCTTAGGGTAAAAGTATGCAGCAGTGATACTTGCTTCGAGCAAATCTATACAAGTTCTTGAAGCAGATGAAATTGACAATATTTAGGCCGTAGAAACGGTCACCGTGTTCTAGAAACAGTATGTTGCTTGTCATTATTTGTTTCAAGTTCGTAGCTGCTCGATTTTCTGAGTCGGAAGTTAAATTCATGTTAATAAAGTACGTATGTACCCTGAAAAATACCTGTGCTCATGGAAGCTTTAAAAAAATGCATGCTATCGCGTCTCTCCCCTCCACTCCCCTCCCCTCCCCCCTCCCCGCTTTTTCTGGGATTTTATGAATTTCAAAGTTCACAAGCTGGCAAGTAGACTAGTTAGCAAAAGCAACAGTACGGGCAGAAAAAGGACAATGAATGCCACAGTAAATCCACCGTATTCACGTTGGATACACAGTGGAACGAGCCCCATTGCGAAGCGATGACGATGATAATTATGATGACGATAGGAGAACGTCATTCGAATCGTGGTGGTAGCACCACGCTTTTCATTTAATACTTTCAGGAGCATTACATCTTTAAAATCTTAAATACTTTCTACACTAAATTACATTATTCACACTTGGGAGCCGCTTCATTGCGCGTTATCCCTCCCATTAAGCCGTGATGATGACTGATGGTTTCTAATCGCATTCTGTATGAAACGGTCCAACGACAAATAGTCACTTCGCCTGCTTTCGCTAATCATATTTTACTACATCTATTGCAGTCTAGCACGTTTCTCTATTTTATATTCGTTCCCTTCATTTAAACAGCTATCACTGTACCGTAAGGTTGCCTATGCCTCTAACGACCCCGGTTCCATCTTTTCCCAGCATTTTTTTTTTTCACCATTACCCTAAACGTTTCTTACTTATCTCGCGTGCTTACCAGTTAACGCTCCCATCAGCTTTGAATACCAGCGCTGCTTGAAGGTGGACGTTCCATGAGGTTCTGACCGGATGAATATTTTGGCATTTCATTGCGGTGTGCGGAGTCTTGTCCGGACTTTTGCTGCAGCAGACACATGCATCATCATGTTGCGATTATTTTCTCCTGTGTGTTATTGTAATCAGGCAACCAGATCGGGACTCAAATAGCAAGGCACCGCACTTTGTGTTATTGTACAAGATTTCTCTCCAAACTTCTCTTGTTTGATGCCTTTGTAAATCTTCATGGACAATTTTTGTTTCCATGCTTTGCATCCAATTTGCGTTTCTGTTTTTCTCACTTTTTTTTTCGCATGACTCCGGGTTCTCCATCTGCGCTTGTTTGCCAACTTTCTTGACCACAGGATAGAGAAGAGCACCACCTGTCGACTGAAGAAGACACCGCGGTTTATTAAATCCCTAATGAGGAGAAATTTCTTTGACTTCGGCGCGTTTAAATGCAATACGAGAGCGCTCGGTCAACAAAATTTCGCTCCGATATTGTTTTGCGGGGCCGGTTACGCGCAATGACCACAGTCCAGGGGCGGCGATATCAACCACTATCTTCAGTCGAGGTAGACTGTCGAGTGAAGTAACGTTGTTGAAGACAGATAAATTTTCTGCTTTCCTTCGGGCTCAACTGAACGCTCACGTGCCCTCGCATCCCAACCCCCATTTACTCTAGGAATATGTAGGAGGCTATCGAGCACAGAAGGCAAGTGACGCACTCATTCCCTATACCTGCGTTCACGACATACGAGCGCACTTCTTTGATAGCCATAACACTATGCCCTTAAAGCTTTCTCACCTGAGCACTACCAGCAACGCCGCCCTCGACCTGAGAAGGCCCGCGAGTTTATGTTCCTCCTGCTCACCTCGCACATTTTTTTACAAGCACATGCAGCAATCATCCGACAATCTTAGACCTTCAATCCACATTTCATCACTCCGACTGCCCACCAGGCCACCCCACTTGTCAAGCGCGTAGGTAAGATCCTAGCACGCTGCAAACGTGCTGAGAATGTCCCTGAATGTCGCTTCACCCCATATTATCACGTCCGGCAAATACCCCTAGCTTTCCCCTACACCTTTGCGAGCTGGGCGGCATACTTTGCGAGTGCACTATCCCATGCGTCTTTTATCAACTCGAGTGTTGTTACAGCTTGTTCTGCCGCTTTTCCCCTGTACACACCTTGAAAAGCTCTTGTAACCTCATCACCGGTTACAAAGGAAACTTCTGTATTCCGTTCATCTCTATATGTTATCACGGTTATGTTGCTACCCTGGGTACTGTACAGTTCAGGATAGAATTTATCCGCACCCTTAATTATATCCGCGAAATAGCTGATGATGATGCCCTGCCTATCTTTCACTGCATACATCTAGTTCTTTGCGATACCAAGTCTTCTTACTGACCTCAAGCTACCGTCATTCTTCACTGCTCCCTCAATCTTTGTTATAATTTCGAATATTACTTGCTTTCAAGTTTATCAGCTTTGACTATTTAGCAAATTCGACCTTATCTCTAGAATTAGATACTTTCATGCTCTGCTTTTTTATTAGGTTTGTTGTTGCTTGGTGGAGATTGCCTGTTCGCTGTCTTGGCGACTTACCTCCAACTGCGCTTGTGCCCTCTGAAATTATTCTAGTTAAGGTTTCCCTTATTCCTTCTCGACTAACTTCGTCCTCCGGTCTCAAAGCCTAATATTTGTTGGCGAGCCCAAGCCTGAATTCGGCCGCTTTTACTGTGACTATTTCTAGGTCAGTCCGTTCGTTCGTGGCTAATTTTCCCCCTTTCCCTCTTCAAATTCAAAGCAGTTCGATAAAGTTATTAATCGGCAGAATTTTCTTCTAAAACTTATGCATGTACGTCACTTGATAGTGATACGTATTTATTTGTCCTTCACCAGAATTCACTGCGTAACTGCATTCGCGTACCGTCAGCCTTTGTCCCAATAACAGTTAACAATAAATTGGCGTTCTCTCTTCACTACCGCCCACGCACAGTACAACATGCTTCACGTGGTGCCCCCGATGATACCGTCGGCGGTGATCAATACGGGGCCCTCGTTCGCCGATGCTGCGGGATACCTGGACGTGGATGGTGAGACGCTGCAGCACAAGCGCTACCCCAACGTCTTTGGCATCGGCGACTGCACCAACGTGCCCACATCCAAGACAGCAGCCGCCGTTGGTCAGTCTAACTCCATCAAGTCGCACTTGATTGCTGGAAGGCTCGTTGGGATGTTTTCATTTGCTTACTTGTAGGCTTTTACGTTAGCGACCGACCGGGACAACAACTTGCCACTTCGTTTGTGGTTCATTTCAGTGAAATGATCATCGGGCTAGTAGATGCCAAAAGGGCGTCATGCAGCGAGAGTGCTTATTCTGTTAAGTAAACTGTAGCAAGGTGTAGAGCTGGGTGACTCGAATGCATATGCTTACTATTTACAGTTCAAAACCCGACGTAAAGACCAGAACAGATGCGAGATAAGCGCTGATTGCAATTAACGTTTAAAATTGACCTCAAATGCATTTTATTCAGTATTGAATATGCGGGCTGAAGAGTCCGCTGAAGATTTTGTAATCATATCTCTAATCAGAGGACAGCACCAATTGGTTTAAATTCTCTTTATTTGACGGCTTTGGCGATGATCTGCTTAGTCGGCACACGGACAACGGTAACGCATAAAAGAGCAGGTACGCTTCGTGGCCTCCGCTGCATTCAATGTTCCTTGTGGATTTGGTGAAGGGGTACAACGAACCTGGGCTGCACCTTAGCTTACTAAAAAAAAATTAATTCATAAGCCGCATAACTTACACATTCCATTGCCCGCTGCGCAGAGATACTGAAAATGATCAAGTTTTCGTATTGTTATACGATGTTTTGAATATGTATGTCATCGGGCAAGTAATTTATTACATAAAGTAATGTTATCTGGTAGTACTAGTGTTTAAAAATCAGTGCTGCTTCGTATGTGCTGTTCTCGTCTCCGTGGTTCGACTTCGCAGCGCTGCTTTTTAAACACAAGTATGATATTCCCACTAGGCGCAACGCAGGCCTTAAGCAATGTTATTTAGAACTGCCTCTTCATCCAAAACAACTTTTTGGTGGTGTCAGAAGCAAACCTTCCGTTTATAGGAAGGTCCATTTTCGCGCCAGAGAGCGTCCGCTTAGCGGTAGCTTCTTTCAGCACATATGTGGTGTTTCTATACGTTAGGTAGATGAAAAAACGATCATCTTTAACCCTGCAAATTTTTATTTCGCAATCCGAATCTGCATTCGTGTATTTACACTACCCAAAAGTGACTTCACCAGCCAGTTCCTCCTGATAAGGTATTCCCATTCTTCATTAATTCGGTGTGTATGCGTTGTCATCGCTTACCCGTGCCTTTGTCCGACCGTCCTACACGGAGCGAATGGAAAGCAGGCGCTAGTAAAGCAGGCGGTGGTTCTCACGCTCGGTGTTGCAGGTGGGGGTCTGCTTACCCGTCTGTTTTTCGGTCACGTGAGCACGTTCTCTGATTTCCCAAGAAGTCAGACGCTGGGGGCGCAGCGCTTCGTACAGCGACACGAAGCTGCTAAATAAAACGAATGGTGAGGCGAAATATTGTTCATGCTTCATACAGGACCACCTTACTCGGACTTCAGGCTCGACAATATAAAAAAAAAATATATCAGTAACGCTGACGAAAGCAGCGCTCAACAGTGGTAGAACAAGGGATGTCCTCACGCTAGAGCCAACATTTTAATTAGGGGACTTGTATTCCCAGATGACCTGGTATACGCCAACGTTTCGACAACGTGTCGAGACGCTGTGTCTAGCCTTAGATTTCACCTCTTTCGGTGAATATCTGTCTTTGGATAACAGGAGCAACGAGAAATAAGCATTTCAAGCTAAAGCGCGTAACGTAACGCACTATAAGCTAACGTCAGCGCAGTCGGTCTCGCAGCTCTGCTATGAAGATAGGCGTATTTACCGGAAGGGGTGGGGGCACTTGCTCCCCTCCCCCCGCTGCCAGAAGTGCGTGACAAAATATGTCATTTGCCTCCCCCCCCCCCGCTGTTGAAAGAGGCACTGGCACCTTCGGATGCACGCTGGAAAGTACATTGAAATTACAGGTGAAGCTAAATTTTCTTTTTGAGCGGAGTGACGACATGTGTAATACTTTCCTTTACTACGCATATATATCCCTGCTTGGACAACGCCATCTTTTGTGCCTTCTCTGGACGCCCTGTAGCGGACGACGCGCGGGATTCGCCATACACGTTCGGGTTACGAAGAACGCCTGGCGCTCGGCAGTTCCCGCCATAACAAACTGTCAGCTTGCACAACTTGCATCGTGCCCAGTTTTTTGGAACCGCTATATCCGTATTCTAAAACATACTCAGCTTGTTGCACAGCTTTTGTAGAAAGTTACACATTGAAGCGTTCCAGAGTGTCATACTGCCGCTAGTCTAATGTTTCCTATATTCCTAAACAACGCACGAGATACAGACGTGAAATTCTGTAAAAATAGCTAAATTTTAAGTGCAATGCGTTGCGAGACTTTCATTTTCCTGCTTTAAATGCAAGTGTCGCAGATAATTGCTAAATCCTCGTTTCTTTAAATGAATTTTCATGAAATACCTTCAGTCACGAATTACGATCGACTGTCGATGAATATGTGAAAATTGCGTAATGTTATCCCAAAGTGGCTGGAGGCGCCATATAAAAAGCAAGTCAAAGCGGAAGAATGACTCTGTGCATTTTATAGTGATCCATCATGATTACATAGTAATTAAATATTCATTTATTGTACAGTCAGCCATGCTACGGTTCTTCACTAAATATATTGAATCACCCGCTCGAAATAAATGCACGGGTTAATTATTGGGCATTACAACGAGGGAAGAAATAATCTTTCGCGATTAGTACCGAAACGCCCCACTTGAAACGTCCCGTCAAAAACGCTAGTGCCTTCATGAAAGCGGTCGTGTGAAGCGATACATTAAAATGGGGTGTACTTAAAAAGGCAGAATGTTCGATTTGTTCAAAGCTTAATTTTCATTGTCTATTCTTTGAAACTACTGCACAGTAATAGCAAAAATAAGTCACGTACACAAACATGTACGCCGTGACTGAAGGGGATATTACGAGATTCGTAGTTTGTTTCTCTGGCGTAATCAGTGAGCTAAACAAGGGATCTTGTTTATATCTAGAGAATATTATGGGCACGCTATGAATAGGGTGTAGACAATGTTCCAAATTGGTGTGTTAAATGCGCATTGTCCCGTAGAATACATCTGCAAGTGGTCCGTAGCGTTATTAGTCCGTTTTACGAGCGGTCTAAGACTTAGATGGCTGCGCTGGCATAATTACAACTGCGGTCAAAATTTTCGAACATAAGGGGCACGGCACGCCAAGTTTATGTGCGATGATAAATACGTGTTGATCAAATACAGCGTTAAAGAAATTGTAAGCAAGCGTTCGGAAGTATCATGGTAGTGCTATTAGCTAGGTTTCCCAAGGTCCCTGGAGAACTCTGCGTTTCAGATATTTTATACTTTGAAGGAATAGGCAGCATTTTAAGTGCCATGTGTCGCGTAGTAACTTTTCTGGCTTATTTATAAGAAATACGAATAATTATTGAACCCTCATCTTTTTTCTTCTTACTTTTTCTTGCATAATATATTAGTTTAGCCTGGTGTCCTCGCTGAACTAAAGGAGGCATCTTCGTTGTGTTTGGTGACTGTAAGGACAAGTTAATGAGGGATGTTGAGGTGAAGTTCAATATAGATGGGTAATTGGGGCTTTCGCAATCAGTTACGTATGCATGCACTCCAGAGTGTTTGTAGGTGTGTAATTAAAAGGTAAGAATTGAGTCCGCTGCCTTTGCAGAACTATAAAAGCCGCCAAGACCAAATTTAGCAAAAATTGGTGGTACACTGTGGAAACGGTCTGTGTGAAGTTAAATGCAGTTGGATCAAGCACAGCCTTTGTAAAAAAATTCCTATTCAAATTTTAGAGTGTGTGATAGGCCGCTATCAGCTACACTTCCCAGTGTCCCGACATAGCTGTAGTTTACAACAGGTTTATATATTGTGGTAAGCGGAGGGGGGACATGGTAAGTGCAATGCGCAACAAAATGTTTACGTTCCTGGTCGGGTCATAAACGTTTTTCTTACTCTATTATCAGGCATCATAACACGTTCCGTCTTAGTTTCAGCGATGGCCTAGTTGAATCAAACAAGTCATTTTGTTTATATTTGGCGAAAATAAAAGACGCGTTATCGGCAATATGCAGGTAAACTTGAAACGTAGGGGACTCATTATGACATTTTTAATAATTTAGGCATGTAAGCTATCCGGAGCTTTATGAATGTGTTTTGCGAACAAACAATTCATCTCGTTGCCCAGGAATAACTATGAACTCAACAGATATGAAATCTAGCGCAAATTGAGTGGAGGGGGGGGGGGGGATATGAAGCAGTAAAGTATTGCATACCCCCCTGAGCAGTTGTGGTTTTCAACAGATTCGCTGGACATCCACTGTCGCAGGGCCGGGAAGGCCTTACATTTTGTGTGTGTGTGTGACTATTGCAAGTAATTTATGTTGATTGTACGTCGTTGCGCATAACCTCGACAAAACTATTACCTAAACTTTGAATGATTGAAATTCTTTGTAGCAAATGTGCATTTTTTATGTACGCTGTACTGCTGCCACTCGGCGGGATCCGGGACCACTGTGGGGCAATCATTGCATTTTGTCCCTGTATCATCTTAAGATTTTATATGGTTGCAAGAGATAAACGCAAATTCAGATAACTTTTTGGGCCCCCATGGTTCACTATGTGTGATTTCCAGGATATTTCGTTTATTTTAATAGTAATGGGCAATATATATATATGTGTGTGTGTGTGGAGAGAGAGAGAGAGATTGTATGCGGGTATGCCCCCCTCCCCCATATGAGATATAGCTGGTGCGCCACTGGCTATGAAATGGCGTGTAGCCTAAGTGCAGTCTCTGATTCATGGCCACAAACTTGTGTGTTCAGTAATGCATGCACTGAGGGCTTCTATGTCATCAATAATGTACAAGAGTCAACGTAGAAATAGTGTATAGTAATGCACAAAGTAAGTTGTCACCAAGTTTCACAAATGCTGCTTTTTATATGGCCTGCAATACGCCAACTACCAGTCAAATTATCAGGTGCCTCGTAAGGTAAGCTAGCTTGCCTTGCGTGCTAGGCTAAAGCGCCACAGAATAGTTTGTTATTACCTTCTTCAAATATTTATGCAGCTGTTAGTGTACTAGTGCTGGGTGGTGCAGCAAAAAATATTGTCGACAAAACACACTTTTTTTTTTAATAAGGCTAAATGTACTCTTTCTGTTGTAGCCTCAAATCGTTGTTACTCAGACCAAGGAATTTCTGTAGACACAATGGCGAGCTTTGCAACGTGCGTGATCATTCCTTGAACGTGAGCTTTATATTACAGAGTTACTGTGGTGCTCATTATCGGTGACCTGGTTTACCGCTACAAGGCAGCCGCAATGTCGTTACTGTTATCTCACTGCTGACCTACGTGTGCGCGAGATATTTGAGGACATCGCGACTTCAAGAACTGCAGAAATCGCAAGCAAGATAAGCTCACAGAAAACTCATTTGGAACAGTTTCCTATCACATGTTCAGTTTTCTTGCCATTCCAATTTGTCACGACATGCTCAAAAGAAACGTACGACGTCTATTGTGCGCTGCATTGCAGTGGCTTTGCTGCATAGCACGCTTGCAAGCAGGAGAAGAGAGTCTATGGTTCTCCGTTGAATCGTTTGCGTCTGGGGCAGGTGCAACCGACAATACGCATGCATATATAGAGAGAGAGAGAGGAGAGAAAGAGAGAGAGAGAGAGTTGTAAATCATGAATCCGGGTGCACTTGCAGAGGTGTGACGTAATGCTATCAGATTTCGGTCGCATTCAGCGCTAAATTTCCCCTGACTTACTTACTCTCAAGTGTACCTGCCCCGTCTGTGAAATCCGCGAGATTAAGACGGAGGCGGCCGAGCTGGGAGAGGAGGGAAGCGAGCTTCCAGACGATTAGGGCGCCTGGAAGGGGAGAGGAGGAGCGCACGGCGAAGAGGAGAAAGGAGGCGAAGCGTCGCGAAGAAGGAGGGTAGGCGGAGGCGCGCTGGGTTCACCTCCTCTTGCAGTCGCTACGGGCCCTGTGTGCGCTATGGATGTTCTAGGTTCGTCTCGTGATCGAGATGTCGAACGCCGAGTGAGAAGGACAGAGCAGTAACTCAAGCGGCGGCAGGCCGAGCGCGAGTAGACCGACCCCAACTAAGGGAACGCGGGTTACGCGCAAGCTTATTGGCATGGCTACCATACTCTTGCGCGTAACCCGCTTTCACGGAGTGAAACGCCACTGTAATTTTTCCTTTCTTGGCTGGAGTTAATTTTGTACTTTCTGGTTTTCTTAACAGCCGGAGAAATCGGCATACTCCGCAGAAACCTCACGAGCGTGATGGAAGGCAAGGCACCAACCAAAAAGGTACGTGCATCAATTGCTCAGACACAGGAGCGCGTTTTATGATCGTTTTGTTAAAACGGAAGAATAATTAGTTGGTTTCTTTTGGGTTATGCCAAAGCTATTCGTCCATTTGTCCTGAGTGTCCGCTCATATTGTTTGGATCTTAATTCACGCGTGTTTGTGCCGCTCTTTGTTAGCGTTGTTGCAACAGCAGCGTTGTGAGGAGCAGTTGCCACAGAACAGTCACAAGCTCACAACACCAGTCACAGCACAATATGGACAGTTGTCGGGCCGGTCATGTTTTTACCATGTGTAAAATGATTCATAGCGCAGGATGCTGGTATTCGTCTGCAATATGTTTTTGCCGTCAAGGTTGCTGCAGGCCTACTACCTTACACTTAATTCTCTTTGCACATTAAAACATGCATCATTTAGTTTCATTAAAGCATGGAGTAGATGCGCAGCCCGTCCACGGTAGACTTTGTATGTGCTGCCAAAATGTGCAGCAGTTTCTGGTGAAAGCTCTATCGTGCCCGCCCACGTGATAATTCGCGGCCATTGTTGCCGGGTGAGAAAAGCGAAATCTAACAGCTACGTGGACAGGACTAAAGAAATTAAAAGTTTTGTTGGGTGATAGCGTCAGATATGTATTGATCAGAGATTTGATTTTTTGCACGTCATATTGTTATGCTTCACGTAATACCTGCCCCTGCTCTTTCTCTCTGATGCGTCATTGTTGCCCCTCAGTACAATGGCTACACGTCGTGTCCGCTGGTGACCAGCTACGACAAATGCATCCTTGCTGAATTCGACTCCAAATCGGAACCCCTGGAAACTTTCCCATTCAACCAGGCCAAAGAGCGCACTAGCATGTTCTACGTGAAAAGGGACATGCTGCCCTTCATCTATTGGAACCTGTTCTTGCGGTGAGCGGGCGTCTCATGACTCATTTCTAAGCTCGCAATTGGGCTTTTGAGCTCATTACAGTAGCTCTCAAAGGTGAAATAGAGCTTAGTTTAGAAGATATGATTTATTTTTTTAAAAAATATCTCACCTGTTTAAACTATGTTTCCGGTAACTGCATGACTATGATGGAAGCTGTCGGGTTAACAAAAACCCCTGCAAGTAAGCTATAAGCACAGTGAAATCATTGGCAGTTGTGGGTAGATGCACACGCCTCGCACCTTCTGATTTTACTTTTTATTTTTTAGGACAAACTGGGAAGAGGCACATAGGTGTGTCTGTGTGACAAAATTTATAAAAATATTTTTGCCCTATTTACTGGCCTAAAGTGAAGTTTGTTGGTTTGCCGTAAAAAAGTTAAATCAGGTCGTTTGTAGAACAAAGAAAATCCCTGGTCTCTTAAGCTCTCTCGCTGTGTATCGCTTGACTTAGATAAGCCTAAGTTAGGTTATGTTCTCATCTCGTCTTTTGTGAAGGACTGAAGGATATAATGCAGAATGCGTTGCAAATCGTAAGCAGTGTGGTTGAGATGTCCTGTAGCGACAGAACGTTACTCTGCTGCACATTCCTCAACTTTTCTAAGACTTACAACAATAATTTCTCCGTACCTTGCACTTCATGCGCATGGATTGAGGCAGGTGCATGGTCATTTTGGAGTGCCGTAGTTTTGTTGCTGATGCCTTACTTTGAACTTCGTTTGCCATACGAGTGAGTGCGACGAGCTCTTATGTTGTGGTCGCTCAACGCGGGGTAATGTCCCAACCAAGCTTTCATTCGTTTCAGCGCCCCACACCGACGTAGGCGCTCAGCATACGTATGGGTCCAATTCGCAACGAGCGACCAGTAGTTTAGAGACAAAAAAAGATCAGCAGAAATTAGAGGACGAGCGCACGTTGACACAGCCACTTCAGCAAACCAGACATCCGTAAAAACCGCAACGCTTTTAATTAGCTTAGCGACTGCGAGAGAGAGAGGTTGTAGTGAACACAAGGGAGAGCGGTAGGTCGGAAGAGCGTGACTCTGATCTGTTACTCCTCGCTAGTGTCAAGAAAAATGGGAGATGTAGTGATATTGTGTGTGTGTGTGTGGGGGGGGGGGGGGGGGATTAACGGAAAATTGCAGGTGACGATGCAGCACTGCAATGGACTTACCTGCGCAGAAAGTGAACCAAACAAACTAGGGTTGACATTCGGAAAATGTGACACAATGATTAGTTCACAGATGCACTCTATGATATGTTGAAAGCGTAGCTTTTATATATAGGCCCACTAGTTGACAAATTCTTAGAAGCTTGGTCTTTCTTTGTCTTGAAGATAAGAAAGAAGAAGAAAGAAGAAGCTTTCTCTTTTTCTTTTTTTCCTTAAGTGACTAGAACAGTGTTTTGAATTGCGTATGATGAAAGCTTGCCCGAGTAATGTCTAAACTTTTGTTTCTTTTTCAGTGGCTACTGGGAAGGCCCCGGAATCTTCAGAAAAGCGCTTCACTTGGGATTGTCTAAATGAAATTCCGATTTTTGTTTTGTTAATGTATGCGTGTACTTGCACTGCAATGTTCTACGAATATTTGCCTTGTCTAGCGGATACGCTGTGCCGATTTTGGCTGTTATTGCGCCATATTGGTTGTCTTCACAAGCTACGAAGACTGATTACACTCCCATATTGATAAGTAACGAAAATCATGTGGTGTACACGCATTCCATCAGAAAATGTCGCTTAACTCAAAACTCTGCAGAAGGTTGGAAAATATAAGTTCCGGTGGTTTGTATTCAAGTTGTTTCTACAATAGGCATCTGCATATTATCAGGTTTTCCGTGTAGTGTACTCAGCGTTCTGTGCGGTGCCACTATGCAACTCAGTCACATGAGCGGTTAAAGGCGTATATAGTTGTACAGATTGTTATTCGCGCGCTGCTGGAAAAATTAGCTTTCCAATTCTTCGTTCACCTAAGTGCTTTTTGTTTTGTGTTTATGAAACACGAAAAATAAAGACTATATTTAAAAGAGTTGCATTTATCGATTCCTTAGCCTACAAATTGAACAATTTGTGCTTTCGATCGCAAATAATTTCTTTAGAAGCTTAGCTGGTTGAAAATGGCTAAATGCGAGAGAGCGTTTCCCTTTAGTATTCTGCTCCCGTTTCTCAGGAGGACTGCCTCCTCTCTCTGGAAGATGTGAAGGTCTGTCAACGCATCCACTCGCAGCCGTGGCTTTGGAAAAAAAAAGAAAAAAAAAGAAAAGGAGGAGAACGTATAACAGTTTTCTACCGTTAGCCTCTGCTCAATCTGTAGAAGTCTGGATGCTGTTATGACATGTATTCTTACGCTAAGCATATGAAACCAGCTAAAAGATTGTTTCACATATAAAACATACAAAGTTGTCGTGGTCCACATAGCGCCGTCACATAATTGTAGGATTTCCGATCTCTTTGTTTTGAATTCTGCCTTCCAGGGCACAACAGTATGGCAGAGCCTCCTAGTAATCTGCACTGGAAGCACTTTGATGCTGTTCTCCTGGAAGCTTAGGGCAAGTGGTTATTGTAAAGAATATCCAAAATAAATGTGATGAATGGGATGCAGAAACATACTGGAAATATAATGGCGAAGTTCGCGACATCTGGCCAACAGTAATTATTTCTAAATAATAAAATAGCCCTAAATTCTATCAGAATTTATAATAACACTGACACCTCCTGTGCTTTTTTCCTTGACTATATGGACGAATTAACAAGATCGCGATGAAATGCGTGACGGCACTAAACGCCACTGGCGCGGCACTCTTGGTCCAATACCAAGAGTGCAGCATACAGCATACCAATACAACATACCAACGCCTTCGGTTGGTATGTTCCTGTCCTTTTATTGTGTTAAAGCCGCGCGGCAATTCTTTATCTGAGAGCCCGTCACTCCAGAGAAAGCATTGATGGAGAAAGTCTAGATGTCAAGGTCAATAGATGTCAAGGTCAATAGATGTCGGGGTCAAAAGATGTCAAAATCAATAGATGTCCTGGTCAATAGATGCCAGCCAATCTTCATGCTCAACATGTCCAGGATTAAAAAAGTTTAGGTTGCAGATCATAAGTATTCTTATCCCTGGAAGTTTACCTGAGGTACGGAATCTTTACAAGCATCCCGCTCATTTGATGGCTTCGATGACGTCTTAGGCATGCTTACGTGACTGAAGAATCTGATTAGCCGTACGTGGCAGCGAATGACGTGAACTGCGTCACGACAGGTACCGCAGTGGTGCACGCTATCTTAGCTTGTACTGCTCACGCGCTTTTAGAAGAGCAACAAAGGGAGCAAATGGCCGCGTGCTTATAACTTTCCTACAACGGCAAACTTGGCGTTAGTCTGAGCGAGTGCACTTCGCCGCACAAAGTGTCAGATCGATGGCCGCCAGCTTCACAATATAGTCTTATTTGGAATTTATGGGGATATAAATGTACATAGATGGCTTCTTCGTTAAAGAGACGTTTACAAAGCAAGGCTGTGTTATTCTTAAAACAGTAATCAGCATGAATTTTAGAGCAAACGAAGTTTCATAGCAACCGCACTAGCGTGATCAGTCACCGCGGCTCGAAGCAAGTCACCATCGTATCCTAGACGAGCAGAGAAATAAATGGCAGTTTCTATTGCAGATGGTACACGTAGATGGAACTGGATGCTATAACACTGTAAATCACAAAAATAGTGTTTAACAATTAGGGTCGACTATGCTCTGAGTATATTTTATTATTTTTGATGCACATCTATCGTGGCTACACAATTTGAATCAGCGAAATAAGCTCATTGAACAAAATCGCTAGTTAGTGCGCTCTAGAGCGAGTGTCCTTAATCCTTTCAGCGTAAGAGTTTGCGAATGCTACTAAAGGCAACGGGCACTCCTTCAAAGTGACACCATGTATTGCCTTTGTAACAGAGGTAATTATGTGATGCTACCTGGGTGTAGCGTCACTGATGACGTCCCTGCTAGGAAACGTGATGTTTGTGCAGGCTTCCTAACTGTGGCAGGAAGTCGTGTTAATGTTGCACATTTTTAGAGGCCCACTCTACACCCACGTTTAGTTCGCGCATCAGGCAGCGAAGGCGAGCAAGAAGTGCTCCGCTCGCATATGTGTATGTTTTCCTGGCCAGACGCGCAGCGCTACACTTGATATGCTGGCCGGATGCGTTCGGCGCGTCATCTCTCTCTCTCTCTGCGAGAAACGATCACCTTCTCTTTTATGGTCCTGTAGCAGCAAGGCCGAGCCACTCACGACTTGTCAGTGTGGGCCCCACTGACGCTAGAGAGCGTAATGCAGTACGAGCGGCTGAACTTCCGTGACCTTGGTATGAGGGCTGTGCATACTTACGTCGGTGCAACAATTTATAAGCTTACAGTCGTTCTTACTGCGTCTATGGTACACTTCAATGACGTCGCCTAATGGCGTCGGCAGATGAAGTCGGTGTACGCCCGGATGGCCTTTCTAAAGGTCAGGGGTATGAGAGCTCAGTGTTTAGGAAGCTCTAGAGGTCACAGAACTCGCGAGGTATGCAACGCGGACAGGGGACATTCGTGTGATTACGACACGCTGGGAGCTTACGTCTTGTGTGACGCTGTTCTCACGTCAGCAGGTCTAGAGACGCCGTGACGCTCGTCTTGGCCGTCTGAAAGGCGGAAGGACAGTCGAAAGCTCGTACAGGAAGTCGTGATAGGCCGTTGCGTGTTTTATCAAGGTGCATGAATTGAGTTCTCGGTCTCGCTTGTACCTACAATGAAACAAGGGCTATGCCTCAAGCTCTGTGAGGCCTAGTTGACTTCGAAGAGCTAGGCGCATTCAATATTCTAATGATTAGTGAGAGTATGCATTCTGAAAGGTGAACAATGTTTCTTCCCGATTCGTGTGGATTTCATCCTAGGATATGTAACATGAAATCTAGACACATGCCGCGAATGAATATGTTGCCAAGAATTTGAGTGTGAATGAGGAACATGAAAAGTAAAATGGCTCCGTCGAGTGCACTTCGAACATTAAACGTGATATGACTTTGCTACTAAAATAATGGCAACAGAAAATTGGCTAATATTTTCTCTCATGCCATCCCTTTAGCTTGGAGTGTTGACAGTGAGCTAACCAGTTCCCCTGTAATTGACGTTGCACTACCCTTGTAGGTTTTATTCCACGGCACTGGACTGGCAACCCTGCCGGGCGCAGCCAAGGTCCGCACCAGTCAGACACTACTGGTCGCCGTGAATTTCCGCGCTCAAAGAGAGTAGCAAAGAGAGTGCCTTCAACTGTCGACAGGATAGAGCGACTGTGGAATGAATAATTGAGAACCTGGCACGAGTGGCGAGATTAAGAGAAAGAACGGCTACGTTCACAAAATGTGAGGAAGCTCGCACCGGCGTGTATACGCAGACGCTAATGAAATCTGCGCCATCATCAGTTTGCCAGTTAACCTTCGTCCGCTTGCTTGTAGGAGCTATCGAAATCGAGACACGCTTCCCATAGAGCCACGCGGGGGCGCCCGCTCATATTGCGCTTGCACGGAGAGTGCGCGTCTCTCTGCCTGCTATTCTTGCCTCAGTGTGTGCACCTTCCCGCGGTAATAACGAAGCGCCGCGAGCGACAAACCAGTCATGCCCGTATGCAAGCGCCAATTAGAGAGGTCCGTGCACGCCGCCGGTGAAGGTCCTTCGCCGCGGTTGAAGGCCTTGCGTCACGCTACCATGCGTTCGTTAAAGCAAGCGGCAGCCCGCTCGAAGCTGGGTGGTCTATAGTAACCATGTCGGCACGGCTAGTTGAGAAGATGATCAAATTTTCGAGCACTGTCGAAATGAGGCACTACCTAATGCACGTCTACATCGTGATCTTGGTCGACGTTCCATGCGTCAGGTGTCACCAGATGCGGACAAAACAGAGTGCTGTGGCTGACGTAAGCCACTTTGGTTTGACCAAAGGGTGCCAATCTCTGGTTTCAAGTTCCAAGGAGGTGGTGAAGATCAGTCCAGACTACACCACAAGCATTGACGCGATATCAGCTACCTTCGTAGTGCGGCTACTCAGCAGTAAAATTATACGGACTGTATAATTAAAACAGCATAGGCTTATAAACTCGTCAGCACCACAAGAAAAACAATAACTGTAATAAATTGAAAAGACGGCGACGTAGTCACATCGACGCATGTGCAACGTAAGTAAGACGTGACCATAACGCGCTTAGTCAGGCACGTGCCTTGTGTCTACGTTCCACGAAATTAGAGGCTGCGAGCTTCTTTCCGGAAAAGCTTGCAATTTGGCAGAAAGACTTCCTTAAGGCTTCGTATGTTTTCAGCTATGGGCAGTTTTTTTGCAAAGATATCAAGCACCATCTTTGCTTCTTGCTTCTTTTCTGACCGCACTTCATTATACAAAATTTTTAGCGATGGAAGTCATCGTGTGCAGAAAAGTTGAAGGTTAAAATGTGCATATAACGGCCGGGTTTTAATACCAGGCCACTGATAGAACGTGTTAAAATCCAACTTGATGGGTCGGTGGCTATGGTATTTTGCTGCTGAGTATGAAGTCACGCATTCAATTCCTGAACGTGGTGACTGCGTTCTAATGCGGTCGTAATGAAATGAGCGTGTCTACTTAGAACACATTAAATGATATCAAGTTGGAAATTGATACAGTGATCCACACTGCAGCGTTTCTTATAGTGCGAGTGTTGTTCTAAAACATTAGAGCACATCAATAACTGAACCTTTTCGCAACAGCAGAATGACTGGGGAGCTCATCACATAACATCACGTATGATCCAAATTTAATTTTGTCGGTGTCCGTCGTTTCGTCGGATATACCAGTGCTGGTGAATGCAGAGTCCGACGGAAGCACGACCACTCCTCTGGACAAGCCTCTGCAGAATAATGCAGCGTCTTGTCACGCGCTTGCTTCGCAAGTTTTACGATGCGCATGGTTTGCTGCCGAAAGTCCTCGGCAGGTACTTCCCCTGTTTCGGGGTTTTACCTTCTTTCTTGAAAGGACGCACCCTTTCTTAGTGAGAATTCGCGTAGCGGCCCTTGGACACGTGTGTGAGCTGTAAGTACGCTTGCTGAGACACCATGTCAGAGGTAGCGGAAAGTTATTGCTTTTAACGCCTCATATCTTATTTTTTTTTTTCGCAGACGTACTCGCAGAAGGTGGCCTGATAGTTTTGAGTCGAGGTTTTGTTCAGTAAGTCATACAACGTTGTAAGCATATGTATAAATGGGGATGAACTTATTTAAATTTTATCACCAAATGTGCGTATAATTTTTTTTTTTCGTTCAGTATACAACTTCGGAAGATTCCTAGATAAAAAGAAAAAAATAAGAACCCGATGTGGGGCGTGCAGTTCGAGAACTATGGGAACATACGGACTTGCATGGCAGTATGGAGTAAACCTAGTGGCAAAGTTTAAAGTGTGAAGAAGGAAATTATTTTTCTTGGCCCTCTTCTCGCATATTTTTTTTTTTATTCGGTATGCAATATATGATGCGCGACCCGCTAATTTCTTGCGCAGTTCTACATGCGTAGAATGAGCAGGCCTCCGCAGGAAAGGCGAGTATAATCACCGTATTACGAGGAAGAAGGCGCGATTACGAAGTATCTTTTCATAAACATGCTTGCAACGGAGCATAAGGGACGCCGGGACGCACCAAATGGTTGCTTCCTGCGCGTGAAGCGACAAAAGCGAATTTCGTCAGCAGCGCTTGCGAAACACTCACTCAGTCGTTTTCCAGATTGGTGTTTGTTGTTAACTCGCGCTCCAGAACTCAATGTAAAGGCTGTTAACTTTGAATCTTTGAATTTTAACTTTGAATTTGTGTGCTACGCCACAGCCTAATAGCGCACCTGCCGAATTCGAAGCTGCGCACAGGTCCTTAGCAGGAAGGAAATATTGGAATTAAGTTGTGTACACGTATACGATAGGTAGCCCACGAGGCTTGTCTTTTCTTGATCGCTTGCCAACGCGAACCAATGTGTCGAGCCACTGCTGAACCTTCTCATCCGAAGAATATTTTTTTTTGTTTAGTTATCAGTCGTTCCCTATACACGGTACGTGTTGACGAGCATTACTCGATCAATTAACATTCTTTGGGCTCAGGCCACATCGTGCATGACCGTTCGTTTCCGCTCAGCGTCCACGGCGGCGAGGTAACGCCTCCATATACGTTCAGCGGCGACGGCGGCTGCTGAGGCGCTCGACAGTTACATCATCGCGTGAGCAGCACACACAATGCCATTGCCGATCACCTCTATTTTTTTTTATGACCAGCTTGATGCACAAATGGTAGCCGCTCCGAGGAAGGTCACCGCTGGTCTCGCCATCTATATTTTCCTTCTTTGCACCGGGCAGGTCACATCTCGACGTGCCGGGCTACGCAGGGGCGGTGCCCCGTGGTGGCAGGACTTCAAGGAAAGGAGGTGTACGCGAGTTGGTTTGAAGGGAGCTGCTGTGTGTCGCAATTCTCAAAACTGGGCAGAGGTACACGGGAAAATGCAGACTTGACTTAACGGAGAGTGGTTCAACAGAGTATCTCTCCAGGGTGCAGATATATGCAAAAAAGAAAGAAAACGATTGAGGCAGCCATCGTCTGAGGAAGACTTTTAACGCTAATGCGATTAGAATTGAAGAAATCGAGCTACACACCCTATTCGAACAGCCGAAACGCGTCCTGTGTGAGGCGTTTCCTTCAGCTTGACTCCTCTCTCTCTTTTCCCTTTGGACACACTCACATAACCAGTGACCCAGGTTAGCGCCGAAGAAGTTCGTTCAAAAGCGGCACGTATCTTTTTATATTATTATTATTATTATTATTATTATTATTATTATTATTATTATTATTATTATTATTATTATTATTATTATTATTATTATTATTATTATTATTTGGGGTTTGTCGTATGACATGTACTAAGGAGGAGGAGGATGAAAAGGAAGGAAGGAAAGGTAGGGAGGTCAACCCGACGCACGTTCGGTTTGCTACCCTACGCAGGGGAAGGGGTTTAAGGGAAGAAAGGAAAGGAGAGGGAAGGAAGAAGGTACTATTGGTGTGAGTGCATGCGGATGTCCATAACTTCACGCCTATAATCGGTGATTGAGGCCGGTCGCTTTCATGAAACGTAGCAGTGCCCGCGTCGCTTTGTAAGCCTGCGACGCATGGGGCCATGGTCCGAGAATTTTAGTCTCTGAAAATGGTCTGTTATCTAATCGGTTTAACGCGCTCTGAAGAAGGTTGCGTTCGTTGTCATGGTTGCGTTCGTTGTCATTGTTCGTTGTCATCACAAAAACACAACACGTGCTCAATCGTCTCTTCACGCACGAGTCACAGATCGGTGTATCGGACATTCCAATAAGGAATGAGTAGGCTTTCGCAAAAACCACCCTTAACTGGAGGCGACACAATAATGTTTCATCATGGCGGGAGAAGTTCGATGAAATCGGCAGCTTCAATGTAGAACCCAACCGGTGGAGACGGCAGTTGGAGAAAATCGGGGTGTTACACAAAGCTTCAGTCTTGGTTTGAGCAAGTAAACGAATACCCCTCGAAGCATCTCTCCTTGATAAGAGTATAGGAAGTGTCAGCTTTTCTTTATGGACTGACCGGGCGGCATCGTCAGCAAGGTCACTTCCGACGATGCCACAGTGCCCCTGAATTCATTGGAAGATGGTGTCATGTCCGTTTATGAGGGCTTGATGGTGAAATGCTGTAAAGCAGTGATTTGGGCTTGTTGGTAAGACATCGTGAGGCTTATAGCGCGTTAAAAAGACAAGGACGAAAGTGAGATTGTTGCAAGTTAGCGCCAGTGTGTGTCACGTCTCACTTTCGTCCTTGTCTTTTTAACGCGCTATAAGCCTCTTGATGGTGAACCTCTCTGGTCTCAAACGCTAGCTGACGCAGACTGAAGGGCTGCCTTTGAGTCACAGAAAACGACCCCCTTTGGAGGTTTGGCTTGTGCGATGTAATTAACAGCGGCATGTAGAACGGTAAGTTCTGTTGCCTTAGAGGTCGTTACATGGGACACTTTGAAAGTAATTGTAATTTGTAAGGCCGGGATGATAACAGCGCCTGTGGAGCTGGTGGCTGTGGCAGATCCACCGGTGTAAATGTGCGTTCTTTGTTCATATGCCTCGTTCAATAATGACAGCGTGAACTGACGTAGAGCCACTGTTGAATGACGGGTCTTCTTCGCTAGTCCTGGAATGTGTACTTGTGGTTGTTGTAGGTACTACAGGGGTAATAGTGGTCTTGCTGCTGGTGTAAAGCCCAACGAAAGATGGCCTTGATGTGTCGCAACAAGTTTAGAAACTGTGGCTTGAGGTCTTTGTGCTGGCAAAGCAGCAATATAATGACTGCGTAGGCGACACACATGTCGAATGTGTGCTCTAAGGCTGTCAACCGTTATATATGTTGGAACCAAGTGGTCTCTAGCAATAATGATTGTCGCATGAGTCGAACCGCGTAGTAGAGCCTGGCCTTGCAAACTTTCGAGGGTACGAATGTTTTTTTTTTTTACATGTGTTTTACAAAACCGGCAAGCTGTACCGTAAAAAGCCCAGAAACAGTGCTCTGTAAAGCTGCAGCGTGAACCGTACTGACGTGCCCCAGATTTTTCCACACAGAAACCTCAGTATATGTACAATCGAAATTAGTCCCCGCTTCAGGTAGAAATATGTGCTAAAATTACCAAAAGGCGTCAGCATATCTTCAGTGACACATAACCAGTTGCCCAACTTGGGCCGACGGTTGGTTTCTGACGTGTTTGCCTCAGCACAGCAGCCTGATGCTCTCTACCCATCTGACCATGAACTATCCAGTGGTCCACGTTGGCGTGAAAGAGGTTATCCAAGAACAAATGGACAAACAAGCATACATACACACATACCGCAAAACCGCAAGCAGGGTGAAGTTCGCAAAGAATGCTAATCGCATTGAAATTAACTTCCATGGTTGTATGTGCCAAAACCACGATGGATGGATGGGTGGAGGTTATAAGCGTCCCCTATGGTGGGTTGTGTTATTATTATGAGGCAGGTCGCCTAGTGTAAGGCTCCGAGTTAATTTTGACCACGTGGAGTTGTTTAACGATCACCTAAATCTAAGTTCACGGGGGTTTTTATTTTTTTTTTTCATATCGCAGTCATCTAAATAAGGAAATCGCAGGCGTCATCGAACACGCGACCTCGACCTCAGCAGTGCAGTGCCATATCCACTGTGCTCCCTCGGCTAATGCGATATCGATAAAGGAAGTCTCGAGGGCTCCTCTCCAGTCCAAGACATCCCCTGTTTGACCACGCTTGACAAATCTAGTTTTGTTGCAAGCTGGTATACTTACTGCAGGTCCATTACGCGCGGCGAGTTACGAGGCGCCGCGTACACCCAGCAGTATACAGGAAAGCCTATAGTTACATAATGAGATGGT
The DNA here is from genome assembly GCF_023375885.2 of Dermacentor andersoni. NCBI lineage: Eukaryota > Metazoa > Arthropoda > Arachnida > Ixodida > Ixodidae > Dermacentor > Dermacentor andersoni. The sequence goes on from NC_092818.1 coordinate 134,614,900, forward strand.
TGACCTCTCTGCTTGCAACGTTTTTATTTATTTATTTATCTTATTTATTAGAAATAAAATCTAGGCTCGAGGGATTCACAGAAAGAAGTGCTTATTCCATACAGTAATGCGCAGAAAGTATAAGTTTTAAAAAACTAACTTTAATTGGATAGCACTTTCGAAGTTGATACCAGTAATGACAGCGAAGGAGGTGGGCAAGTGGTACCGTTTAGATATGGGGTCCACACGCGATGAAATGCACGTGGGTCGAAAAGGAAGTTCGCTTTTTAATGCATCATTCTGATGAGGAAATTTGTGAAAGAGGCAGAGGCGTGAACATCTGCGGTGTGAAGATAGATCGGGTAGATTTAGCGTGTTTTTCTTAAAATTGCTTGCTGCTATTCTCGTATTCTTTGTCACTTTCCAAGGTATTGTGTGCAAATACATTCGCTTTACGAGGCATCGTCACCTGCAACATTAATTCGAAACAGGGGATATCTATGTTATGAACCACACCACTCTTAACATCAGAATGCGATGCAAACAGGGTAGGACTTTCTCAGATCGCCTGCCCTGCGCTGACCCTTATAAAAAATTTCGCATTCTTTTTGATGACAACAGAATTCAATAGCTAAAGGACTTTAACGTTTCTTTCTATTTTATGTGACAAATTTTTTCAGCTGTATTTATGCAGTTATGAGACTTTATTTTAAGCTTGCCTTGACTTTGAATGTGTTTGACTTAAAATTATGGGAGTTTACGTCATCTGTCAGTGTCATTCAGTGTCATTTACACAAGTTTTGCATCCGTTTGTCTCTACTGTATGCAAGTAGCTGGCGCCATCCAAAAGTGCCACTGTCTTCTATATATATATATATATATATATATATATATATATATATTAAAATTTGCATATTACTTTCGTTATGTTTCCTCGTGTGAGTTAACTACTTTTGAGACATTTGAACAAATGGGGATCGGCATCACTTTTTGTCGGCAAATAGGCGCACCAGATTTTGGCCATTCAACGTATGTTTCTTAAAATGACAAGGAAAACTCAATAGGCGTAATGATATGCCGCGTGCTTAACGCTGTATGCCAGTTCTAAAGAATTATTTTTGAAACACACGCCGATATGTTTTGTTTCGTACACATGTGGTTTCTCATTTTCTTGCCAAACATCTTCCTATTTTGGTCTGGGAAAATATTATCTATAAAATGATGGCAATTATCACATATGATATAATAATAATAATAATAATAATAATAATAATAATAATAATAATAATAATAATAATAATAATAACGATTTATTTCCATCACCATTACATGATGGAGGGGATGGGTATAAAAGCGATTGACGCTTGACTAAGTTCCCACCCCCCGTACAGCAGGTGAGCAGCGGCATGCGACGGCGCTTCTGTCACGGCAGCAAATACAAAGTCAAACAAAGCATTAGTACAAAAACATTTATGCAAAATACACAATCACCGGCGTGTGTGAAAAAAAAATAAACGGATTGAAAAGAAAGACGATACAGCAACTGAAAACAAAAACGTCTATGAAACAGCGAAATAACAATAACAGAAACCAAAAATACGCTTATAAAACAATCAGACACAGAAACGTTCACAGATGCCTAAATGTTGGACAATCAAAGGAACGCATTAAGGAGAAAGTAGTTGCGCAGGTTACAGCAGCTAATGCTTCCTAAGTCTATATTTTCATCAATTAATTTGTTAAGTAAGGATGGAACTTGAAATGCTACCATTGGTCGCCCATAGTTTGTTCTTACTTTTGGTAATACCCAGTGTGGTTTATGACGGCGTGGATGTCAAAAATAAATTTAAGAATCAAGCCCAGTGTTAGAAAAGTATAATTTGAAACTGTGTATCGCTCCATCTTCGGCTGTTCTTGTACTCGAATTTTGTCACGACATTCGTATAAATTAAAAAAAAGACATTATTTATGTCAGTCATTCCAATTATAAGGATCTAACCTTAAATCGAGGGTATTTAGAACCAACTTAGGGATTTGGCGCCTTTTTTTGCCAAAAAACTGTAATACTAAAATATGTGTTTTAGCCAACTTCAGGAAATGTCATGTTTTATACCGTCATTAAAGGTTTTTCTAGCTGTAATCAGTGCAAGATATGTGGGTTGTTGAGAGACGTCCCACAACGAATAATTCACTGCTCAAAAAAAAAATATATATATATAAATTTTTATACGCAGATCTCGGCACTGATGGTGCTTAATCGGACGATTTGGTAAATGTGCAGTATATGTGAGTTTTGCTCACCTGGCCTTGATAGGAAAGGGCGACTGCGAAATAATGATACCTGCCCTCTCGGGAAAACCGAAGCGGCAGCGAATTGAACCACGTGAACCGTGAAGCGTCAATGAGGAGTTGGGTACCCGCCGTGGTTGCTCAGTGGCTATGGTGTTGGGCTGCTGAGCACGAGGTCGCGGGATTGAATCCCGGCCACGGCGGCCGCATTTCGATAGGGGCGAAATGCGAAAACACCCGTGTGCTTAGATTTAAGTGCACGCTAAAGAACCCCAGGTGGTCGAAATTTCCGGAGTCCTCCGCTACGGCGTGCCTCATAATCAGAAAGTGGTTTTGGCACGTTAAACCCCATAATTTAATTAATTAAGGAGTTGGGCGAGTTTGATTTGTAATGGCTTTTGCAGCACGAGAAGCGTCGAGATTCAAATGATTAGCGCACGCCACTAGCTTTGGTTGGAGTTTTCTTCATCGTTTTGTGCACCATTATCAAGCGTGAAATAACAAAGCAGTCTGTGGACTAATAAATAATACTCATAAATACACGGGGGAGGGGAGATTTTTCAGGCAAACCAGGAATTTTCCAGTTTTTCTAGGGATATCTCGTCACAGGCGGATGACATCACTGCTTTCGGCACTCAGTTACACATTACTCAAAATTTATGTGACATATTATAGTCCTAAAAGTGTTGGAGTAGTACTTTGGCTGCCCTGATGTCAGATATCACTTTGCGAATTACCAGGAAAACTATTAGTTTTATTCAACGCAGGGTCCACTTGAACAAAAACTGACGTTCGCTTAAACATCAAGCAGTGGGCAATGAGTGCGCGAGAGCGCGTGAGGTTAACGATGGTTGCACAGAATGCGCACGTGTATTGTCGAGAATTTCGCCCATGGAATATGTCCAACAGGAGAAGTTGCTTCATAAGCGTCGTCCGTTCTGCATGACTGATGCAACGAAACAGCGATTTCACCTCTGAGTCAAAGTGTAGCGAGAGCGTGTTCTTCTGGAATGGATGGAAAATGATGCCACGTGATAGTATGGTACGCATGTGTCCACCGCCCATGATACATACTCGGCTACGTGCCAACTCTTCTCGTGTTTGTTTCTCATAAGCGAATTCTGATTGCAGACGCGGTTCAAAGCGAGCATGTTTGCTCATTGAGCATCAAAACAAGCAGAAACGCCGGGCGTGGACAGATGTGTCGTTGCGATACGTGACTAAGGTGACGGTATGCATTCATTAAAAGGTCGAAACAGTGACATTCATCGTATGTAAACGAGTTGTGGTTATTTTCCTGTCACGTAAATCTGTGTAGGACAGCGGATGTTAAGAAGACCAAAGAGGCCTCATGCTTGAACATTTCTTTCACTTTATATGGTCTGCCCTTTAACGCGAGAACGCCCAAGAATGTAAAAAAGGCAGAGGTCATATTTACTTATCTGTTACGATTCGACGGCTCTTCTTTCTGCGAAATGATGGTGGCAACCCTGATGGTGGCTTTGCTACAGTTGGGTTTATTCTCGTAGTTTCACCACCTCATCGTCTCTTTCCAGGGTACAAAGATGTGTCACCACATGTCCATCAATTCAGTCTGTTTCAGAAATGTTAGCGGAAGCCACGGTCTTCCCCTTCGCATTATCCGCGGTCTTTCTGCTAAGGCTACTTGTACTGTGCACGCGTGAGGAGAGCCTTATGTTCTAAAATCATCAAGCAACGACTTCCTTTACACGCGGAAGCCCTGGCAAGACCATGGTATGTTACTCCGTTACAGCACTGAGTGCAACGTGGAGAAGCATCCACAGCGGTAGCCCAGCAGCTATGGTGTTGCACTCTAGAGCTCGAGTTCGCGGGTTTGATCCCGGCCGAGGCGATCGCATTGCTATGTGGGTGGAATGCACAAATACTTGTATACCGTGCATTAGGTGCACGTTAAAGAATCCCATGGGGTCGAAATTAATCCGGAGTCATCCCCACCGTGACCGGTCTTATAATCAGAATGCGTTTTTGGACCGTAATACCTCGAAATTTAATTAATTGCTTCAACATAAAAAGGAAGCATGCCGCCCCCAACCTAAATACCCGTGGTTGACTACAGGCCAATTCGGGTAGCACCGTGTAATGCAAGGTGACTACTGCGCTGTTAAGTTCTTTCACAATGCAGCGCTGGTGCTGATGTGTCCAAAGCTAATGTAAGTGGAGGCGAATCGTCTTTTTATAAATAAGGTGACTCGTAGAAACTGTCCCTGCTGGTTGTCGCGAAAGGGCTGCGTCTGCAAGTTACATCTGCTCTATCATTACCACTAGTGATTACATGGAAAGCTTTCTCCACCCGTACTGTGTCTTAGGCTGCACTAGTAGACTTGAAGCGCAAATGAACATACATGGAGGAGCACTCGCCCGTCTTGGTCCTTTCGTCCCTGTTTTTTTCCCTTGTGCTTCAATTCTAGTAGCGACAGAATATTGACTAGCCCTTTTGAATTATTATCCTAAACAGATGTCAGGGGCGTCCCACTCGAAAGCCTCCAAAGACGGAAGGCGCCCCGAAGTTATTAGACGGAAGCACACACACGGAGGATCAAGCCCCAGGTTGCCAGTCGAAGACTGGCTGACCTGTCGGAGGGTTTCTGCACCATAGTTAGTGTTTTAACTGTGGCTTCTTATTCTAAGTACGGCGCATCTGGTGACTGCTAAGCACATCTGAGTAGGAGACCCGCCATTTCGAAAGCACGGTGCACTGCCACTCCGAACAGCGGAGCACTCACGAAGCGTTCCGCCTTCTCAATGAAGACGGACACTTGCCCTGTCCGGACAGGGCTTTCGCGAGGCGGGGCTGCTCTGGCCCTCGGTTCGCTTCCTGCCGAGGGGCGTCGAAAGCTCTGCCGAAGCTCGCTCAGCCGTTCTCGGGGGCATCATTGACGCAGCGGCGTCGTGGTCGAACAGACAGCCGCCGCGGCGGCCGCAGAAGCACCGAGCCTGCCGGTGACGATGTAACGCAAATGCGCGCGTGCACGGTGACCTTGAGGAACGCCCCCAACTCGCCCTCTCCCCGCCGCCGCATTATGTATATACGCTACACCCAGGGCTGCTCCGGCAGCGAGTGCAGAACGCATCCAGCTTCCCCGACTGGAGCAGCCTGTTCTCTGCTCTGGGACATCGCAAACGTTGAAGCACCTGTTGTGGTTTGTTGTTCGCCAACGGGACGTCGACGCGTCTCGCACGCTGGTCCGCCGCGCCACTGCCTGCGCTACGCGTGTTCCGGACTTGTGATTGACGTCGCCTATCCCGGAAGCACGATCGACCAGCACCTTCCCTCTGCTTATATTTGTTCAGGTAGGCAAGTCTGCTGTTGACCAAGAACCGCGAACGCTCGGCATTGGAAGTTTTTGGGAGCAGAAGCACTGGCGATGTTCTGGTATCTAGAATCTTTTAAGATATCTGGGAGTTCGTGCGGGTAAAGTTTCATTCCGGGTATGTTCAAGAACATTTTGCCCCAGCAGGCATTTCAGTGCTCTTTGGAGCTATGTTTTCCGATATACCGCTATGGGTTGGGCGTACTTTTGGTTGAAACACCAACATAAAATGCGTGTTTCGAAAAGAAACGTGACCAACGTTCGGAACGCAATTCGTAAGAAAAAGAAACCTGCGAATGCTTAGTTGGGGCGTTGCGAGAATCGGGGCTAATTTTAATCTCTGCGGTATGGCCAGTGTGATTGCCAGGCAGCCAACTAAGGGCCTTGTATAGCGTTTTCACATGCTTGTCACATGCGCTTTTACCCGGATAACATACGTGGCGGCTTATCGGCTATGGCCTCGCGCGGGATCAAATCCCGGCCGCGGCTGCCGCATTTCGGTGGTGGCGAAATGCAAACAACTCCCGTGTACCGTGCTTTAGCTGCACGTTGAAGAATTCCAGGTAGTCAAAATTAATCCATAGTCCCCCGCTACATCTTGCCTCCTAAGCACAGCGCGGTTTTGGCGCGTAATACCCCAGAATTTTAATTAACACCCTTCCATCCGCGTACTCGCACAAAGCTTAACTAGGGAATGTAGGACACTGCCAAGGGCAATATCGACGCGATGAAGAGCCACGCTCTTGAACTTAGTCAATTCCACAGGTGCATGATTATTGCCTCATGGAAAGGGAATGTGGTAAATGCTTTTGCAAGTAATCTAAATGTTCTCATGGGATATAATATTAGAGTTGTATCGCAGTCATGCCGATTTGTAGAATAAAACCTATCCTCATTAGGCACCGCGTGCTCTCTTCCGCTGAAACGATTAGCTTTATTTTTTGAAGTGTCAGAAGACTTTACCGCAGCATTGATTTATCAATATCCAGAACACTCAGCTGGTGCTCAATAACATAAATTCAGCGGCAACTAAAATAAATTATATAGATAAGCATGCAGAACCCTGCTTCCCACATGGAGGCAGTACCATGCACGTGATTCTGAGCCACTTGATTCTGGAACACCCAACAGATTATGGTACGTGTACATCAAGTTATTACCCAGACTATCCGTGCTATAGACGGATTCCAACCACATAAGAACGGACATTACATGTAATTTCTCTGAAGTGTTTCAGCTGACCCTAGCACTTCTTCGTGTTCAATACCTGCTGACTTGTTTATCCGAGACCGGTTGTTTGCTTGTTCGTTTCCAGTTAACTAAGTGTCGTCCTTAATTAGCCGTAACACAAATAAATGCTTAAAGCCAGTATTGCAATCTTGACATCTTTTATTAAAATTGTATCTTTCTGTTTAGAACACAACTACGTTCATGGCGAATCATAGCCACAACCGGCTGCTGCGCCAATAAAACCCAAATTTACTTATTTCACGTATTGACATAATTTCGGTTAACTTCGTTGACACACGACCGCGACGGCTGCTCATTTTCAGTCGCGGTATATTGCAAATTAAGACTCGGAAACTGATGTGTTCAGTGTCACCGATAGACACATTATATCTGTAGGACTGCGATTAAATGGAAGCACGTATGGCTGTCTTAACCTTGCAACAAAGTTCACGGGCTAGTCATTAGCTCGTGACCGTGATGAATTCGATGCGGCAGCGGATTCACCGGACTACAGAGTCTTGGTGTTTCACTGCTCAGATGCCGGGCAGCCGCAACGGATGCCTGGAAATTACGAGAAACTTATCCGGCTTCACCTTTACAGTATTTTCATCCACCCGTTGCTGAAACGTACGCGGTATCTATATGCTCTCGGCTACTGCGCGATGACGCCGTGTAGTTTTCGCCTCGCACACGCTATGCTATGCTTGACTTATCAAGCGTTTCCTAGCAAGGCGCAATACTAGTCGGCTATTACTGCTACTACCATCCTCATTAAAGAGCTGCGCAGCAGCGTATCTGCCGCCTTTCATTGAGAGTGCTATTGTGCGTAGAGTCGAATTCAGCTATGTTTAAAATTAAATTGTAGGGTTTTCCGTGCCAAAACCACTTTCTGATTATGAGGCATGCCGTATGTGGAGGACTCCGGAAATTTCGACCACCTGGGGTTCTTTAACGTGCACCTAAATCGAAGTACACGGGTGTTTTCGAGTTTCGCCCCCCATCGAAATGCGGCCGCCGTGGCCGGGATTCGATCCCGCAACCTCGTGCTCAGCAGTACACCATAGCCACTGAGCAACCACGGCGGGTTCAGCTATATAGTCAAATTCTGCAAAGGCGGAATTTCGAGCCCATCGGAGAAGCCGTAGCAGCCTTGTTGAGCTCTGCCCCAAGAGCGTCAGACGCAAAAAAAAAGTTTTATCAAACCATCACCGAAACCTTTTTTGACGGTCTCATGGTACCGGATACCACTAAAGCCATTAGATGACACTGACGAGTACACGCACACTGATGGCCGTCGTGCTAAAGAAGCTGAGTCCATTCAGCACTCGCTGGGACAAGAGGGGAGGTGTGTCCGGACGCCTGCGTTCCCGAGAGAGGCGAACAATTGGATGGGCAAGTTTGGCAGCTTTCGGCGGCACGTCATCGTATGCCTTTCAGTCACCACAACCCGCCACCTCCGCTTTCGTTGACGCGAGACGTCTTTTTCTTTTCTTTTTTTTTTCACATCCGAAGCCGCGCTGCGCTTGACGCGTGTTTTCGGTGAGTTGTACAAAAGGTGCTGTAATTTATTTTTCACGCTCTCGGGGAAATAATACCGTACCTAAGGAGTCGACAGCTACCTACGAAAGCAAAAAAAAAGAACAGATAAATAAATCGGAACATCAAATTCTCGTGTCAGTACTCCTTCAATAACGTCGTCTTCTGGCTCCTGTCGTGATGCAAAGGCTCCTGTCACACACACACACACACACACACACACACTTGCCTAACCTACACAAACGTTGATCCACCTGCTAATGCTCTGCGGGACTCCCAGGTAGAGATGGATAGCGAGCTGCCTGTAAAATACTTCGAATAACATTGATTCCTACGGTGCGTGGGATATGTAAATTTTGTAAAAGCATGCGAGCGTTGTTAAATATCTAAGTTTTCAATCATGCACCCATTTATGTTGCCTATACTCTGCGCTGTATACAGTTGATGCTTTCTTCACGCTTTCCCCCTTGTCTGACCTTTAATTTCATCTCCCTCTTCGCGCTATTGTACAATGTTGACTCGACCTATATGGCAGCCAGTCTTTTTTTTTCGTTTACACGGGGCAACATGTTATATACTGGCATATGACCAATCCTGAAGAGTTGGCACACACTCCTCAAGGTCGCTGTTAACACGTCACTCAAGTATTCGCGGCATGTTGAAATAAAGCGGGATTTTGCTTATTTTTTTAAGCTACCTTTCCCTAAGACATGGACCGCTGAGGCACTACTTCCGTCCGTGGGGGTCCTCGAACATCTACAGACATACATTTGAAGCTTCACGCAACGTGTCACTATGGGGAACTCGACACGTTCGCCGGCTTTGACGGCACGACTGCTGCAGTTGTCCTTTCCGTGCCGTATAATTGACTTGTCATGCGGGATGAAACATCGCGCGGAATACCGTCGGTCACACTGTTCCACAGAAAGGCGGCGTTTCGCGTCGGGCATGTGTCTGAGCGCATCGCGCGCAGTTGACGCGTATTCTTTATCGGCTTCGCCGCCATGCACGGGTCTGTGAATCATCGCTAGCATTGCTGCTTAGGTGCGCGCACCTACGCGTAGCATCGAATGCTTCCGCGTTTTACGGCTTTCTTGCAACCACTTGGATTTCACATAACACGTCCCGCTCGTGCAGTCAAATTCGTGCGTATGAAACCTGACTGCGTGAAATATCACTTCCTTCCACTCCAAACTGCTCGCTGTGAAGAGGTCGAAACAGCAGATACTCGAGCTACACAATGTGGGTCCTGCCTCTGAGAGATGAATACAGCAGTAGTTGTAAGGCAGAAAGCTGGGCTATTTGGTTTGAGTATTCTGACATACCTATACAGCTCCATAAAACGGACCCACAGCAAGAATACAAGAGAGACGCTTTGCAGCGCCGATCTGCACGGGGCATGCAGGGCATGCGCTCTATATTCTAATTCGAAGTGTTGGCACGTGATGGCTGGTAACCTGCGGCCAAGCTCGATGAAGCTTAGTATCTTGCAATGGGTGAAGGGGAAGAGTGGCGGACTGGTTGGTGGACAGCGTCATGAACCGGCAAGCGCCGGGATGCACCCCCCCCCTCCCCCAAAATAAATGTGTAGGAGTGGTTGTCGCACCTGCCGTGCGCGTGCAAATTCCGCTATTTTGATGCATCATTTAAATAGCTCGCAGGAGAAAATATTGTTTCGGTGGTGGCTGCACGAAAAGATGAAAATGGTCACTGTGAAACTATCCCAGTAAGAAAAAGTTTTTTTAGCCAGGACAATGCACACGCACTCGAATCTGTGTCATGGGGGAGCCGTGATTATATTGGTAAAACTCTGAATATTCACAAATCACTCGTATTAGCTACGACAGTGTGCCAAGTATACCACCTGGGGACAGTGAGAGAGTACCGCTGGTGCATGCAAATATCAACTGAAGCACGAGATTGAAGGCAGTGACAGAAGTAAAAACAAACAAAAAAAGCCCGCTGTACTGCTTAGCTACTCTAGACGAAAAGCGCAGCAAGACACGCATAATTACCCATGACGCGATTTCGCAGAAGCGTCAGTGCACGCACGTTCGCTTGCTTCTTTATCTCAAGCGCACTCGCGTGTTTCTACTGCTATGAGGTGTGTTTTAAACAGGGCGTTAGCCTTTGAGTTTATTGACCGCAGATTGAGCAGAGAAGGGGAGCGCTGGAGGAGATTCAACCATGGAGGTAGTACGAGTACTGCGAAACGGCTCACGATTTTTCTTTGTAGCAACGTGCAACCGCCATCAGCCAGGTCGGAAACCCACGAACTGAACAAGAACGCTAGACTACCGAGGTGCCCGCCGTGGTGGCATAGTGGCTTTGGCGTTGCGCTTTCAGGGTCGAGGGTCCGGAATCAAATCCCGACCGCGTTAACCACATTTCGACAAAGCGTGGAAGTGCCGAATGTGTGTGCATTTCGATGAATGTGCCGTGCATTTGGTGCTCGTTAAAGAACCCCAGGTGGTCAAAATTGTCTGGTGTCTCCCGCTACGGCGTACCTCATAATTATATCGCGGTTATGGCGGGATAAACTTCAGCCATATAATTTAGATTAAAATATTTCAGATTCCTGAGGTCACAAAGATGTCTTTTTTTTTTTCTAAGCCTTAGTAATTCTTCCGACCTTGTCTTCAGGTTTTACCTGAAGGCTCTGCGTTTGTTGTTGTTTTTTTCTTTTCCGAAGACCCGAGATCTTACGCCTTGAGGGCAACATCGATTCTTCGCACGGAAGTGTAACTAGTCATATTTACGGATAAGCTGCTCCCGCCAGCATCAGCATGACGTCACAATAATTTGAACGAACGCTTCCATTTCCCGGGTAGTGAGCACGCCTGGGTAAGCACGCCTTTCCCATACACGGCTGGCGGCGCCTCTGCCGCGGGTGTGTGGAGAACTATCATAAAGACAGTGTTGCATGAATATTTGTGTACACTGCGCGGAAAGCGACCCGTGGATCGCGCTGGCTGAACGGCTAAGGCTGCCGAGCATGAGGCCGCAGGTTCGATTCCTGGCCGCAGCCACGGCATTTCGACGCAGGGGGAATGCGAAAAAACGCTCGTGAACTTGGATTTAGGTGTACGTTACTGAACTCCACGTACTCGCAAATCCGCAGGCCCCTCCACTACAGTGTCATTTGTAACCCACTCTGCTGTTTCGGGACGTTCAGCTCCAGCAATGTTTAATGAGAAGGGATTTGCCAACTGGTGGCTGCTGGTCTAAAATAGCACAACCGCACAGGAGTGAAAATCCTTCATGTTTGCCAGTGTGGTATAACTTTACTTTGTGTGGTATAACTTTTCTCGTAAGAGTAGTCGAGAAATGCTGGTGTACGGTAGTTTGCCTATACGTTAAAGGAACTCCAGATGATTTAATTGAATCGGGAGTCCCTCGCTACGACGTTTCCCATACCTCGTGAGTTGTCTTTAGGTGTTGCATACCAGTGATTCAGTTAACATAGTCATTCTTATTTTTTAGAAGACACATTCATTGAAGTTCTTAAGAAGTTCGCGCTGGTCAGAGGAACAGCGTGGATATTTTCAGTAAGTCGATGCGTCCTCGTAATTTAGCTCATGTGCAGGAAGTCTCTCTCCAGAGACGTTAGACTGGAGTGGCCCTTACCCCTTCTTGTAAATTGGACTTGGAGCCCAGCATCTGAAGAGCCTCTGAAGTTGACCTGCCCCCTGCTCTGCAGCCAGTGCTCGCCATCTGCTGCAACTTTGTCCACGAGAAAAAGGCCACAAGAGAAAATGCTTAGAGGCGCATGGATATGGACACGCCAATTCACAAATAACGAACGTTTAATTATTGACGATACGTTCCACGGGCCACTTATGCAGTTTCTTCACTAGGGACTTCACGCATTTATTTAACCATAATATGCCGTAAGGCTAACTGGGTCGTTGAAAAAGAAAAAGTGCTGCTCCAGTGAATTTTTGTTAAAGCTTGGCATTCTTACAGAGCATATCGGTTATCGCGCACGTAGTTTTAGAAGCCGTTTCTTGCTCTTTGGCGCCTTCATATTGGCGACCACTGAGATAATTACAACTGTTGTGGCAACGGCGGGTCTACTACCTGCGTAGCTTACATACGGGCATACCCAGTAATGTTGGAACACTCTAATGCTCTATTTAACTCGGCCTGCCAGATCATAACTGAACAGAATCTCAATAAAGTTGTTATCACCAACCCAACCATGCCTATCTATCCACGTAAATATGGCAAACCTGCGACTTGTGCTGACATCGCTTGGAGAGCCACCGGGGCATAGATAAATCGTTGTTAGGGCACCCTCTTGAGTTTTCGTGACACAGGCGGGGATGTAGGCGTCATGGAATCCATACCTTCCAAGCTTAGTGTCCTTCACTTCAGGACCTGACTTCTATCGGTTACGATTCATTCTGAAAACAGAGCCGCAATCGGAACAGAGTAAACGTACAGAGTCATTTCCTGTTTTTCTGAGGATAACGTGTTTCCTTCGGCTCTATGGGGCAGAGTTTTCTATGGGTTTCGTATTGTATTGTACACTGATGACGCGAGCGATGGTGCCAGTGCTCTAGCCTGCCCTGTAACGGTCCACCGATCAAGTGTGACGCAAATGCTGCCCGAACGACGGGTAACTAACTGTACGTGCGTTTGCATTGTTTATAGTTCAGTGCCGAGACACATGCGACGTTGGATACGTGTAATATATAGATAGCATGAACTCCAGCGCTCCATGCAGAGCGCCACAGGGAGTTGTGTATGAAATACCCTGACCTTTGTGACTTATGTGCGGCAAGCTGGCTGCTGCGTTAATAACCGAATCAAGAAACCTGCTAATACTTAAATTACTTCACCACGCGTCTTTCTGAGCACTATGAATCCTCTACTGCACAGAACGTGACTTGGCTGTACTGAACGTGAAATTTCGGAAATGTTTCGCATCAAAGAAACACATAATGCTCGCCGTGTGTAAGCCTGACGGTCTTCTGTTGTGCTTTATAACGAGGAGCTGAGCTTCAATTCTTTTGCTTTGTTTAGCAGTTTTTGTAAACGTCCTGTGCAGTGGGTGTGATGTGGCTTTGGTATCTGCACATAGACATACGCAGGTCTTGTTATATCTGTCGAATACAGTGCTTGTCAAACGGGCCTCTATCTTGTCTCGCGTTATTACTGCGATAGGAATTACATAGGCAATTTTTGCCGCCGTCGGCGTCGCCGTGAGGCTCCGTATCTATTTAGGTATATGTATGCTATATTCCGCGCTATTCTGTATTAGATGCGATATATGTGGGTTGTATTGCCACACCATTCTATCACTAAAGTTGATCATACCAGGGCTTACATTCTTTACAAAATTATGGGTCAGAATTTTGAGAACGGCAGCTCACAAACAAATGTCATGAAACAAAACACTGACAGTCGTGTCTTCTTTTCTTAAATAATCTGACTTCAGTATTAAAGGTTTGAAACAATAGCAGTACTCAAACCTTAAAATCATGAACCTTTATTAGCGCGGCTGTGCACTAACCTCCGGAATCGGCCCACCAAAAAGGTTTAAAACATACCCGATACGAGAAAGTGGTGGTTAGGTTGCTAAGAAAGACGTTGGCTTTTATTAATCAACATAAATAAAATTGTCCGATCGCAGAATTCAGACAGCGAACCCCTAGCACAACCGCTCGTTTTCACTGAGGCAGCTTGCATTTACTTTACTTCATACTATCACTACAGCTACGTTTCTTCCACTTGGTGTAATATTCTAACGTGTTGCTGTCGTATTCATTGCTTCGCCCTCATGGCGAAGCTGTGACATTTATTGTTGATAGCTTACTTCACACTCCGTAAATTACTTGCTTTTGTAAGCACCCAACAGCATGTTATCATGCGAGCAATAACTTCTTCGAACTAGCGGTTTCTTCTGTCTGGAATGATACACGCATCGAGCGGTTCGAGGTTGTTTCTGCGAAACTCGAGCTCCCGGGGTTTTCTTTCCGTAATCGCACCTTAATAGGGAATATGTGGAGCTGTTCATTTCGAGACATCATTACTTGTGCAAAACGCACACGGTGGAAGCCGTCCCCTGACATTACAGGCGATCAGGTAGGCGTGTATCCCCGTGGACGCTCTCTGTCACTAGCAAATGCTACAGCCGCGTGATGCTTGTCTGTAAGCGGAAACATCGCTCCGTCGCTGAGGCGCCGTGCGTCAGAGTCGCAATATTATGAATGGCCCGTAGGCGTGTCCCAGTTTATTGTCGTGCAGAGGGATTTCTTTAGAAATGTAGAGCCTAGCGTCATGCTTTCTTTGTTTGCCCGTATACAGCTGGTTGACTGTCAAGTAGCAAGCAGTTCACTTAGCCGAGGTAGTGTTTCACACTACCTCGGCATCACATCTTGCTACACACACATTCTTCGTGTGTTCTGTCACCAAGAACATTGCTGCGAAGACTCAGCGTGCATGAAACCTATAGATATGTTTAATATATTTATAAAGCAATATTAGCATTCGATGTTTTAAAATAGAAAGTCACAGCTGGGTAATGAGGTGCTCAGTAGAACTGCGAATTTCTGCTTAATTCACTCACCGGTAGCTTTCTTGCACAAAGACGTTAGCGCTACGAACTTTTCTTTTTTTTTTTCAGCATGCGGTCAGGGTACATGCGTCCACCAAAGCTGTAGAAAACTCTTCCAGCTATTGTGTACGTAGCCGATCCCGGTCTTATAGTTATTATGAATGAATGAATGAATGAATGAATGAATGAATGAATGAATGAATGAATGAATGAATGAATGAATGAATGAATGTATGAATGAATGTGGGCAAGAAGGGCAAGACATTGGAATGCTAGCTTTCTTGGAGATTAAATTGCACCACGCGGATTCGCAAGACGCGCAAAGTTCATTTTAGGCATATTTTTGGCTGATTCATTACCTTGGGCTTACCGCACGTTGCGCCTGCATGAAGATAGTCTTTTCGTTAGTGTTACCTTGTCGTCTCACACGGTCAGGAGCTCCTTTGGGAAAATGTATGCAAACAAAAACACATCGGATAAGATGCGAGCTTAGCACTCGTAACAATAGTCACTTGTGTGGTTGCTCTCACCCCAAACATATAACAATGGGCAGAGCAGCCCCTGGCTACTGGGAAGACCTTAGTGACTTATCGATACCTCCTGACATATCTTTTCCCCCACGATTGCAAAGTATGTTGCTCCAGAAGCCTTGTACGTTCATTTAACTTCAGGCAGACGAGGCTTTCACTGCTGTTCTGTAATGGGCTGCACACCTCGTCACAAACACTGCTTTGTACCGGCGTGCCTGTGTGACAGTTTATTTTCAATTGAATCAGTGCATGTGGCATGTGCCACAGCAGCACACGCTACTTCAATTGGACACCGTATCTTTTGGCTTACTGTACCATAAGCGTTGACTTAACAATTTACCGCTTTCAAACAGGGATCAGATACGGTCTCCGATATCTGACGCAGCCGAAAAGTAGTGCTCACCCCTCTATTTACTCACTACGTTACTCATATCCATTTAAAGGTGTGAGTAACGTAAAGTAACTACGCACTCATTTTCCGTTACTCATATCGGGAGAGGCGTCATGGGTATAGGTCGTAACAGGAGTTCCGATATCGATTGTGGAGCGGGGAAAGCGGCCGCTATTTGTTGTATTTATAACTGGCACAACACTAGGTTATCTTCTTTATCGACCTCTCGCGCTAGAAAATGCGTGCGTCCTATCAGCGAGGCGACGAGTGCGCCTCCTTTGGTTGTTGCCGCATAGCTGCGACTCGCAGATAAGAACGGAAGAGGGCAATTTTAGGCAGGCAGAGAGCGTCGGAGGCAGCGCGGCGACCGTTCATGTGAGTAGCTGGACCTGTCTCCTCAGCGAAGCGCTCAAAAGCGACATCCGCCTGTGGTAGGAATGCTCGTGGAGGGAGCAAAATTAGGCTGACTATCCAAGCTTTAGCAATGATTCATTACTCCTCAGTCACACATTCGCTTTCTCTTACCACTGAAACCAAAGGCCATTAAAATTCCCTTGTCTAATTGGATCCCTTGTGCGAGTTCGCAGAAGGGAGCGTATGGGGCTAGCAGATTTCACGAATTTCGATTTCACGGGTAATTGAAAAGGAACGTGAGACTGCGGTATTGTGCGGGTGGCTTTCCAGGTCCAAACAGTAAATACAGTTTATGAAAGCGCTACCCACGATTTGGTATAGTAGCATGGCAAACACGAGTAATGAACTCCGTGTTTTCCAACCAGTCACCGGCGACACAGGCGCTCAGCTTGCCAGCGCGAGTAGGCGATATCTGGTTAAACAGTGGAAACGAGTTGTCCTATACTTGTCAGGTCAGCCGGCAGCACTGAGTTTATTTCGAAAGCTTATTTTGGCCCACATTGTAGACTCGACATGCAGGCATACTTGAGTCATAATGTTTAGAACGCATGATAATAAGCCAGCGATGATTGCTTCGGCTATGCACGACGATGCTTTTTTTCCCTGAAGCAACCTTGAAACCAAAGAGCCGGCAAGTTGCGCCACGCATTATCTCTCTACACAGCTTTATGAGCCGTATAGCAGTATTGCTTTCATAACCATGATTCTGGTATCCTTGGTGCACGCGCAGTAGCGCGCACATAAGACACTGGAAACTGGCAACAGTTTTGCATGGAAATAGTGATGTCATTCGGTGACTACACAAAGAGCCTAAGTTCAAACACGTCAGTTAAAGTTAATCGGTTGCTGCCTGGTTCCGTTGTTCTGCCTTCAGTTGCAACTATTCGCCGAACTTTGAAAATTTGAATTAAGGTGGTAGTAAGGTGGTTGCTGAGATGAGAACGATGTTTTTCTTCGGGGATTTCTTTATTCGTGCAAGTTATCGCTCATATAAACTATTGCATTTTGCTTGAATCACGTACATTTATTAGAATAGTTGCTCTACAAAAAAAAAGTTAGCTGCAGCTCCGACTGTGGCTTACCTTTTCGCAATTCAGCGCGCATATGAAATCGTGTTCTGAATGTGTGTGCCTTCAAACAAATTACTTGAAATACTTATTCGTTCGGCTTTTCAAGATATTGTTTTGTCATGGCGCATAGTTTGTCGCAGTTCGCTTCCTATAAACGCGACGTGTTTTCACTTGTGAGACAAAACTGCTGCAGTATAAAATAATTCCGTACTTTTGTGTGCGTGTGTGCTGTTCTAGCCAAGACTATGCGTAGCTGCTAATAAATTGTTATCATCTCTAAGGAAGGAAGGAAGGAAAAAGTGGAGAAGGAAAGGCAGGGATGTTAACCAGTTTAGCTTAACCGGTTTGCTACCCTACACATGGGAGCGGGATGGGGGGAGGAAAGACGGGGAGAAGAGATAGAGGGAGCACATAACACAGCACACACATCGTTAGTTACAGTCTGTCACTCTTGCGCGGTAAGTGACATAACTGTCACAGCCGCTTGTCCAAGTCCGTCTCCTTCATAAACCGAAGAAGTCCCTTCGTCGCCTTCAGCTGCGATGTCTTCTGTCGGCGATATGCGAAAATAGTTGCAACTGACAAAGGTCTATTGTCAACGTGCGCTAGAACGGATGCCAGGGACTGTCTCTGAACATTATATTCAGGACAGTCGCACAGAATGTGTTCTAGCGTCTCCTCGCAAAGACAGACATTGCAGCGAAACTTAAGACTTGCACAGAAACCGCAATTGTGGGAAAACGTATGAAATTGTTGAACTCCATACGGAAACATGGCAGTATTAGGACGAAATCAAAACAGGAAAAGAAATATAGCAAGACATTTAGTAGTAGGAAAGAAACGTGTGCGGTAGTAGTAAGCGAAAGTCTTCGTAATCTGCCTTTTTCTTTACTGATTTCAGCTGGCCCTGATTAAGCAAGCATTCTACTAGGATGTCCGTCTCGCGGCTGCCATTTGTGCGATGCATGTTGCTGCCGCTGCTGCTGCTGTCGCTGCATGGCCTCCCGGAGGGAGAAGCAGCACCGACCACAGTATCGAGCGCAGCACCGACCGCAGTATCGAGCGCAGCTCCGACCGCAGTATCGAGCGCAGCTCCGACCACAGTATCGAGCGCAGCTCCGACCACAGTATCGAGCGCAGCACCGACCACAGTATTGACCGCAGCAAGAAACGCAGCGCCAGCCGCAGCGTTAAACTGCAGTGAGACCTTCTTGCGCTACAACCAGAACCACACCATGTGCAGAGAGGAGCCCGCATGCCAGATCCAGGTAGCCGGCATCAGCGACAACGTCAAGCAACTCATTCTGAAGCTACACAATCACTACCGTAGCCTCATCGCCGGCGGAAACGAGACGCACATGCCAGCGGCAGCAAACATGCTCGAGATGGTAAGGAAACGTGTTGTTTCTGTATCTCGGGAAACAATTGTGGCCAAATCGAACTATATCCGACGATTGAGCTTTACAGAGATACAAGCCTTAATGATATGCTGGAGATGTTAACTTGGCTGTTCGCCTGAGCTTGCTGCTCCAGGTGCTGGGTGAGGACTGTGATACACAGGGCTTTCCACGCAACTTGAGCCAAACTTTAAAGATATGCGAATGCCACGTAGCGTGACCGGACCAAGGTAATGTTATTTCCAGTCGCTTGGAGATACTCCGATTATATTTCTTTGCATTCCGCCTAATTAGGTAATTAGTATTGATTAATAACCACCTTAATTATGACAATTAGATAAACTGTAAATGAGAAAATTGTAGAGCAACACGAAAAACTCGCGATACAGCTTTCTGTTGCTCAACACGTGTTACATAAAAGCGTTTTCCCGAGCGCGAAAGTAGCCCGCGAATACACGCAAAGTGCCTCGAGCAGCCAGTCCAGCGGCAATTATGCGTGTATTCGCGGGCTTCTTTCACGCTCGGAAAAACGCTTTTATGTAACACGTATTGAGCAACAGAAAGCTGTATCGCGAGTTTTTCGTGTTGCTCTACAATTTCCTCACTGACACCCCCTGTAATCCTTATAACCTTTCTAACGTGGACAGCTCGCACGTTACAGCTCGCCTTATCGCAGCAGTTGCAAATTGATATTTAACCACGCGGATGAAAAGGTCATCGCTGATGAAACGGCGATGGAGAATTTTCCGTGACATGTTAGCCTTTTCTTCATTCAGCTGTCTTCTTAAACGTGCCTAACTAGCTTTCATACTCCTTGTGCGATCAAGTTCTTTTCCTCTCGTGCGTTGCTCACATTTCTGCAACTTCGACGCTGCATCATTTGCAGGGTACAATGATGTACCTCCTACGAGCGTCGTCTTCTCCAACTATGCGATTCCCATGCTCGAAAGCTGAAGAACAAACACCTGCCACCGAAGTGCAGCGCCGGGGTGATTCGCGGCGGAAATAGCGATTATTAGGCCTAATGGCTTCTCGAGCAGCACGGTTTGCAGCAATATCCGAGTCAGAGCGGTTCGGGATTGGCGAGCCCGAGCGCAAAGCTTGCGAGCACGTGAGCCAGGGGAGGTCCGCGTGTGTCACAGAGTGCGGCTGCAGCCAGGCGGCAAAGCGTCATGCGAAGCCTGCAATTCGATTTCCTCGTAAGGCATTTTGCGACTCGGGACAATGCGCGCTGTGAGGTAAGCCGACCTTGGGGAAGCGTGCCTGTCAGTATACACTTCGCGAGTCTCCGCCCACCCGCATTTTCGATGCGCCGACTAGGATGGGCTCACCACTTCGAGGTGTGCTTTCTTCGTGAGCTGGCTAGCATGGTATTTTTCCTTCGTAGGATTTGTGTGGGCATTAAGAGCGGTTAGTTCCGAAAGCCATACGCAGTAGAACAGTTGCTGTCTAATTCATTGATGGACTCCACTGTAACACGAATGGCGTCTTGGAAGCAATGCGTTATCTTGCTGATGAGCATCGCATCGTGTGTCTGGTTTATTCCGTGTTTTCATCAAGGTGGTGTACGATGAAAGCTCCTCTCCTCATTATCGAACGCTTAATTCAATTCGTTTTTGTTAGATCCGGTTACTCTTTGACACTTAGTTTGCAACTTGAAATTTAGTGGTGTGTTCAGCGCTTAAGTCATACTTCTCCGCTGCTGCCATTTTATTTTTACACAAACTTTTTTTTCTTGTAGCGCGATGATCTTAACGCCCTCCTTTTCTTCTTCCTACCAGTGCTGTGGTGAGTGCTGGCGGATGTGGAAATAGTAAAATAAGGGGCAATCTCGTACTGCGTCTCGCCGTAAAGCTCTAAGTTAGTTTTTGCAGATGCTGCTTGTCAGAAACGCCTCTTCCCGCGTAAATTATCAATGCGGATGGGTACTGCAGTGTGCACTAATCTTTTAGTCAATTTCGTCGACTCACCGTGCCACCTTATAGTAGCTTTAGCATCACGCTGTTGAACTCGAAGTCGCAGATTTGTTTCCGTTTGCGGTGTCCGTCTTTTGATGGGGGTGAAATGAGTACACGCTCTAGTACTTAGATTTAGGTGAACGTTAAAGTACCCCAGTGTATCCAAATTAAATCGTAGTCCGCCAATACGGCGCGCCTCCTAATCGGATCGTGGTTTTGGCGCGTAAAACGCCATACTTCATTTTTTTAACTAAGGTTGAACAGCGCAAATACAACAAGGACACGAAGGAAAAAGTACCACAGACAAGCGCTGACTGCCAACTGGAAGTTTATTTGAAGTTCTCCAGCTGCTTTACACCTTTTTCCAGCATAGGCATGCATACACAAGTCACACATCTGCAAAATGAGCACCATCTTAATCGATCATCCAAAAAAAAAAGCTATTTCTTTTTCCGACAAAGCAAAAGAGGGAGAGCTTACACACTTATCTCCTTCCTTTCTAATGTGATATGCCTCTCTTATTTCCCTTTCCCTCTTACCTTTCTCTCTATGAATTTTGTTTGTGTTCTTTTTCTTTCAAATATGAGAGTGCAGGGACACAAGTTACAATGTCCTGCTAAATGACTTCCATAGCTGCTCTTTACGTTACTCCTATGCTGACGAGCTCTCTCATTGAAACACTGTCCTGTTTGTCCTATATAAGTTTTTCCACAGCTCAGCGGTATTTGATAACTTTGCGTCTACAGTCAGTGAAACGAGATTTGATTGGTGGTGCACAGGGGCCTTTCGAGCGTTTCCATGAGGTTGCATATCGAGGAAAGCTTGCAGGGGTCACTGATAATTAACATTGTCTATTGGAAACTTTCTTTAGATTGTGCGACAACTTGTGCATGCACGGCACAACGTGTACTGGTCTCTTTATTCTTTTCTTTGTGTGCTGGTTCTAAAGTTGCTCTTTATTTTTCTGCAAGATGGCTTCGCATACCGAAATGATGACAGAAGGGCAATAAACCTGCGTCCTGTAATCATGCTATCTGATTTAACAAACTTCTCTCACACTCATGCTCACACAACTTACTTAGTGCTACCTTAATGAAAGTGTTTGCTATGCCTCTCTTATCAATTTAGAGTGTGCGCTGTCTATTTCCTCGGGGTTAACATTACGCACGAGGGCGCAACCTACCATAGTGTCTGTGCATGTAAGTTTCTAGCAACAACCTTCGAACTCTTCGCAAAGAGCCTACGAACACCACACAGCGTTTCTAACCCATCACTTCAGTCACGGCGCACTGTAACTTGATTAGAAACAAGGGGGGAGGTTCTTGGAGCTCTTCCCGGAAGTGCGAAGCGGTCAGTGATAGCCTTGGAATGCGGGCACCGGCAAAACCGAGAGCCTCAACTCTTGCTTGCACATTCGTTCCCGTTATCGCTCTCTAGGTCCGGAAAGACTGCATAACGCCCTTGTCAAAGAACACGCACAGCTCCTTACGGGAGCGAACGCAACGTGCTCACCTTAAGCACCCGCACACTACTATGGATGCAGATTCCTAGCACTTGGAAGGAGGCATTGTAAATGTGCAATGAAAAATTGCCTCTCTTTTGTTCCTGTACATTGTGAGAACGCTGTTTCTCCACAATAAATCATTCTTTATCAGACACTTTACGCGAATTCCCAACGAGATCGCTAAGCACTACAGGGAAACTGACACTGGGAATCAATATTTAGTGAGCAGACTTGTCAAGCCAGGGAACAGCTTACCTAATACTTTGTTTTTTCTTCTACAAATGCTAGTTGAAGTGGATGGTTGAGCTGTGAGAAAAGTTTCTTGAATGCTCGCAAGTACAGTACGGTACGGTCGGCTATTGAAGGGAACATCCAGTTGCACCTCGCTTATCAATCGCAGCTGAGATGTGGCAAGAAAGGATGTGGGGATGACGAGTCCTTCTTCTAATTAAGTTCAACAATTGTCGTTGTTATATTCACAGTGTATTCACAGTATATTCACAGTTATATTCATTATAAATACAGTTTAGGCGTTCCCTTAAAAAATGCACCAATCTGCACATCGATCTAGAAATTTGCGAAAGAAAGAACGGAGTTCCGCCCGAGCATAATCACATATGCTACATTGATTTCGTGTGAGGTCTTCAGGTGAGGCCCACGAGGTGCACGGCCTTGAAGGCAAAGCGCGTGACTTCATACCAAGAAGTGGGAACCCTTTGATTCAAGTTGACCTCGTGGCCATGTAAGACGGCGGCGGTTCCCGGCAAAAAGAAAAATAATAATAACGCCCCTCCGGAGGTCTGTGCCAACTTTGATGCCGACTACGGCGCGAGCCGCTGGGATGGTAAATACCAAGTGACGTTGAAAAGCGAGCCTGTCACGTCGCGTCTACACAGCGAAACAAGGTGGTTCCGTCTAATGCGATTCTATTGATTCTCGGCTGTGCGTTTAATGACCACATAGATCGTAAACAGCGTTTTCACGTTTCCTCTCTCCAATGCTCGTTACTTGCTAATGCGTATTTGAGTTCTGTCCGCATAAAATCGTGTACTGTGTACGGTCGACTGATAGATGGGTTCAGCTTATGAAAAATTAACTATTACATTTAGGATGTCAATGCTACCTCGTTGTCGAAAAAACCATTTCTGTCCTTTTCTGTCGTTATGGAGCTTGTTAGACAAGTGTTTTTCTTCTTCTGTTTCTGTTTAGACGCTATTCTGTGAAATTATAGGGTACAAGAGGCAGTGGTCTAAGATAAGTGATGCCTTCGAATAAGAGGTTGCACCAACTTTCCCACTGGCTGCACATTTTCTATCGCCAATTCTTGCTTCCCGGCCCACAGCGCTTCTGCAGCACGACTATGCATGAGCCTGAAGTTTCTACAAATATTCCCGTGTTCTGTGCAGGAGTGGGACGATGACTTGGCGAGTGTAGCCCAGGCGCATGCGAACCTGTGCCAGTTCGAACACGACTGCCCGTCTTGCAGATCGCTGGGTAAGTGTGCAAAAACATATGACGTTGTCACTGTTGCCTAATCGCAACGAGCAAAACAATTCTTAGAGAGGCAATCTGTCACTGCCGATTGCAAGCTAAATATTGACGAGATCAGTTTCGGCTCGTTTGTGCATGACGACAGAGCAGTATCTCAATAACGAGACAGGGACGAAGGAGACGAGGCACATGTTTTTGTTTTTTTCTCGCTGTTGCGCTAGTACTCTTTAGCTTAATACTGCCCGCCAAGATGCAGCAATGCCGAAAATACGGGCAAACATCTCATTATTGTAACGTCGTCTCGGGACGAAAGCCTTGCGTCGGATGTTTTTCTAGACTTGGATGAAACAGTCGGACACAGTCTGTTTGAACGTGCACCTTCTCAAACCCTTTTGCCCCCAGGCCCCCTACACCCTAACCTCTGTCCCTCACAGCTCATGGCAGTTGTTCCGCAACACATGATACGAATGTCCCACATGATAGAATATACAAAATGGAAATATGTGCGCAGAATAACGGCACCTATGAAGTATTGCCGGCTGTCTTCACTCGGAGCTCCTTTTTATCTACTGGTTAGGTAATCTTAACAGAGCCGTCTCTTTTAACGAACTTCAGGACGACTAACTTGGAAATCAGCCACCGGTGGTATCATTTTTCCCTCGCACTGTTTCCGTGAGTTGGCAGAATACTATTATGTCATGCTTAAAAAAATTATCAACTTGTTATTAGGCATTTCGGTTTCACACTTGTAAAAATAATGAGAAAGCAAGAAGGTCGGTAAGGGTAGAAGTGATCACACAAGCCGGGTCTAGCAAAGTGAAACTCTGTAGAGTCTGACTCTATGTAAATAAATCTACATCGAAGAATCAGCAACTGCTCCCTATACACGTATTCTCAAAATAACTGCGTGTTTGAAATTAAGTTCGTAGCACAACTTGGGGTCTCATGGTTACTTGCTGCCTGTTTCTTTTTTTAAGTCAGCTCCTGCGCAGCCAGTAACTGAATATTCCCCACCTTTACGGCGGACTTGCCAATGTCATGCCTACTTTTTATTCCTGCTGTTCAGTCGAAATTTCGATGGCCAGAAAGTACGTTTCTCTCGAAAAAACTTCCACAGCTTATATTCACCTTATATTCACTTTGCCAAAGAGACGAACTTGTTTAAGATACGCTTACATTATTTCCTGTACTATTGCTATAGTTCGCAATACCTGTGCAATCTATCGGAAACGTTAAGAGTTGACATTGGAATACAAAAAAATTGCATAGGATATGCCCCGAGCAGGACTGCAAACCCACAAGACGGGTAGCCGGGGCGCAATAATTTAACCAAATTGAGTGTTAACCAAAACCAGCCCCGCGATCGTCGTCTTCTTCACTTCTTGGGCTTGCCAGCTCCTTGTGTACACGCATTCTACATCTCATCCACACTCATTCGGGCTCGAAGGGTTCATGTTTCAGTTTTTGCATGCAATAGGTGATAAAAATAAGAGCATTGATGCTTGCCTGCCTGCATATATATATGAAGCCCCGCGAATCAGCCCAAGACAGCTCGTAGCAGCGCTCATTTTGCTCGCAAATGGCACCACACGACGCTGTGACCAGGTGTCACGTAGAATGGCCGATCGAGATTAAACGTCCGCGAAGGGCTACTCGGAACAAAAGCGATGTGTAGGCGAATGAAGACGTAAGAGCTATCGGTAAATTTTTTATTGCCGGGGGACAATGAATTTGTTTCGTCCTTCGTCAATTCATCCTATGCTCTTACATCTGCAGAGAAGTTTCCCGCCGTCGGCCAGAACCTGTGCCTCGACAGGACGACAAGATACAATCCACAGCCGGACTGGGAAAGCTGCGTGCGGCGCTGGTACGATGAGGTGTCCCTCTTCTCCAACGCATCGCGCTCCCCATTCCAGTTCGACCTTCCCACGGGGCATTTCACGCAGGTAGGCAAATGCGCAAGCGTGCGGACAGGTGCCATGGTTTCAGTTCAGTGCGCGGTGTCGTACCCATGTTGCATAAAGACAGTATTTTGTGCGGTGCATATTTATGGTGTGACAGAGATGACACTTTGTCACTAGGCGTTATTCATCAGCGCTTCTCACGAATTCCGCCATGTCAGCTCGGTCCGGATAGGTGGTGGCTTGAGCCAGCCACTCAGCCTTGAGTTTGGAAGAGGTGATAGGAATGGTGGCTGTGGAAGTTATGGTGGTGGGCATTCCTATAGTGCATGTGCGGTGTTGACACCGCAGATGTACGCTGTCACGTGTTGTGCGACACCACTGACAAGGTGGTGAGTCCTCTGTTAATCCTCAGCAAGCGGGCTCGCGCCTGCTCCTGTTAGCGTGGCGGTTGTTTGCGCACGTCTCATTAATGTGAGCATGCGTGATTAGCTGTCGAACGACGAATAACGGGAGCTTCCGTCAGTCCGAGGTAGGCGTTCGTCGTCGAGTCAACGGAGCGCATCATAGAATAGCTGTGCCGACCCTTCTGACAAGAGCGCTGACGCCATCTACTGAGTGTTAGACATAACCCCGAGCAGATCGCTTGCAGACCCCGACGCGCCAAGGCAGTTGTGCGGCACCAGCTGTGTGTTCGTAAACAAGGGGTCGCTCGGAATCGGCGTGCTGTTTATATAGCTGGTTGGGTCCACACCGTAGAGTCGGTGAAATTAATTCTAGAGTAATATCTGAGCAACAAATCGACAACCGCAAGGGCACCACCTTTGCTGTTCGGTATGGATAGATTCGGCAGGTCTGGCGTGCATGGACTCGGCAACCGCGTGGGTGCTATGGATTTTTTTTCCACTAAGGCTAGTTATAGACTCAACGGTCTGTCCAATCTGTTGTTTCGTAAAGACAGCTGCGTCATTTGTAGTCCCTTCTTAGTGCCAAGCGTCACCAGCTTTCTGATCGCCGGTGCTCTTACTCGCAAAGCTAATTAAATATTTTGTTTATATTTACTCTCAACGATGAACTCTGGATGTAAAGCTTTCGTTTTATTAACATGTCCATATAAGCCGAGAACAGGCTACCAAAAAAATTTTGAAATATTTCACGCACTGTCGAGGACAAAAAAAAAAAAAGAAGATACCGCCACACTTCATATGCTCGACAATTTTGACGTAGTGACTTTTTTATTATAATGTTGCCGGGTTTTTTGTTCACTTGTGTTAAATTCACAAATGCTTCTAAATTTTGTATTTTAGGGTTGCGATGACTCTTTTTAAATCTATTTCTCCCTATCTAGAGCCACAATTTTGGGAGAACTGGTGTAATTTTATTTTTGTATTTATTTCGTTGTACTTACATGGGCGTTTTTATTTTAAGCCTCGCCTGTTACGGCGGCTCATTGACTACGGCGGTGTGTTGCTGAGCACGAGGTCGCCGGCTCGATTACCCGCCACGACGACCGCATTCCGACGGGGACGAAATAAAAAAGAAAGCGTCCATTGTGCTTAGATTTAAGGGCGCGTGAAATAATCCCTGGTAGTTCAAATTAATCCGGAGCACCGCCTTGGCTTAATAAGTTGACCCTCCGGACGTTATTTCAATCAATTTTCACACGCACACACACGTGTTGCTCATCCTGAGGCCTTATCAGCGTTTCATTTTGCGCTGTCGCAGATGGTGTGGGCGACAACGTGGAAGATCGGCTGCGGCTA
Organism: Dermacentor andersoni; assembly: GCF_023375885.2. Classification (NCBI taxonomy): domain Eukaryota; kingdom Metazoa; phylum Arthropoda; class Arachnida; order Ixodida; family Ixodidae; genus Dermacentor; species Dermacentor andersoni. Next base: position 134,642,268 of record NC_092818.1, read on the forward strand.
CACTCGCTACCCGTCCACCGAGCCGCCATTCCTCTACGACCTTCTCTACACCTGCGACTACGGGCCAGGGTCAGTGGACGCATTGTTGCTGACGGCGCCATAGTTTAGTGCCATAGTGTTGAGTCGGAATGCCCGTAAATACATAATATAGAATTGACAAATAAGTTTATCTTGTGCGAACCAGTAATGTAGGGTAGAATGCATTTTGGAGAAATATAGTCAGCTGATATCTGACGCTGAATGTAAGAAGTCGACGTCCTGTAGCACACAAGATTGCGTGACGGAGAATAGGAACGTGCGAAAGAAAGAGCCGGGGCACCGTTGTTGCCTTCGCTTCTCGTATCTGTTGCATTGCGTAACGTGTGCATTCGAACAGTCCGAACTGCACGTGTCTTGTACACATGCACGCATACTCCAGTGGCGCGGCGCGGTGTTTACATTCGAACTATGCCGAATTTCACTTTCTTCCTTTCCCACTTTCATTTTTTTTTTACTTGTCATCTTTTACAAGTATCTGCTTGATCGCGTGCCTTGTAATGATATATCCTTAACCCCGTAAGAGGAGTAGCCAGTGTCGACCAGGATGATAAAATCTTCTAAACACGTATTTTCTAAACATGACTCGGCACGATGTGTCCACGAGCTGCAGCTTCGCCAAAGAAGTCACCGTTACATTACACCGAACGTAAATCATAAGCACTGAGCATGAACGTAAGAGCGTAATCCGTCCGCCGTTCAGTTGCGTACGGGCGTCGTGTTTGTAAACAGGGATAGGTCAATTAACGGTCAGCGTTAATGCTCCGCGGTGAAGGCGTAAGCACAGCATTAAATGCTGCGATGTGTTCGCGCGCAGGAGTTCTTATAAAGCGCTACGCATTAAGACATCTCCGACACGTGTGAGAGACAGCGCATGAACAGGAGACAAGGAAACAGAGGAAGGCAAGAGGCAACCTCTTTGTTTTTGTTCTGTCCTCCTTCGCATGTACACTCGCACCACGGGCAGCTAACGCGAGTGTGGCTGTATATAACACCTTGTTTCTGGCACAGGAGACTTGTCTCGCACGCCTGCTCTGATATTACTTCGCGCGGTTCGGTATAACCTTGACGAACACGTTCTTAACATAACGAATACTAGCTGACAAAAAGAACTGTTCGTCGTCGCACTAGAAGAAGCTAACCTTACCTTATAATTATGAATAGAAATGTTTAAGGTGGCGCACAACAATTTGTTTTTGCGCCCAAGGAGGCCACCGAACAGCACATCTACATGTGTTTGCTGTGAGGACTCCAGAGCGAGTGTATGGATGGCTTTGTAATGAAGGTGGCAACAAAGACTTCTTAGAAATTGTTCACAAATATTTTTTGCAAGGTATACTAGTGGGATGGGAGAGGGGCGAGCACTCGCTCGCGCTTACGCAATATTACGAAATAAATTATGTACTTAATAAAATTATTGTTCTGAAGCTACTGCTCCGTCATGGCTATAGTTCATTCTGCACGGAAGAATTAAAAGAAAATGACTCGATTATAAAATTGTGGTTGTAAAAAAATGAAAAAAGAAACAGCGAAATGTGGAACTTAACTGAATGACATCATCGCTCTTTGGGTATCGATAAGAAAATATTAGAAAGGGATGTTAGACCTCCGCGCGTATCAGGAACTGAAAAAAAACGCGGTACGTATGGTTTATCCTAGCCCTTTTGAGCATTTGAGCAGTCGCTTTACAGTTTGCCTTACATTTGCTTGACTTGGGTCTTTCTTCCAGAGGAAACATCGTGGGCGGCGAGATGTATGAGGAAGGTGACGCGTGCTCCAACTGTCCCGAGGGAACCTGCTGTGGGAGTTCTTGTGAAGAACAGAACGTTGACACACGCTTCAAGGGACTGTGCAGTGAGTTCTTATACCGCAATCTGTCTGTATTTCGTGTTTGGGAGGAGCTTGTTAGCTTGCCTCTAAACACATTGAACGTTCAGTAAGAATGAGCCATCGTACGTGTTCTAAGCGTTGTTTGTTCCGGCAAGAGTAATTTCAAAAAGAAAAGGCAGATAATAAAGAGTTTTAAATTTGAGAACACAGGAGGCTCATGCTCCACTTGAGTACCAACAGACTTTGGGTTACTGGGCATGCAGGACGCTTGTGTAACTTCATATAAAACTATCTATAGTAGTTATATTTCCTCCAACGACAGAACGTTCGCTTAATACGAACCTCACAGACCCATTCATGCATGTTATGCATTGCGCAGCCAGCACATGCAACATTCATGTAGTCATTCGCGGCGCTCAAATCAGTACTTTTCATCGGTCGTGATACAGAGATAAATTGTTGGCCCATGCACTAGTGCGAAAAAGCTGTGGCTGCAGCTGCGAACAGATGAAGCCATTTACGTTCCCCGTCCGAAAGGATAGAGCGTCTGAAGAGAAAACGCTGGGAACATGCCTAGTGTATACTCATTTGACAACGACAGCTTGCGCATAGCATATTTATATCAGTATGCCTATTGCACATTGCCAAGAAAGCTTGTGGGACAATGCGTGACTTGCGAAAAAAACTGAATTCCCGCTAAGCCTGAGTACGTAGTCCCGAATTCAAAGTTCTATTCTGTAATATTTCTTCCGATCTATGCAATCATCCTTTAAAGAGCACGCCTTAGAGGAGCGAAATTTGCGTTTGTCGGGGAGTCCGTGTCCGGTAAACATTTGTCGCCGACTCCACACGTTCCCGTAATTGATAAATTGACAGATTTATTCTAGGCTTGACAGAACAAGCTTGCCGTATTAAAGCCACATTGAAACGCCTTTATTACATATTATCGTGGCTTTTGGCATCATCTGTTTGGATAAAGAGAGAAAAAGTGGAGGGAAGGGTTAGTGAGAAGAAAAGCAGAGCCCAGCTTGAAGTACATTCTTCTAGCCAGCTACACTGAGCTGGGGCAAGAGGGAAAGAAACACGGACAAGATTATAGTCACAATGACGACAGATGGAAGAAGAAAACTGCATAGCGGGCAAGCCTATCTTGTAGCCCAGAGTCCAGATTCGTACTTTTTTTTTATTTTCTTTCTAGTTTGCCGTCCCACTACATTTTCACCTCAGTATTTCAACTTTACCTATCCTTGTATGTCATTCTGTACATGGTTTCAACGCATTAGTGCAATATAGTATGTGTGCACGCACTGCTCTGGTTCTCTTGTTAAATTGACTCAAATGGCGTTCACAGAGTGTTGCTGTTGCACAGGTTTATTGCGAACGCGTATCTGTGGTGAAAATTTAAGGCTCTTCATGTTGCTCAACAGTGTGTAGATACAACTTGTACGCTTTGCAGCTTGACGAAGTTCGAGGAATAATGCTGTGCCTACAGAATGTGGTCGCTAAGCCACTAGCGCCTGCTTTGTGATATTCAGTTCAAGCTACATTAGCTCTTCGCTGTTTCCCGCCATTGTTGATCACTTCCTGCTTGAAGGCAATGTCATTGAGAAATCGTTGAAGCCACGCGAGTCCGATCAGTTGTCGTGCATCACTCTGTAACCATGCGAGAAAAATCAACATGAAAACAACTCTACGCCGCCGCCGTGCCAGTGTGAGAGGTCTCCGCCTCGGGATTCCGAGACCTAAGCATGAGCTACTCAGTGCTTGCAAGTGCAAACTCCTCTTACCGCATGTAATTTTTCGCATGCTTTCTGGTAAAATATACACGTTAAAATTTTTATGAGAGGTGACGTGCGTCGTTCATTTCTTGTATTTTTTTTTTCCAGAGCCAACGACTCCTGATGGTCCTAAACCGTCCGTGGACAAGAAGCATCTTATCTGGGCGTGCCTTTTCAACAACGATACATCCGAATTGTGCGAGACGGTCTCTGATCCTCCGGACGCTTTCAACACGAAGCGGTTGTTTGGGGGTATGTTCTTTGAGACACGCTTTCATGTCTAATTCCAGATGTATTGGTCAGCTATACTGGGGAAAAACATTGTCTCAAACGCCTGTACTCGATCAAGGATTCTAAACGCCGTAGCTAAATTCCGCTCGATATTTTTCAAAACTAGCACCGTGTGGTTAGTCGAGCTCAGGACTCCTAAAACAGTCATGGCGACGGCTGGGCAAGCTATACATATGGCTGAGCAACAGAGAGGTTAACGTAGTAATGCGTTGCGGCATCTTTAACGCGGGCATTGCTTATACCATAATTTCAGGTGCCGATAGAGCACGCCCATAATATACTGAATAAGTTTACAGAAAACAACACTAGCTTTGAAAATACAAACTCCGTTCGTTTTTGCCAGCCAGACCTTAGCGGCACAGAAGCGGATGTGTAGGAAGTGTGCGTCCTAGGAGCAGCCCGCCTTGTATGCAGGCAATTGTCCACGACTCTATTAATGTCAGTATGTGTAGGTAGAGATGTCGGCATCAAGAGTGGCTTGGTTACCGCTCATTCGTTTCGCCAGCTCATCGTGTTGCCATACATTTTAACGGCATCTGCTGAGCGCCTCCTAGATGTTGTTGTTCTGCTCAGGCCTAGTTAATTTATTGTCAGTTAAAAAAAACTATACATTGCATTGTAAAAGAACCAAGAGACTGCATTTAGCAAGGTTCGAGATTTTTTTTTTACTGAGCCACCTCCCGTAGCTTAGTGACTGTAGCGTTGCGCTGCTGACCACGAGGTCGCTGGTTCGATCCCGGCCCACGCGACCGCATTTCGATCAGGGCGGAATGCAAGAACGTTCGCGCACCGCGGATTAGGTCTGCCCTGAAGAATCCCAGTTGGTGAAAATTAATCAGGAGTCTCCCACCATTGTGTGCTTCGCAATCAGATCGCGGTTCTCGCATGCGTAAAATCCCAGAAATAAATTTAATCTTACAGAGCCACAACGAGCACAAATACGAAAAAAAGAACGTGACGTCAGGCTCACTTTCTGGCGCTGGGTTTTTGGCGCAAAACTCTGAAGAAATGAAACTTCAACCTACATTTCTCCTAATACAAAACCTATTAGTGTGAAATTTACGAAAGTAGAGCAACAAACGATACAATAAAAACAATACCTTTCAAACAATACCTCATCCATCTAAAGTGATGTAGGATTCCTTTTTAGTGTTCCTTTAAGACAAAAGCAGACAAAGAAGTTTCTTATAATGAGGTTATGCCCATGCGAACAGGATTATTTTTTCTTTGTTTATTTTTTGGGCTTGATCTGGGTCGTTCCACGTAGTGTAACGCGTACAGCAACACAGGACGAACAACAGCTATATGTTCACAAGCACTTCTCTAAAAGCGCCACGCCTGTTCGATTTGTACATAGTTTTGTCACATTTATGTTATTTCATAAGCACTCGATCACGCGGCAAAGTTTACTCCAGTACGCGCCAGCACGCAACTGGAAGTCGGAGCACTGAAAGATCTTGCATCCCATCGCCGGACAATCTGCGAAGTATGACACTTGCTCAGCCTTTCCTATCCTTCGGGAGTTCGTAAGCATCGCTGTATGGTTTTCGCTTAACGGTCGTTGGTCTTTGCAGCTGGCTACCTGGAGACCGTGGTCGAGGGCGGCAAGCGGGCCGAAGTCACGTTCCAGCGTATCATCAAGAGCCCGCAGTCGCCGTTCTGCATAAACATCGAGTACGCCAAGGGCCCGAGCATGGCGGGCAACAATGCGGACGGCTCGCTGCGACTTCTGCTGACGTCGCCAGCACTGCAGTATTTCCAGATCGACGCCGAAATTGGCGGCGACTACACGGGCTTCCAGATGTACTCCTTCTCCCTGGACTTCCGCATACCTGTCCAGGTAGGTACCACACGGACTTTCAAAGCAGTGCTGACATAATATTTTCTCACTTCTGTTATTTTTTTCTGTAAATATAAGGTTCCAGACCTCGAAACCTTACAAAATATACTCGCAAACATAAATAGTAACCCTAGACAATTTACTGTAATAGCTTTGTTGAAATCGAAAAATTGCTATGCACCTGGGAGAGAGATGACAGGTACAGAGGACATTTTCTTTCATAAAACTTGCTCCAATGAGTGTATTTTCACAGAAATAATTTTCCGTAATAGCTTCCTACGAACCACTTCTGGTTTCGTTTCCCAGCAAGTCTATGTGTCATGATGAAGAAGGTGGTCGCTTGGGTACCGAACACCGTGACGTTTTAGCTCTCTATCCGACTCGCTCGGATAGAGTCGCCTTCCAGGAAACGAAACCAAAGCTAAATCGTAGAACGATAATGTAGTGAAGTCAGCCTTTCTTTCTGGCGTATCCGGTAGCCTAAAGAGTAAAAGAAAACCAGCAAAATCTTTTTTGAAGACTCTGGCTTTATTTATTTACTGGAAGAAAGTTGGTCACTGTATGAGAAAGTGAAGGCCAAAGTTTTCGTCATTGAATTTCACGCTAGAACCGTGGCGCCTGCCGTCAATGTGACGTCACGAACTTTAAGATATTTTCGCTCATTTGCGTAGCTTTTATGCAGATGAAATACTCAAAACTCGGTAAGTTGAGTATCTGGCACCTTTAGAATGCAATAGAATTCTTGTTCATCGCGACTCCTTAACTGGTCCCGAGCAGATGCTGTCGATGTCCATGACGTCACAGGGTCAAGCGCGGAAACCATTAGATAGTGGCGCCACCCGTATATCATTCTTTCGTCTTGCATAGCTTATCAAGTCGGTGCGCAATGTAACAGTGATCATTATTTCGTCTTGCATAGCTTATCAAGTCAATGCGCAATGTAACAGCGACATTTTCGGCGTCAAAGGACTGTAATTTATTGATGCAGCCTCTCTTAATACTAATCTTATTTAGCGGCTTTTGTGTAACTTGTTCAGCTCTTTATCTAACCTATACCGCTGCCGCAAGCGTTATCGGATATTACGCTTTACCGGATAGTGAGTTATTATTGCGTACACCTCTAGCAACGTATTAAGAAGCCCTTTGAAGCGCTTCCTGCCGACCAGCGGTTGCTTCGCGCTAGGAAACGAAATAAAATCTGTGTTAAAGCTAGGAGCTTACGTAATATGCCGTCACTGTCCGCTTTCGCAGGTTGGCTTCTCCTACTCAGTTCCAGCGAACAGCTCTGCGCAGTACTTCAGCCTCTACAAGCTCGTCGTAAATGAAGGAGCCTGTTCGTAAGCCTTCTAAGGATATTGTGGTGCCATTTCAGCTGCACGCTGTTTTATGTTGGACAAAACGTGTTTTACAACTACTCCTGGCTTGTGTACGTGCTACATGATGTGCACGCTACATGAGCCGGGTATCGAATTGCCTAACTCGAGGTGTTCTGTGAGCCTGCTCATTTGCTGGATCACAACCTATGGTGAGATTGTGTGTCTGACGCAGCATGCTATGTGGAGCAGTTTTGAGGCTCCGCTCTCTTGTCACTTTTTTAGTGGCGTGGTCTCATTCTCCTGTGCACGTAATTCTTGTTCTGTTACATTTCTCTGTGTTCGTGTAACTGTACTGTGATGTTTGCGACACTGAGAAATTCATGAGGCTTGTCTATTGTTTCATGACATCATTCTTTTTATTCATTTCAATTTTAACCACTTCCAATCACTTCGGACAAGTAGGCTGACCTACAGCCTACTTATTTTATGTCCTACAGTGTACATAAAATAGACTGATGGCGGTGCTGGTGGTGATGATGATGATGAAACCGAAGCGTGCAGCTTCCTTGGTCGTATCCGTCCGCTTCTAACGTGCACCACTGCGCACACTGTTAGCTTGATATCAGTAACTTGGCTTAATATTCTTCAGCCGTTGCTTACCTGAAGCAAGTTATAGCGCATGAAAAGAAGGGCCACTGTCTGTTGCGGTCGGGCATGTGTTATATTGCCTAAAGAATCAATCGATCAACGTTTACGTATTGCGGTGCATGTGCAAAGCAATTCTTTTTGCGCAGTCACAATGTTTTGTGCGTGTCAACAGCATTGTATGTTGTGCCGTCGTCTTTTGCCAATTTGTGTTGTGCGTTGTTACTTAAAACAATTGGTCAGAACTCTGTAAAACAAATCCAGTTCTGTTGCCTATTTACCTTGACAAAACATTTGGTGCTTTCTTGATAAAACAAGTGTTCTTTACCACAGTTTTCAGACTTGCCGTCGTAGGAGGATCCAAAACTTGCTTTTAGTGTACCTTGAGACTTGCGCCAATTGAATTTTTCACACTTTGTTTTAACTCCCGAAGATGCATACGCGGATTTATATTGACTTGCAGCTTCGCTGGGCACGTTAACCGATATTTCTAATGTGAGCGAGAGCGTTTTCATACTGTTCATTATCGTTATTCGGCTATCGCTTTCCAGTGTCGCTTCTCTAATGCTCGTCCAGCTTGCGTGTGCGGAAAGCTGAATTGGCGCGTTTAACGAGCACAGATGGGCGCTTCAGACAGCAGCTAGTGATGCTATTCTTATTCTCCATGTATATATTACGTTTACGTTTTTATAGCAATCGATCCTCGTGAAAACTTATTTTATTCGCAATGCCCCTTTTTTTGACAAAGTGTTCATTGTTTTTTGTGCATGTATAACATTTTACAACATCAGAGGATATATATTTTACATATTGTCAGCGCACTCATATGGTCATGTTTTAGAAACATTCATATTTTCATTGCAATATATTGATATAGAAGTGATGCCTTGCAATGTTCACACAATGTGCAATAAATGGTTTGAATTTCTTACGGCTCCGCTTATTGTGTTTCTCTAACGTAAATATTGCTTTCAAAATTAAAACTTTAGTAGGTCAGAGATTTTAATGGGATTAGCATTCTTAGGATACTTACGCCCTTTCTGATATCTATCTATATCTTTGCTTACTATATATACAATATATATATATATATATATATATATATAATACTCCGGCACAGTATATCAACGTGTGCTGGTTCATTCTTTGAAGACATTACGAGCGAAAAATGCATTTCAGCAGTCTTGAAGCAGCAGCCGTGGCTACGGTCCGGCGATCCGTGAACCCGCAGCAATTATGGTCGAGTGGTCAGTATGGCGAGCAATGGCTATTGGGACGCAGCCTACTTATGTCTTTTGCTGTTATTGAGGCCGGTGATGTGCGAATGCGTAGTGTCTCAATGGACGAAGCGAAGACGTGGCGAAGGCTTCGGCAGAGCTACGCACTTGAGGCGATAACATGGATGTGTGTATGTCTATGTGTGTTGTCTATGTTGTATGTTGTGTGCATGTATGTAGTGTATGTTGCATGCATATTGTGTGTATGTGTGTATTTTGTATGCTCATTTGTATGCATATGTGTATGTTGTGTATGTATGTTCTATATGTTGTGTATGTAAAATGTTGCGAATGGGGTGTAGTGTATGTTGTATATGCATGTATGTTGTATATGCATGTATGTTATGTATGTTGTATGTATGTGTCTGTCTCTGTTTCAATCTTTCATGCCTGCTTGGGTCATTGGGCACATGCCACTCTTCAGTGATAAAGAATTCTTTAAAATTTATCCGGTGCTGGGCGGAATCGAACCTCTGTCCTACATATATTGGCACAATCTTGCTGGAATATATTTTTCACAGATGTGCCACGCGCGGGCGCTGTCGTGGAACTCTAAACGGCGCAGCCTGACCATAGTGAAGCGCGAGAGAAGAGCCTCGCTGTATAAAAGGTGCATACATGACGTCTTGCGGCGGTGGCAATATGGTTTGCCATTACATTTAGTTAACGTTCATCGCATTATAGCATCCACACTCACCATGACATGGGTTCAGCCGGAATCTCTTTCTTCTGAGCTTACACCGTGTCGTACGCAGTGGCTTTCTTTTTCTTCTGAAATGCAGATATCTAAAGAAACAAGTTATTTGCACATTGTGATTTCCAGGGGTATTGGCATTAAATACTAACAAATTGCTTTCCGAAAATCGGGGGGTTACTGTCACGCGCTCAATTTTTTTTATTATCAGTACAGTGCAGAGCAATAAATGATAAAACAGCGCATCACCTGGACATCGTAGCCAATTAGAAGAGCGAAAAAAAAACTATTTGCTACGCTCAAATTGAACAATGTCTATGAACTTTGCTAGAAAAGTACTTCGTGATTATTTGAAGCAAATTACAGAAAGGGTGATTGATATCGAATGCATCCCCTTAATAAATGGCAAGGTATTCAGCAGACACTTGAAAGCAAACTTACTAGTAAAAAATGTTCGCACAAGCAAATGCATATAAAACAAATGAAATCGGCACGATCTTGACTTCGACATCACCACATAAAGATAGCCTCATTAATCATCGCGCAGAAGATCGAACATACAAGCTGGATCTTTAAAAAGCCCTAGCCAAATTAGTTTCATCAGATAAAACATATCCACATTGCCGATTTCGAAAAAACTAATTGCAATATATGTGAGTCGATTAGTTTGCTAAAGCATAATTTAACTAAAGGCGTAAAAATTAGTAGAGCAGCCACTACCAAGGAATGACGCTAAATTACTGGCTGAGAAGCAATAAACATTTATTTCTCGACCGATTTCTCCCTTATTACACAGCTCTCATTCGAAAGCATTTACCAATCTACCACAAGCAAGTCACCCGCACTTGTCAGTTCTGCAGCTCAAACTGCTGAAAGTAAATTCAAGAGAAGTGTGCATAAATAAAGTTAAATTGTGGGGTCTAATCTGGGGCTGCAAAAGAACACGGACTTTGACGTACGCCATAGTGGAGGGCCCCTAATAATTTTGACCACCTGGGATTCATTAACGTGCACCCTACCACACGAGCGTTTTGCTGATACAGCAGGTATGTCCTCTAAATTGGTTTGGCGTTGTCCGTCCACTCCTTTACACTGCCGACGACTGTTGTAACCTATAACACGAAACTTGGGCTGCTAAGCACAAGGTTGCGGGATTGAATCCCGGACATGGCAGCCGCATTTTGATATGGGCGAAATGCGATAACATCTGTGTGCTTAGATGTAGGTGCACATTAAAACCCCAGGTGGTCCAAATTTCCGGAGTCCCTGACTACGGCGTACCTCATAATCGGTTCGTAGTTTTGGCATGTCAAACCCCATAATTAAATTTTTTGACATGAAATGACTATTCTTGCAGTCGTTAGCTCACCTCGTCATCCCCAGCTTCCATGTGCCGCTACGTGAAGAGAAAGAAAATACTTGCCTGCTTTGCGTGCTCGTTTTTCTAAAGATTACTTGTTCTTTGTGTCTCGAAAAAAAGTTTTACGAATATTTATTATCGGTGCCGTTCCCTCCGCCGTTTTATCGGTCTACATACATCGAATTGCTAGGACATGATGTACCTTGCAAGAGTTTACAAAATGTCACTTTCCCCTTCCACAAACTTTTTTTTTACAAATTACACACTCGAACATTTCTAGCTAGACCATGACGTGGGTAAAAGGATATTTTCCTTACGTCACTTGACTGTCACCTTTGTAGCGAGCCTGAAACTATCGAACACTGTTTTATTGACTGTAAAGATGTCGTTTTATTTTGGGATTTTCTTCATAGAAGCTTGAAGAAAGATCTGTATCCTAAGTTCTCGGTATGAAATACATTGTTGTACCGTGAGACGACGTAGCAATTTGATGCGTTTTTAGTGATAAACCTGCATAGCCTATAAGCTGTCGCGAAGCAATAGTGCTGGGTATTTGCTTGCTTGCTTCCTATACCATGGCGCACACCCACTACGGAGGATTGGCCAAGAAGCTGGCGGTTAAAAAAGAAACAATCCCAGAAAAACGTGTTTTCAAAGTGAAAGCAAGCTAGAAGGAAATAAATTTTAGTCAGTTTGATTGGAATCTTGTAAATTAATAAATAATAATTAAGTAAATTAACTAGGTATTCTTCTTGTGTCTTCAAGGAACTCGCATATGGCCCTGCATATGTTCCTGTGGCTAAAACCCAGTGTAGTTGCCCCAAAGGAGAAAAATTTCTCAGTGTTTATAGTACTGCCTAATTTTCGGACTGGAATTTCAAAGTATTTATTTTGCTGGATTGCGAATCGGCGGCAGATTAATAAACAAATTATCAATGGTTTCAGGTTCTTTGCAGAAATTACATAGAGGGGACAGCGCCAGACCAGACCTATGTAGATGCTGGGTATTTAGGGCAAAGCTTTGCGCTCCACGCATAATTTGAAAGCAGTGGTGTCTCTGTGTGTAATTGGGAGGCCAGAACGAGCAGTACTGTAGTGGATCAGAATTGCGTTGTGTGCATCGCGTGAAACTTGTTCTTGACAAGATGGCGACGTGCATGCGTGCAATTATCTGTTGCCATGGTCGGCAAAACAGCGTCGGCGGAACAAAGGAGGCGTACCCGACAATGCTGGTGATAAGCACGAAACACGGCACACACTCACAAAAGGTAATGCACCGAGAATAAGGTAGTTGGTGAAAAACAACTTCGAGAGCATCGACAACGTCAATGCCAGCAGCGACATCACGGTGATAGTGTCAAGGTAGTTTTCACAGTAGCTAGTTTTCACAGCCACCTAATGTTCTATGTATCAGTACTTCAAGTGTATTGGGAAAATAAAATTGCTCCCATCTCGTATGTGGCACTTTGTCACATTCAAAACGACTCGTCGAGTCTGAAAAGCAAGGAAGCTTTAACAAAGCAACTATACTTACTCCCCTGTCGCTTGATTATTGTTTTACACAAAAGCTAAACTTAAAAAGAATATATAAGGAGGCTTCATATTTGAAGGTAATCTAAAATGCCACGCTGCAATCAGGTCAGACATGTAGGTTAGGTTAGATTAAGCATGGACGATGTCCTACTAAATGATGTAAACATAAAGGTGTGACTTTTACGCAAGTTCTCGAAATTTTTTACATTGACCACAACGTCACCTCACCTTGATAACACACAAAACTGAAATTAACATTATGCATCATGATTTTCTGAATGAAATGTATTCGGCTAGCAAAATGTCGAATTGCCTCGAACAACAACAAAAAATGACTAGTGTAAGTCTTCGGTCAAACAGCTGCGAATAAAAAGTTCTGTAAAGCTACATATTTTGACTAAATAAATTTCGCTTGCTTAGACGGTGGGAGTCTGAGAGAGCTCAAATTTGTCCGCCTACATAGTTCGAATTCCTCAACACGTATTACCTCGTCATACAGGGGAGAGCTGTATGCCTCTAAAAAAAAACGACGGTACTTATTTATCTAGTCCACACGACTCATTCTGCATTATCACACAATTATAATTACCTCCTAAGTATGATATTAAAACCTTTCTATTTTTTAGCCAGAACTACTGCATTCTTGTGCGACCGCACCCCTTCCCTTTAACAAACCGACCTACAGTCACTGGGTTCTTGTCCGCGTCACTGTAGTGGATGAGCGCAAACATTTGGGAAAAAAGCAAGCAAGCGGAAATAAGATGGCTGTCTTCATTGTGGCGTGATGTTGCTGTCGCAGTGAACGAGTTTATAGAGCCGAAGGAATCTGTGAAGTCTGCTCTCTTCTTTTCAATTCCTTTCCGTAATGGGACCGCTACGACCGGGATTGAATCCGCAACCTTGCTCTGCAGCAGAATGCCGTTTCCACTGAGCCATGGACCGTAGCACGTAGAAACAAGATTAATACATTTTGAACTTGCACTATGCCCAAGGAGAACAAGAAGCTTGTGGCACACGACCCTAGACTTCGGCTCCCGCGTCCTGTGCGTTTCTCGTTCTTCGATTGCGTCTGTATAGCGCAAGTTAAGAATGCCCTATAGTTCTGAAATAGGCACCTATTATTCTAATTTTCATGTCTAATTGGGCGGGTACGAGAAGTGAAATAAGAAAACATTAAATAAGAAGAGAATATAAACTTAAAAAAAAAGAAAGCAACTGAAGCCAGAAAGGAAATGGCAAAAGGAAATGAAAAAAAAAATGAAGGAACTCGAGCAAAACGCTTCGAAAGGGCTTGGTTGACAGCCAAATCTGGCGTTCCTTCATAGGCAACTCGAAACCGTAACGTGCGAGCTCGTCACAACGGGCAGCCGTTTGGCTTCGAGGCGCTATACGCGAGGCTTCCGTTATTTATGCGTGGCTAATCTTCCCGTGAGCAACGCATCTAACGCAAGTGATGCTCATGGGAGAATGGCATTTGTCTAGTCTCATTCGCACAGGCAAGGCCTACCGTTCACGCAGGTGGGCGCGCGGTAACAGAGTACCGCCTATAGGCTCCATTTGCCTACTTACACCACATTGGATTGAAATCGTTCTTCAGCAAGGGCATAATTTGTGAGTATGGCCTATTCTCTGCATGGTTCGTGTAAATTAAGAAAGAAGCGCGCGTTGTGAATTGTACGGGGGAAAGAAGACGCAGGCGGCTATTAGAAAGCAAACATTCACGGTATTTAGGCAATGATTTAGTTGACAAAACTGCATGTGGATTCGAATATGTGAAACAAATTATCCTGCGCCTTTATTCAAGCAATTGCCTCCGCATTATTGGGTGTTGATTTACGGGCATGACATCTGAATAAACAAAGCTACACAATTCTCGCACAAACAGTTCTTTGCGATTGCCATAGTTATACTATGAATACGCTGTCAAGATATCAATGGTAAATGACTAATAGGCTCTGATATCGTACCGGAGTTAAGGGCATTGTTTGAATATGAAGGCTATGTCCATATTATTGCCCGATGTGGTAGAATAGCGGTTATATCGACTTGAAAAGGCATACTTGGCTCATATTGGCTCGGATGAGTTCAACCAATTAACCAGATAAAGTCAGACAAAGTAATAATTGACCAATCCGGGAGGTCAGACTTAAAATCACCGGGTAACTGCAACGCCTACAAAGAACACTAATTCTTATAACATTGCTTACCATTGCGTTCTAAAAAGTGGCTTGTGCGTGGCACAGTTCTGCGAACCGAACGTGCTCATGCAATGACGAACTAAGCAGAACTTCGTTACAACGGAGAACGTAGTAGGAAGAACATACTAACCTGCTCGAAAGCGAATTCCCGCATCGCAGGCCACAATGTGCACTGTCATGCATCCAGAATGTTATATATACGCATGACGTCATGTCATACTAACTGTCATGCGCATAACAAATGTAGCATGTCGTACTCCTCCACCAACCAAGAACGCATCACCTCACGTTGCAACGCAAAAAAAAATGCAGAAAAAGAAAAACAAATTTCCGGCAGAGGCAGCGTATTGAAGACGTCTTTTCCTTTTTTCCGCCGTGACGTCGTAATACACTTCCGCCTATCTGAAACAATCACAGGTCGTGAAGCTATCAGCTCTGGCAACGAAATATGGCTTTCTGCTTAATCAGCCCAGACATGTTGTTTTTTCACGATCGAACTAATTGGAATGGTCGTGCTTACTGGAGTCGTCACAAATCCCTGCTGCTATAGACACTGAGTGCTCGCACCTATACGTCATCAGCAGGTATAAATTGCAGGAACCACCTGCGTTAGAGCACTCGCGATTGCCACTTGTGGCGAATTTCTTTCGGGGATTAGTGGGAGCCCTTAATAGGTGAGCCACTGCTTGCCTGTCTATCGCACATGAACCGTTATTTCTGGTTCACCCCTTGGTATGTCCACCAGGCCTTTGCACACAGACCGCCGGAGTCAGGGGTTCCGCACATAATATTCCTATAGCAGTGGAATAGTCTCATGCTATAGTCGCGCCAACAAATTGCTAGTTTTCCGATCGGTGGTTGGTAAAGCCAATAAAGGTATCATGTGATCCAGATACATCTTTTTCTGAGTTTGTGAACCAATAAAAAAAATAAAATTTCTGAAACAAAACAACCTACTGCCAGAAGAATGCAACTCACATATTGAGTTCCTACTTAAGATAGTTCTTCGGTATTTCTGGCAGCTAAACAACACGTGCGAATATAAGGGCCCGTCTACCATACAATGTACGCAGTGGCGTTCCTAAGAAAACTCCTCTGGTGTAACTGCTTTCGTTCGTCATGATTGTCGTCGCGTCTCGAGATCTTGACTGAACTTGCAGATGGCGCCTCAGACGCTTAATTATCGGCCTGTTAAAATGTAGCCCTTCTGTTATCTGGACCACGGAGATGGATTTTGAACCAAATAAGCTGAAGCAAGCGTCAGTGGTTTTCACATTTCATTTGGTGTAACAACATAACCTTACCTAAAACAATAACGACAATATCCCCACACACTCATCCCCACATGTCTCGTTTTATTGATTCACTGTATTGGACGTTTCACTCATCTGACGCTTTATCAAGCATAACGTTGAATGTACGGGTGTGCATGTCAGTGTGTGTATAGTTAACTGAGTGCGACGAATTGATTCCGGCGCTATGAAATAATTCACAGCCTGACAGACAAGAGTACGAAATGGAATACACGGACTTGGTGCCATCTCTCCGTCTAACCAATTCTCTGACAAAACGGTTAAAAATTGTTTATTAAAAGAGCCCTGTTCCAAGTATATTTCAGAATAGCCACGGGGTCGCTTCTAAAGCAAATTTGTAAGCACAATTTGCATTCAGAGGGGAAACATATATGCAACACTACAGTTAAAAGCACTTCGTGCTTTGCACTGTACCTGTTTGTAATTCTTTCATTTCACCTTCTAACGGACTCCAAAGCAACATGCAGGAAATACACACAAGGCAGAGTTAGTAAGGAAGCACTGAGAAACCTCCTCAAAACAGAGCCTCCTAACAAAAAGATAAAACATAGGATCTTCTGGATACCGGCACACACCGGGATAGAGGGCAACTCAAGGGTGGACCGCCTAGCTCGCGAACTCACGCACCGAGCAGGGCAGTCGGAAACCCTAGAGGCCCCCTTAACGGTGGAGCCGACGTATGCAGAAATACTTAACCACTACAGAGGAAGGAGACGTAGATACCCCCTACCCCACACATCGCTCACACAACATGAGGCAGTAAGCTGGCGAAGACTGCAAGCAGGTACGTTCTTCAACCTGCACACATTACACAAAATGTTCCCTACCCAGTACAGGGATACATGTCCGTGGTGCGGAACAACCCCCACGTTATACCACATCACGTGGGAATGCAAGCGTAATTTCGCATTCCATAAAGTAAATAACCCAAGTGCGGAACAATGGGAGGGTCTGCTCACCAGCAGCGAGCTCGCAGCCCAACGGGCAATTGTGCAGCACGCCTGCGAGGCAGCAAGACTCAGCGGTGCCCTGGAATAGGGGCGCCGACCTTGTGAAGCGGCCAGGACTCAAAACATGAAGATACCGGCCCACCGCCAATCTCTCTGAGATATAGAGAAGTAAAGTTTTTCCATTCCATTCATTTCACCGTACATCCTTTTACTTCACGCTGCTTTCTATTGATGTAAATGTGGTGGGCGAGCTCTGTGCTACATGAAGCTCATTAAAGCAAACTGAACATAGCCTGCAGATTCGTATAGTGAAGCACATGTAAATGTACCTATCGTTATAGCTGCGATTTGTTTACACTAATTGCCATGGGAGGATTCCTTTCTGAGTGCGATGGAATACTTCGGAGAGCCATCTGATGGCATGCGCTGCACTGAGGTATGTAGCCGTAACTCGCTTATATTAACCACCGTGATTTAATTATTTTCTGACTACGATGGAATACGTTCCTCCGTTATAATTTTCATAGCCCGAGCAAATGTAGGCACTCACGAGCCTTATTCTGTAAGTACTCGGATCTGCAACTGAAGGCTCCGGGTTAGAACCCCGGATGAACACATTGTGCTGCTATGTTTAATTCGCCATCATAATGATTACAACGAAGGCGCCAAATAAAACAACGGACGAAGGAAGGCGACACGGGACAGCCACGTAGGCGCACTAACAACTGAGTGTTTTATTTATTGACACAGGAATAAATAGCTGCTGCCAAGGATAAAAACAACAAGAAGAAACAGTGCCGTCATCTGCATCGCACAACAAAACACGATACAGAACAGCTTCTAAGTGCCGCTCCCAAAATGCGCCAGTTTCTTTGTCGATAGAGAAACTGAGGCTTCACTGATACAATCATCACCATGCTTCTTGATCTCAAGCGCTTCCAATATCTCCCTTGTCAGTTGATCATCAGCTCTGTTCAAAACACTGGTTTTATTAAAAACTGGAATGCACTTGTGAGCCTTACAATGAGCACTAATGTGACCGGAGAGCTGGTTTTTCATCTTATATCGATGCTCATACAATCTGTCATTCAGACATCTGCCCGTTTGGCCTACATATGATGAACCACACGACAAGGGAACCGAATAAGCTACTTTCTTTACACGTACGACATGCTTCTGCCCATGTTTTTTTGCGTACGTCTGTTTGTTTTCTCCATGCCCTGCGTTCACCTTGGCACACATCAAACCAAGACGTTTCGGAGCGGAAAATAAAACCCGAACACCAGCTCGTTTTCAGATCGTGAAATATGCCGAGAACATATGGAATGATAGCACGCCTAGTTTCAGAAGGGCCTGCTCGACCCTGGTCTACAATGTTAGGTTTCTTGAGCTGCCTGAGCATTTTTTCTGCTACAGATATGATCACATGAGTAACATAACGTGCCCTTTTGAGGCGGCTGACCTGACAATGAAAACTGCTTTGCAGCCGATGCACACAAGATTTGTTAAGCGCGTTGGTTAGACATTATTGAATGATGCCTCTTTTTATTACTTTTGAGAGAGCTGAATTGTAGGAGAGGATGGGTTTGCTAGCCCTTGGCTTGAATTGCCAGCACAGAAGACACGACGAGAAAGTGATTTCCAAATCCAAATATCTTAAACACTTATCGGCCTGAAGCTCGTGAGTCAGGTTTAGAGGATGCAAGGCTGCTTTAAGCTCTGACATTACTAATGATGACTGGGCCTCCAATTCTGGACTGTCACAATCTAAGAACACTAAAAAAATCATCTACAGATCTAAAGATCTGCATCAGATTTGTCCCTGATAACCACTGCTTCAACAGGTTGTCTTTTGATGCTAAAAAAATGGCGCTTAAAACAGGGGCTACACACGAACCTATACACACACCCTTTTTCTGTAGAAAAATGTCGTCATTCCATTTTATGTGCGTGGACTTCAGGTACAAGGACAGCAGTTCCAAAAAGGAACTTACTGCTATGCCAGAGGCGTTCTGGAAAGCAACTGCTCCAAATTTGTCGATACAGTCAGTGATGAATTCCATCAATTCGACGCATTCCATCAAAACTCTCAGTTGTTAGTGCGCCTACGTGGTTATCCCGTATCGCCTTCCTTCGTCTGTTGTTTTATTTGGCGCCTTCGTTGTAATTATGTATGACCAACTCGCCCACCAGCACGTGCTCAGTGCCATGATAATGGTTTCATAGAAATTGAGAAATGGTCAAAAGTTTCTTCAACTCTATGTACGATGAAAAAAACTTACTGAACTCGGGTAAAGCCTGGTTGTGGCTGACTGCAAGCATTTCGGGCTTTTAAACTTAGTAAACCAGCTTTGTATGGAACCCATTTCCCTGATTTTCTTCTTGCTACGCAAGGTTTCCTTGCTGCGGCGGGCACACAACATTATGTATACACAACGTTCCCGTTTCAGTGTCGTGTATTAAACGCACCACTTCATGTCACGCAGCGGCGTGCGCCGCGCTTTTCTGTCGGAAAAATGATAAACGCGTGGTATTCGTATAGCCTAACAAAAATATGCAAATGGAGCAGGAAAAGCTGCATTATGTTTCTCGTGTATCAAGCGGCAACTATACAGGGAACGTAGTTCCGACAAGCTGTGGTTGGCCGAGGCCTCTGTGAGAATCTTTATTGGGCATTGCCGCTCAATCAACCGTATCCGTGACCTGCCACGACGCGTGGTAATGACGCGTCGCTACTCCCTCACAGAACGCGCATTTGGGTCAGTCAGTACTTGTGCAATGACGCAACTGCGCAACAAGGCGAGAGCACATTGTTTGTCGTGTTTAGCGTCAGTTCGTTTACATACTATGCTTGGTGTCAATGTTCTAAGCCCCATTTGTTAGCCTCTTATACTCTTATAAGTGTTACTATTACTCTTCTCTTGATCTTTCTGTTCTTCTACCTTGCAGTGCTTTCCCTTCTCATGTCTTGTCGTGTAATGGATTTGTCAGCCTGCTTTTGAAAGCTCTAAAAAATCACGATCTTTCTTTGATTTCTTTTTATCGTTAGGCGAGAAGACAAGAATTGGTGCTGGTAGATTTTTCTTTCAAGACACTATCCCCATTTCTCCCGCGGAGAAAGTATGAGTGTTTACTGAGGAACTGAAAACGATACTGCCATGTTCTTTTTTTATAACGGCAGTCAGTCAAGACGTCATTGTGACGTTATGCAGCTTGGATTTTTTTTTATTTGTTCGTTCTGGGGGGAACATCAGGAAAAGTTATGTCAAGTCGCCTTGTCTTATTTTAACGCTGTATGAACTCCTTTTTAACTAATAGTCTTCCATCTGGCCTCTAGCAGAAAATTCCAAAGCGCATGTTCACGGGTAGCTGTTGCGGAAAGTTTTATGCGTATTTCGTACCGCGTTCTTGCTTCGTTTCAGGTATACCACTTTGTATGCCCTTAGCGGATCCTGAAAGGCTTAATATTGCTTGTGCTTCAGCATCCTGAGGGCAAGGTTGACCTCTTGGCAACTCCGGATGCATCTTCTGTCACTCGATCTAGCTTAACTACAGTGTTTTATAAGTGTAGCAACGCACAGCAGACTTCGAAATGCGTCCCTAAACGAGTGTTCGGCTGATTTTGAGAGTACCTGTACAAATGTCGTCCGCATATATCGACATATGAATATGCCTGCAATGTTTTTGCACTTCAGCGGGAAGACCAGCCATTACAACATTAAACAACGTCGGGGAAAGAACACTTCCCTGAGGTACACCTCGCGATACCTCCCTTTCGGTGCTTATAGTACTTCCTAACCACACTTGAATTTTACGATCACTGATAAGTGAGTGAATGAATCGCAGAAGATAGCCCTGTACGCCTATGGCCTGCAAGATATTTAGTATTGAGCTCCGAAGGACGCTATCATTTGTATTTGGTTAAGCAGATATCAACACAAGCGTTTAGCTCTGATAGCTCGACAGGCATTACTTTCAGTTCAAAATTACCTTCAAGGTGTTGGGTTGACTCTCTCGGTGGAAAAATCTGGCTTCATCATGTTTGCAGGTAGAGGAAGACGGCATGCGCGGCTGAAGATAGACCTTGATCAATCTTGCCTTCGTCAATTGAAGCACAAGCGCTTTTTGGGCGTCATTATTGACTACCGTCTACAGTGGCGACGAGCTGTGGACTCTATTGTGACATCACTATCTCCGCGTCTCAATGTGATCCGTAGAGTTGCAAGTGAGCAATGGGGAAATCACTCTTCTTCAATGATCAGGCTGCATAATGCACTAGTGACGAGTCGAATAATGTACCAGCTCCCTTTAATTTCCCCCTCACTATCACAGCTGGAACGACTTGAGGTTTTGCACAGAAAGGGCCTAAGGAGGGCTCTTGGCGTTCCGCAGACTGCTCCTAACAATGCAGTACTTTATGAGTCTCTATCGAGACCTCTTAGCCTAGTCGCTTCACAAAGGTTATTGATGCAAATTGGCCGCCTCAAACAGACGATAGCCGGGCGAGCCCTTCTACAGAGCCTTCGAAGGAGATCTGAGTCCCGAGCGTACTTGGCCCTTAATACTCTTGGTTACCTGGGTCTTGACGCTAGAGGTCGAACTAAGAGGTTGAAACCACCTTGGTCTTTCGCGAGCCTCGATTGTTCATTAACAATTCCTCACGTTCGTGCTAAGCGGAGTTCTCCTTTAGCGGCAACGCGTTTGCTCGTACTGAAACATCTTGAAACTGAATATGCACGTCATCTTCAAATTTTTACTGATGGCTCTGTCGACAAGGTCAGAGGATCTAGTGCAGCTGCTTTTCACATTCCCTCTTTGAAATATGATTGGTCGGTTCGCTTCACTGCAGTCGTGTCCTCCACAACGGCCGAAAGCGTTGCCATTGAGGCAGCTCTAAAGAAGCTGCCCGTACCCCTGCGTGGATGTATAAGACTGGCCTGGCGTTGTCTCCATTATGTTCAACGTGTGGTGTGTGCGGTGACATAGAACATTACCTTATGTGTTGCACTCTGTATAACGCGGAAAGGAGTGTGTTATTCGGGTCCCTCAAGAAGACAGGAATTCCCCACAGTTCTCTTCAGGGCATTGTTTTCCCGCGCGGGAACCAGTTAGATAGGAAGGAGGTTTCTCGCCTTCCTTTAAATTACCTGCAGGACACGGTTTGGTCTCCACATGGTGACCTTAGGAGTTACTATGTGTAGTTGTGAGGTCTGTGTCTGATTTATATGATTTATGTATTTTAAGTGTCGCTACGGTGGAGCAATTGCTGGCCGCTACTGCAAGACTAATCCCACCAGTAGCCTACAACCACTCAACTCAGTACCTGTACATTAACAGTCATTCATACGCAGTGCTTCTAGGATAGCTTCGAATGCCAGTGTGAAACGGGAACGTTGTTCAACAGGACCTGCTAGTTTTGTACACACAAGTCGACAGCTGGGTTTAGTAGCTACTGTGCCACGAATCGGAAAAGAAATGAAAATTTTCAGAAGATTAATAAGTCAGTGTCCTTCAAGACGTGTTCTCAACACACTGTTTAGCGCGCACTAACTCCATCGCTATAGCCCTAAATAAAACAAGTCACTGATGCGACTCCACGTTCAGTCTAGATGTTTACTTTTGTTTTGTTTTGTTTACTTGTTTCCAGGTAAACAAAACTGAAACACTCCTATACAGCTATACGACTGCGCATTCCACTCCAACAGCGCCGCGCTAACGAGATCATCTGCGTAACAACTGTCCCGGCAGGTCTCAGTGAACATAGCCGCGGCATGCGCTCAAAATATATGCGTCCAACAACGAGCCGTGATGGGCATCAAATGTTTCTTGTCGGTTCGAACAAAAATTAACGTAGCAGCAATGCTCACGTACTTGGGATCTATTTCAGCCTTTTGTTTTTGGCTTCATCTTGATCGTGTATACGTACCGCACACTTTTCGAGCTCGATGTTGGAATGACAGATATGAGCCACGAATAGAGAGACCTTTGGCATTACCTGGTGGTGCGCGCCGATGACATTCGCTCGGTTCGCTTTGACCCGATCGAACACGGCAGCTGTACAAGGTAGGTCAAAAACATTGCGGCTAGTCCACGACGTAGCGGCCAAGTATGTTCGTATGATGCTTGCTGGTTCTGTAATTTGTTGGTTACTCTTATTAGCTGCGTCACAGACGTCTCCAGAGCGTTCAATACGATGCGAAAATTGTGTTTGAAGGAAATGTGTCACAGCATTTCAATATACTGACGCCTTAGAACCTGCCCCTAAGAGGTGTTTTGAAGAGTAGAATTCTTAACTATGACAATGATCGGTATGGTTTATTTACCAGAAATTTATGTTCACGTTGATGCTATCTTATACTGAAAATGTGTGCGCACATAAAAGTTTACCAAGGTATGCTTCGCGAGTGACCGTATGTGCGCGTGAAAAGCGGTAAAACGGACGTAGTCACTATCTGCATCATGTAAACAAGTGATATAAATAGTTATGGCACGTCGGATGCACATGTTCCTATATACAATGAGCGAAGTTTCTTGAAAAGTTTAATTACACCCTATGCAGAGAGAAACGTAATGCGTGCAAGACCATGCGACCACAGAACCAGTCCGCTTAGCTTATATCCGGCGAGACGGCCCGTGTAACTTGTACCTAGTAAACGTATTTTAGCCTGTGAAATCTTGTTTGCCCTTTCTCTCTCCGCGCAACCACTGTGTGAGATACCCTCACATCAACTCGGTAACACATTGATGCCGAACCCGAGGGAAAAGACAAAACAGCTAAACCTACGTGATGCTGTGACTGACCGTCTTTAACGTGATGGCATTATCAGGATTATAATTCCACAACCTCCAGAATAGGCTCGCGTCACAAGCCATATTATAATTCCCTTGCGAGAACTCATATCGTGCACCGGTGTCAGGATCACCCCCAGCAAGTCGCGACATTAGATTGTAGGCAAGATACGCCTAATTTTCATTACACCGTGTCCGGTATCGGCTCAGTATGGCATTACAATGTCTCCAAGAATCGCCCAGTTTATTCGGCGAGAAACTAAGTGCCCAGCGGTGGATCAACAACAAACAAGAAACCATGGTCTAAATAAGTGACGGCTTCACAAACACACACACACACGTACACACACACGCGCACACACACGCACACACGCACACACACGCACAAACACACGCACACACAACAAGGACGCGCCCGCATGCACGATTTTCGTCAATCAATGAAATGATGTATTCTGCATCGTTTAGTCGAACAGACGTTGCCTAGTATAGGCAGGATAATAAACGCGACTGTTCTTTCTCCAACAAAATCGGTGGCCGAGTGACTTCGAGGACTAATCGAAACTGGCATGCCTGTACAGCGCAGAGCGCTGACAACGTAACTGAAACTCAAAGATGTCTTTGCGACATACACTGACACAGAGCGTGAAATGGCAGCGCCGTGGGCAAGTCGCAAATTGCGCGTCCAGCGCTGTAAGCGGCGTGCAACAAACCGTCCGAGTCAAGCGAAAGGACGCGCCTGGCCTCACGCACGCGCTGCTGGCAGCTTGATTTTGACGTTGTCGAGTGCACGGGCAACGACTATACGGAACGGCATGTTTGCAACACCTGAGTGCCCGAGGCGGCAACCGGAGAACAGGCGGACGGGCAGCACCGGCGCGTTCGAACGGACGCACTTGAGAAGTAAAGGGCAACGGCTGAGTGGCGGCAACGCCAACGGCAGCGCGCGGGCCGGTTGCATAAAACGTGCTTGTCCGTGGGCAGCCGCACGCAGAGGAGCGAAAGCGCGCGCAGCATTCACCTGGCTCGCCACTTACTCACTCTCGCGCGCATACGTCTCTCGCGCGCTATTTGATGTGCCGACAGTGAGTAGCACCGCGGAGCGCCGACGGAAGCCATCGGGAGGAAAAGAGCGGGAAGGTGAAGATACGCGCGGTTCTTTCTTTTCGCGCGTTATTTTGTTCGGAGCTGTTCGCAGCGTTCTTCGTCGCCTATACTACACAAATAGCGCTGATTTGGAATGACAAAAAATGCCAGGCCTCGGGGTGATTGAGAACGCGTGACTGCTGACTTAATGGCGTCGCTTGTTTGTGCCGGACGCAGTAGTTAGCTTCAATTGTGCGCGAGAGGTATTTATTTTTCCCTACCGCGGCTTCTTGGGTTGTTCTTCCCCTGACACCAATGCGGGCGTGTGATGAGAGGATTAGCCGTCGTCAGCGGCGATAACTGTTTGAAGCCGCCCGGCGTCTCGTTCAGTTGCCTGCTTACGAGAAGAACTCAACATTTGTTATCGTGGCAATTTATATTTAAGGACCGTGTATTCTTTTCACGTAGCTTCAAGCCGATTATAATTCTAATGGGCTACTTCCATGAACAGGGCAGACGACGAAGCTCCTCTAAAAAAATCAGGAAAGCATCCCACTGGGAGGTTTTGTGCGTTCGACGAAAGAAACCCTGAGGCGAAACACTCAGGAGCGACCCTAAAAGACGAAATGTCAAAAAAGATGTTAATTCCGGGGTCGTATGCGTGCTTGATTATCAAATAATTTCTTGCTTCGAGTGTGAGTTTGTTCGTTCTTGTCTGTTATGCATTTATAACAAGCTTGCCTTGATTCTGCATGCGTAAGCAAAGCAGTGTGCCGAATTGGGGATAAGGCCATTGTCTGCACACAGATGTAAAGTGAGCCAGAGAATTCAGCTCAAGGTAACAATATCAGTAATAGCGCGCCGCTGTCATTTTGCCATGACAGCTCAGCTGATGTCGATATTACTTTATATTTGTGATCGATCGGCAACTCTGCATGCGTTCTCATGCAGCATCATAGTGCCGTCACCTCCAAGTATTACTACATTATCTAAAAAGTGTGTAGACATAAACGTGTAAGATTTCAGGATCAGCCGCCCTTGCGACAGCCGACTAGTTAAGACAGCAGCCTATCGTTAGTTTTTTTTTTGCTTTTTTTTTTTTATAAAATGAATGTGAACTCACAATTTAGATTTCGACACCGGTCTGTTAATTTATAAAAACGCCGCCGGTTAGTCGCACCTACTATTTAAGCGTATAGAGTGATCTAGGTCACTCTGCCTAGTCACGGGAACTTTGATAGTGCAATCCTTAACATAACTCTGTGGAAAATTGCTGTTCGGCGTGTGGTTGGCTGAGCCGACATTTTGGATTCTCAAGAAATTCTATGTTTTGTCAATCATATATCAGGTATACTTTTTTATACACGAGGTTTTAACTAGTTTTGATATCTAGGCCCATGCCGTTTTCCAAATTGACTACGTGGCTTAGCGAACATTAGCAGCATTATGAACATAATATTACTAGCTACTAAAAATCAGCTAATCACCTTTTTAATTGCTCACTTTATGGCACATCTGACTGTTAGAAATCGAAGCCGATGAATCATTAGCTTATATTAGTTTAGCAGACATCCTACAGGACTAACACCGCCTTCTAAGTATTCGTACCGAAAATCTTCTAAAAAGGCGCTTAGTTGTTCCAGTTAAGATCATCCCGAACTCGAAAGTTGCGCTAGTCTATATGATTTGTGCTTGGCAACTGTTCCGTTTCAATTTCGCAGTTGGAACGTGCACACTAAATTTAGTACTTATATATATAATTAGTACATTTCTGGCAATTCACAAAATTATTGTCGATTTTTTTGCTTCTAATGTCCGCCTAGCCGCGTAGCCTATCTGTAATAATGATGGGGATCTAGGTATCACAGATTTTTGAGGATATTTAAAAAAAATGACATTTGGTATAGCTTTAAACACATCGCTACAGTATTAATTAACGTGTAGCGTGTGCATTTTTTTTTTCTTTCGAGTGTTTCCACACGTAATATTTAATGCGCTGAAACGACAGCAGGGGAACAGAAACATGTATAATAAACATAACAAGGACGCGCCGGTCAACATACATAGTTCATTTGTCTAAAATGTTATTCTGTCTGTAAATCAGGACAAAAGGTGTAACATAACAAAAACATGCTTGCCTTGCCGAAATTTGTAAACTGTTCCTTAGCACTGTAACAGCTCCGTAAAGATAAAACAAAATGGCAATACACGGTAGTAATGCACAATATAGCTGTAAGTCAGCTAGTAACTTCTTACTGGTAAACATGAAAGTAACAATCCTTGCCTAGCTCCTGTATTTTTGGACCACAATTTAGGAATTCCTGGCGGTTCCACTGGGGCTCGTTTGTGGTTTATGTCAATATAAACGGCCTTATGGTCGTCAAAACAAATAACAATCATAGCTTCGCTGATGCAGAAATGTGTCATTACAAAACAGAATGAAGGTTCTGTGTTCCGCACGCGAGCGTAGGTGTGCGGCTGAACTCAGAAAGAAACCGATGTTATGTTTATGGAATTTTCATCAGCAACAGCTTGACAGCCGTCGAAGAACGCTGAGCTAACAATATCTGGCAATATTTCACCGCCGTCACGCTTGCGAAATAGGGAATATGTTCTTAAGAAGGCAGCAGGATTGTTCACTTCCTTTATTAAACAAAAGGTATTCTTCCAAATTGCTGTCTCCACATTTTTAAATAAACAATGGACACTTATTCGTAACCAACGAAAAAAAAAGTAGTTATGCAATTTCCTTTGACGAAGAAGCGGAGCATATCGTAACTTTTTGACTGTTTTAATGTAGCATATTTACGGTCATTTGTCACATGGAAAACAAATAATTTTCTTCTTAAGTAACAAAAAAGGTGCTCATCAAAGCATATAAAGAATTAGCGGCTTTCATTGCACAAGAAAAGACGGCGGATGACAGTGTAGCCTTACATTAGCATTGTTGCTCGTCTTCATGGTTCGTGTTTTACTTTTGTTTTTGTTTTCTGAGAGACATCGCTTCCCAAGTCGCATTATTCTGATAAAAATATGTTGTTAACGTACATAAGGACTGTTTTAACGAGTGCATGTTGCCTGAATGCAACATTTCTGTCGCTCTAACTGATAAGACTCGTTTTCGTGCCTATATTCCAAACTCGTTACAGTACGGTAGAAATTTTGCTCCAGCACCTGAACCTCTTGATTCTTGGAACAATCATGAACAGATTAGGTAGCTTAGACTCTGCGATGGCTATTTCGCACTTGAAAGTGTAAGCTAAGTGCAAGTTACTGTGTTGTGTTAAGCAGCCAGTTCTCTCAGTCGCACTACCATGCTCTCTCATGATGGCTAAATTTCGTTCAAGGTAACTAGTTCTTTCACGCGTCCATGGTGGCGGTATGATTATTGAATATGCATTCAGTGAGACCGCAGCGTTGCAAGTCACTGACGATGAAGTTAGTATCGAAACTAAATTTCTTCTAAAAAGTGTTAATGCAGGTTACGAAGAGGAGGGGAATTTCTTTGAGCATACCTTCATGCCGATGTGTATTTATTTATTTATTTATTTATTTATTTATTTATTTATTTATTTATTTATTTATTTATGTGAGTAGCCTAAAGGCTTGTTAAGGCATTACATAGGGGTGGGTATTAATAGTCCTAACGTGTATTTCAATATATCGACATCTTCACAAATAACAACGGGCCATGAAAAGTAAGCACTGCACAGCACAGCGCTGTGCATTGCTTACCAAAATACAGGCAGGATTTTTTTTTTTTTACTTGTGATCGCAGGGATAGTTTATACAAAGCCCCATTATGTCTTAAGATACATTATGACTTCGAGATGAGGACAGAAAAGCATGAGTGTGTGAATATTTGGCATCTCTAATACGTGTAGTCTTTGCAGTCCGATTCGTATTCGATTTGAAAATTCGCTATTCGAAGTTGTCGAATTTTCGTTATTGTTTGAATGTAAGGGAGAACAACACCCGCCGTGGTTGCTCAGTGGCTATGGTGTTGGGCTGCTGAGCACGAGGTCGCGGGATCGAATCCCGGCCACGGCGGCCGCATTTCGATGGGGGCGAAATGCGAAAACACCCGCGTACTTAGATTTAGGTGCACGTTAAAGATGCCCAGGTGGTCGAAATTTCCGGAGTCCTCCACTACGGCGTGCCTCATAATCAGAAAGTGGTTTTGGCACGTAAAACCCCATAATTTAAGGAAGAACACTGATTCGATTCTACAGCGAGAAATACAAAAGCAAGGTACGACTCTTCCAAATGATTCTGCCGCAAGGGAGCCACGGTTCCAGCGCACAGGCACCAGTTACTGAGCAAGTGCATAGGGTAGCTAGCTTCTGCTCAATTATTTCCAGTCGTCCAATAAGGCAGTCTCGCTTCTAAGCAGTCGACAAATTCGTTCTCTCGATTTAGGGAAAATAATTTATTATTTGGACAACCTAGCACGTTCAAACACATTTAAAACGATGTGCCTTTCAGCGGTTGTTATTTACAAACTCATCACATGCCCGGACGTGAATTTTTTGCGGCATTACGTGCATAAAGTGATGTCAATAAGCCTTCATTTTATTATGATTAGTTTAATTATCCGTTTGCTGTCTGTATTGTGTTTGTAGCCTCCTTATTCTGTTCATGTTTCTGACTGAAAAAGAAAGAGACTTGAAAAACTTTGGTAGTTGGCGGTATCGAACCTGGGTCCCCGAGCAGAGCAGCCCGATGCTGTATCGCTTGGTCATGATCTTGTCTTTCTTTTTCATTGTATTTATTACAGTTACATGCAACCCGACAAAACGTTCACCATGTTGTGCATAGTCATGGAATGGCGGGCACAAGGACAGTCACGCACAGAAGAGGCAGCGTTCATAATTTGGGTTGGAACGTTGGTTCCACTTTGTAAGGGTGGTAAGGATATCCAGGCACCTCCCCGAAATGAGGTACCAGTCCGGTTGAATATCAAGTCCACCATAAACGTGTTTTAGGTGCCCAATCATCTGGATGAAATGCACTCTGGTAGGTACAACCGCTTCGGCGTTTCGGTCCATCATTCGCGTTTTCCACAAACTGTGCATTCGCATAAGAAAAAAAAAAACATGTCGAAAGGTGCATTATTATCAGAGGTCGACAGCAGGTAACGTAGAGTGTGAGCGTTGATTTCAAAGTCTTTCTTTAAAGTCCGTTGGAGGACATCCCAAATAGGATGGCGTCTTTGCAGCTAATACGACAATGTGCGATTGTCTATGGAACATCACAAAGACGACAGTTAGCAGAAGAAACAAATATACCCTTTTTACGTAGCCATGTTTTTACCGGTATGGTTTCACTATGAAGTTTATAAAAGAATGTTTTGCAGCAAGGGGATATATACATTTTGCGAACTTTCTTTAGTACCTCGTGGGCTGGCCATTCTATGTATAGTGATCGGTAAGATGGATGCGGAAATAGCGTGGACAGTAAATCTTTGTATAACGTTTTACGCGACACAGAGTACAAGTATTCAGTGAAAAACCGAACAGTCAGGAAACTAACCGTCAAGTAAACTTCTTGCATGAACCGCCACAAGCATAAAGTATAAACCCCATGCAAGCGATCTCGCACGCGACAGCGACAAGCGACGCGATGGAGATGGCTGTCGCGTTCGCTCGTCGCCTACAAGTGGTACCCCATGCGAGCGATGACTTCGAGCGACGTCTCCCTAGTGTTGCCGGTATGAGGGCAGCAATATAGGCGCCGAAACTAGCGTGAGGCGTGCTTTATTAACTTAAGTTGATGTATTTTAATGTAAAAAGCAGCATAACTATTCCTGAAAGTCTTGCAGTAGGTTCTTATCCTTGCACGTATAAAAATTCAATCGTTTGCTCGTTCCGTGCGAGAATCGGAAGTACTGGAGCTATGTACGTCCAGTTCCGGCTTTGCGCTATTGGCTAGTCGCTCATAGCACTTCCGGGCGACGAGCGACGAATTCTAGATTTGCAAAACCGAGCGATCGCGCGACAAGACCGAGCGATCTGTTCAAGCGACGGCCCGATCCGTCGCGCGAACCCGTCGCTCGTCGCTGTCGCGCACAAAATCGCGCTAATGGGGTTTAGCTTTCAACAGTGTACATGATTTTTCTAATTACATAACATTAAACTAATAATTATCAATCCTCGCAAGCCCACCACCAAATCGCATGTGCAACACCGCTTCAATACTAATCGCCTTAACGACAATAAACATCCCAAGAGGATGGGTTTTCCCTGAATTGTTTTCTTCCGGATGTTTATATACCACCTAAGTGAAATTTCCATATTCTTGATGTTTCACTTCGCTAAAAAGAATCTCATATTCTATTCGATATGCGAAGGTCGTTTCTTTTCTTTCTTTTTTCGAACATTCGTATGCGATTAAGAAATTTCTCAAATTGAAAACCCATTGAAAAGACTAGCTCAATAGCAAGTATACTAAAAATAATCTACAGGAAAAAAAAAAGAAGAAAAGCTACGCGAGCGGGCTGTTCCCAGCCCCGGCAGCTACGGTGCCAGGGAAGGGAGGGGGGGATGTAAAAAGGTTCGTTTGTGATGTTTTAGGTTCAAGCCAAAAAAAAAGAAGCACGCGATCCAAGTTATTCCGATGCCGTCCACGGCGGCGTCTCTCGTCACCGTTGTGTTGGCTCGAGAGGTTAAACCCCATCAATCAATCACAGCCATCCGAAAACTCACAGCCGAGCAAGTGTGTATTTGATTCCCGGCCAGAGCGATTTCACTACAAGCAGCACAGTTAACCGGTCAGTCATTCACTTGGTCGGCATCACTTGAGGTATGCTTGACCGGAGGCCGCGGTCCAATTCCAGGAAGCGGCGGTGCTCGCCCTTTGCCTTCCCCCACGCCGTGTTCCTTCCGGCGCACGCGGCAGAACAGGTGGTTCTGACACCTCCGGGCCCCTCCCCCGCCACGACCTCACGGCGGCGGAGTCGCGCCGCGAGCTAGCTCGGTAGCAAAAGAGCAGCTGAAGCGTTGTCGACGCACGCCAATCACTCCAGGCACGTGTTCCCCCACGGCGGAGCCTCGGCGGCGACCACGCGCGCATGCTGAGGCAAGCACGGTGCTTGATCTGGGGACGGCCAGCCCGGGGTGGCTGTCTTCTCGCGCTCGCTCTCTCCGCTGCTTCTGCAGAAGTCTGCAGCGCTAGATTTATTGTACAGTCGCAATTGGTCCCTCATAGACCCGAAACCACTTTTCGGCCAACGGTGCCGGGACGCTATTGAGCGGCTGACTCTCGCTCCTTTTGTGGAATGGCCAAGTGACCGCAGCTACACGTGGGTAGTGGGTCAAGGCGGCACCTTATTGCACGAGAGCGTCGATGACAAGTCCTGTCGCAGCGTGGCTGTCTGAGCGTTCGTGCGCCTTTCTTGAAGCTCGTGACAGGAAGGTTTTGCCGCTCGGAAGGAATAGTTTGGAGTTGGAAATCGAGGGATACGTGAGGTGGGATGTCTTCTACAGCGCGGCGCAGTGTTAATGCCGAGGTGAGTCGATACAATCGAAATTGCTTAATGGGAAATTTGATGCATGCAAATTGTATTGTTCGGCTTTAACACGTTAGCATTCTTATGGTATCTCACGCACTTTTCTGGGGCTGTGTTTGAATTCTATCTATCTATCTATCTATCTATCTATCTATCTATCTATCTATCTATCTATCTATCTATCTATCTATCTATCTATCTATCTATCTATCTATCTATCTATCTATCTATCTAACCGCCTAATGGTTATTCCGTGGTCGAATGGGTAACTCATCGAGCTGCCATGTTCAGAGAACAGGCTTCGAGACCAATCGTCCACCTTTGGCCACTGAGTATGTGGCAACGTGGACATATAAGTGCCGCTCTTCAACGAATCGCTTTCACGCCGACATAGGTCACTGTAAGATGCGGGACTGGGTATGTACCGTTGTTAGAAGAAACTATTTGACGCCGTCTTGGAGCATTGGGTATGTGCCGCTCGGTCTATGCTGGTCTTCGATGAGCCTATTTGATGCCAAGTTGGGTCACTTGGTGTGTGCCACTATAAATGTGCCGCTCTACAATGACGATCGAGATCCCTCAAATTTCTCCGATGCTGAGCGGAACCAAACTCGTGTCTCAAGGGTTCCTCAAGGTGGGCAACCCGATGCTTTAGCAGGCTGCGTCACAAATTAACTTCGTGGGTGCCGCTTTGCAATTAACCTCTCGCCAACTTGGGTCACAGAGTACGTGCCATTGGGCGTATGGAAAGCGAGGGTCACCGGGGTGCCACGCTTTTCATCTCGGGCACCAGGCACGGACTCCTCAGCAACGTCACCAGATGGTGCAGTGTGTCCAGAAAGAAGCGCAAGGGAGGAGCCTGGTTGCCCCTTGACGCGCTTCTCAGCGTCCTCATGCACCGACACACCATGCAGTTCAGACGCCACGCGCAGCCTTCGCGTCGGCGCCGCTAGATGTCGCCGAGTTTTCTTAGGGAAGCGCGAGAGGAGGAGTGCCGCCGAACTGTATGCCTCATACATAATTCACTTCGACGGTGGCAGCAAGTTCTGTCGCCCTATTCATTCAATACTAAACATCGACAGTCATCGTGAGAGGGGTTCTACCGTTTCTTTGTTTGTTTGTTTGTTTGTTTGTTTGTTTGTTTTCAAATGCTACCCTCGTATTTTCGTTTTAAATTATTCTTAAAGCAACGCTCATGTATAGTTTGGCCATATATTTCGGTCACTCTGACTTTAATAACGTTCCTATCCATCCCTACACACGTGAATATAGACACTAACATGTACACTTAGGAAAATGGTAATTTTATCACAATTACTTTTTTTAATGTGTTCCCTGTCAACTGAAGTTACCCCTAACACCTGACAACTTTACAGAGCATCACTATATAAAGTTTAAAAATTGAAACAGCCTCTGTTCTGAATAGGCACACAACAGAGCTTGCTTCAATTTTTAAACTATCTTTTATTGGTTAGACCAAAAAATATGCGCTGCCAGAAAATTTTTGTGTCCTTTAAGACACTATTTTTAATACTGATCGGCCTATTTAAAATGCGAAAGTCACGTCAGAAAGATGTGCTCATGCCACTCGCCATGTCAGTCGGTTTAAGCGAAAGTAAGAGACAGCTTTACTGTGATATAAAAGCTGAGCGGATGGCCTGAAACAAAGCTTTGACCTGCTACTCAGCATTCGGGAAGGTAAATTAAAGTAAGGGAAAGAGAGAAAGTGTTGTTGATGATGATGAAAATTGTGATTAATTAACGTGAACAGGGAAGACCCTTCAAACTTCTCAAATCCAGACTGCCCTGTTGCAGGAACTTGAGAGCGAAGTTCGCATTGGTGTTTTGCGAAGAACGATGTTCTTGTTTAGCGGCCTGTCGCAAGTATAAACACGCAAACAAGTCAGACACATTTTCACCGGTAAACGCCACACTCAACATAGACTTGAACATGCGAATTACGCGCATCACAACGGCGTGATGTGAATAGGCTGACGACAATGGAACTAAAATGACGGCATGACAATGACGCAGCGACGGCGATGGGATTACAAAAAAAAAAGAAATGGTAACAATGGCACTACAAAGACGGTATGACAACGAAGACGACACGGTGACAATGGGAGTACGATGCTGGAATGGTGTCATGGCTACGACCTCACGACAATAGAATGACAACGCTGAAATGACGACGACAGCGGGACGACGGTGGCATGATGAAGACGAAGATGACGACGGTATGACAGCGATGAGAGATGAGGACGACAGCATGACAACGAAGGAATCATCACAGTGAAATGAAGGTGATGAAATCACGACGATGGAATGATGGTGACGACAATGGGGTGTTCATCTTGGAGGTCACGTCCGCGCTTTCTTCGAACATCACCTGCCTACATCACCCACCTTGGTTTGCATTACATACGGTGCTGGTTTGCACTTTGTCCGGTTCTACCAGCAGCCAGCAGCTACAAAGAGGGGGAAACAAGCAGAAAAAGCTTGGCTTTTTAAAAAAAAAACGCACGCACATTT
Source organism: Dermacentor andersoni (assembly GCF_023375885.2). NCBI lineage: Eukaryota > Metazoa > Arthropoda > Arachnida > Ixodida > Ixodidae > Dermacentor > Dermacentor andersoni. Next base: position 134,677,243 of record NC_092818.1, read on the forward strand.
AACATTGTACGGAACTAAATTGACGCGAAGCTTGAGTTAAACGAGGTAGCAATGGTCAAGAATGACACACGCACGGGCTTGTCGCCTGCAGCTGCTCATTCTCTGTAAAAGACATCTTTTTTTGCCGCAAGTTAAAACACGAACCAAAGGAAGACACATTGACGACGACACGGGTCGTCGTCTATGTGTCTTCCTTTCTGCGTGTGTTTTAACTTGCGGCAAAAAAAAAAACATGTCTTTTAGCAAGCACCAACTAGGCACCAATTATGTTTTTGTTGAAACATAATTCTCTGCATCTTGAGAACGAAGGGGATGAATGCTGTTTATCGAGGGAAGAATGTCGAAGAGAGGTGTATGCACGGAGAACCGCTACATATGTGCGATTACATTTAATCACTGTATACCTGTTTTGTCACACTGACGCGCGCCCATTCCTGAAGATTAGCCAATAGTATACGTACTCAGTTGCGCATAGCCGGTGACCCAAGTTGTCTACTTGGTAAATAAGCACCCGTAACGGGAGGACGCAAAGAAAGCTTCGCTTTAAGAACGAAATTGTGCCTTGGACCCATGCACCAAAAAAATCGCGCACAAGGATTTTCATTCTGTTGTGTTGAAGACGTGGGTACTCTTGAGGCTTTTCATTATCGATTAATCTGGTGAGTCTCTGCACGAGCTCCATGTCATGCCTACTGCAATGAACGACACAGCTTCTTTGTGATGAGTGCGACAGAAATATATATTTTTAGTTTCGCAAATCCCTGCATTTGATAATTTCACAAGCTCGATGTTGTGCTTCACTAAATCAACAGAAAGAAGTAAAGGTGTCTAATTTGCTGATGCTGTGCCCTATTTATAGTTATACCATGCGCCTCACATTTAGCGCCTACGCTTTTTATCTATTTCCATAAAATAAAAAGCAAAGAGTAAAGACTTTAGAGCTGTTGTCGACATTTCAACATTAAGATTGCCGAAGTACAGCAAACTTGACAAAACTTCTGATAGCTATGGTTGCCGTGTGGTCTGTAATTTATAACACCCGCTACAATAGAACGGAAAGCAATCTATACAATATACCTAGATGCGAATAAAATTTGGATGAATATAGTTATATATAACAAGCCTCAACTAGTCAATGACGGGCAACAGCTGATTGTGGAATATCACAGGGGTGTGATGAAAATATGTATCCGTAACGACCTTCAAATAGCCGATGAAGGGATTACGGAATACTATAAGGTTGCCGTGCGCTACGGGTAAGGTTGTGATACATAGAACAGAGATATTATTGAGGTTTAGTTATATACACAGCACAACATGAATGATAATGAACGAATAAATGGATGACGATATGACCTGGTCCTAAATTGCAGGAATGAGTTTTGTGACTGAGCCCATTACTCGGTGTTCTGCGGCGTTCACAAGAAATCACAAAGAGAGAGAAAGAGAGAGAGATGAAAATAAATGAAAGGCCGACAGGTTACACAGGACTGAGCTCGGTTTACTACCCTGCACTTGAAGCAGGAAAAAAGGGAGGAAGGTAGCCTACGTTGTTTGGGAGCTGCAAAAGTATACGTAAAATTGCCATGCCCATAGTTGTCGTTCTCAATACAAGTGGCAAAATTCAAAGTTAACGTTTTTACAAGTAAAGTAGAACGATCCACCCATAGTAACTACATGTCACTCTTGAACACGTCCATTGAAAGAAGGTAATTTTGGCACATGGTACTAGCCCAGTTTGACTAAGCATGAGTGGCATGGTGGAGGAGGAAACAGTACAAGTTTATGTGACAGTCATGTGAATGACAACTACTGTATAACTCTAGGTAGTGCAGACCGATGGCGTTCCACACGAGCCACGAACGGCGGTGGACATGACATTTGCAAAAAGCAAAGGTTAGGTAAAACATTGAGGTCATTTGCCAAAGGACTCATACGACGCAGCTATGACAGCAAAAAAATACCATTGAAATTCTGCCTATACTTTTTTGTGCTTGAGCCTTGAAGGCGCCCATAACTGATAGTTTTGACGATCATCAGTTTATGGCACCAGCAAGAACTTTCATGTGTTATAAGATGACATGTCTTAGTGAAAAATATCATCACAGGGAAAAAGCCAGAATTTTGGGGGTGGCAGAGCAACATTGAATGCTTTATTCAACATTCACATTCATCGTTGTTAACTAAAACACGATTTTACTTCATAATCGCGCTTTCTTAGTGGCAGTTGGGAGTGTACGACGTTAAACACATCTCCAAGGCATCTCTTGGTGACTTATGGGCTTTCTCAAGCGCGCTATTCCGTTTCCCGACTGTTGTGAAGCATGAGAGCATTTACTTTCATGCATGCAGGTGTACCGGATTTACGAAACTTCTCTATTTCTTGGCGACTTCGTGCATCCGTTTGCATGCATACCTGTCTCCAGCAACTGTGCATGTTCTTGTCACGTTCTCGCCGGTTCATATGCAAGGCGAATCGTGGAACTTTGCAGGCTAAAGAAATAAGGCAAGGAGTCGCTTACACGTTTATGCGGGATTGCACAGGGGTCAACTTGTTATGGCTTGAACCCATGTCGATGTCGTGGCGAGTCACGCACCATAAGCATACGTCGTCGTTATAGGGAAAAAAATGACCACTTTCTCCGTCACGTTTTCTCCGACCTGACGTTGCCCCTTGTCAAAGTGCCAAGTGGCACAGAGAAAAAACTTGTAATGAGAAAAAGAACTTAACCCTTATGTTTGCGTGAACACAGAGTAGATTGGTTGAACCTATGAAGGACTGAAAACGAGAGTTGTATTAAACCAAAGTGACTTCTAAAGACTTTGACAAGTATTGCTGTAGTGAAGGACCGGTTCACCATTTTTGAGGCCATAATCTGTACTTAAGAGGAAAAGAGACCAACGTTTACGTGATCCACGGTAAATCAATTTCATGAAAGGTAGAAAAGCTCAACTTCATTTATCCCGCAGTGTTAATATAAATTAATAAAGTATTCCCTTGACAAAATCTTAAGTTTAGCACTTCGTTGGCACAATGCCCAACCACGACGAAAACACCCATGGTACGTTCCTATAACATTTAAGGCGCTATGGATTCATCAAACATTCCAATGCTTTACATAAAATGGTCACCCAGGTTGTCAAAGGCAACTTGGATGACCATTTTGGTGCTTTTCACAAGGCCTTACCCTTCATTTAAGTAGCAGTTTCTTTCTCTGAATCTTTGCTGTAAGTTATCTGTTGATGCTGGAATTACATCATGAAATGCATTTTGACTGTGATTATTTTTATGTGGAATGCAGGCTATTCCTCTATGCTCATTTCTTAGACTGCAAGTAAAAGCACAAAACTATACGGCGGCAATAATAGATCTTGTGTTTAAGAAACAAAAGAAGTTGATTTTGTTTTCTTCGCTAGACCTAAGTAACGAATTTGTGATGCTGGCTGCCTACTAAGGTCACGAAAATGTCCCTTGTGATTGTCCTTGAGGCACAGCGACTTCCGTGTTCTTTTTTTTTTTGCATTTGCCACTAAACCTCATATTTCAAATATAAAGGTTGTAAAAAGAACAAACGGCGGCGCTAACTAATCAATGAAATGACTGCTCAATTCGGTTGTGCATAATCATGAATGCATCCTCACCTTTACAGATCCGCAAAGCTGTCCCTATGGCGCCGCGGATGAAAGGCGGTGGTTCCAGTAGGTCATCGCTTGTTGCGTACTTCTGGTTACACTGTCTGCTGCTTTGGGGTCAATGCTGGGCGTACCATTGTAACGACAAGTACCGGAAGTTGTCGCCGCGGCACACGATATGCCTGCCGCACCGTCAAGTGAGTGCGATATAGTTTATGCCTCACTATACTTCAACCGTGTGCACTGTAAAGGGAATGCATTTTACGAGAGTCCTACACCACTTTCGTGCGGTTGTGGTGGCGGCGGCAACATGTAGAGGCATGGTCGGTATCAAAGAGGCTCAGTCGTATTGAGCAAAGTCGGCAGAGCAGAGCCCTGCTCTGCTGTACTCCGGTGCTGTACTCTGTATAACGCGGAAAGGAGCGTGTTATTCGGGTCCCTCAAAAAGACAGGAATTCCCCACAGTTCTCTTCAGGACATTGTTTTCCCGCGCGGGAACCAGTTATATAGGAAGGAGGTTTCTCGCCTTCTTTTAAATTACCTGCAGGACACGGATTTGACCTCCACATGGTGACCTTAGGAGTGACTATGTGTAGTTGTGAGGTCTGTGTCTGATATATATAATTTATGTATTTTAGGTGTCGCTACGGTGGAGCAATTGACGGCAGCTACTGCAAGGCTAATCCCACCAGTAGCCTACAACCACTCAACTCAACTCAACTCAGCAGAGCCCGCGCAGCACACAGGAACAGGCAGAGAGTATAGAAGTACTAAGCTCAGATATATGTTGGAGCGTCTGAATAGGCTCTGATATACCAAAGTAATTGAATTGATAGTAGTGAAACGTATGCAAATTCTTGGGTGTATTTCGTGCAGTGAGAAACAAGACCCTAGGACTTCCGAATGGTGTGAAAACGCTGTCACATGATTTCACTGTCTTTGATGTCAGGATACGTATCTTAAATTGACATATCACAAGCATAAAAGCTTACATGAGTTGTTAAAAAGTACCTGCCTTCGGGCAAGTTGGCGCGATTCAGTGTTCAGTAATTGCGTTGTGACAATGATGTTCCGCAATTGCGTTGTTCTTCTTCTTAACGACGCGCTCACATAGAAGCATCAGCAGGGCCAGATCATCTAGCTGGTCACTGTCGAAGACTTCACTGTAGCCCACTTTTTTATAACCCAAATGTCCTACGTCAGTTTCAATCAGAACAGACTGGTCTTTGAATCGTTTTGCATCAAAAAAGGCGGTAACTTCGTCAGCGCTGCCTCTGTTAGTATCACAGGGAAAGTAGTAGAGCTTCTTAGTCAAAACATTAGTGGCACGCATGCACGGTAAAATGACTGTTTCGTATGGTTTCTGCTTGACGTAGCACAGTGTCAAGTAAATGGCACTTGTAGTCTGACGCCTGCGGCGTCTGTGGTTAAACTTAGCGTCACGTTCAATTTTTCACGAGTAGCATAATTCACGAATCTTGCAACCAATGAACTCCCCTAATTTAATTAGCTTGCGCGAGCGTATTCAGTTTTTTTTCCTGGTTTGACCCACATTGTAGCAATGTATCTAGTACTACTCCATCTGAAAGAAAGCAAGGTGTGAGACCGGGCTAGTTGGTATCCCATGCTGAAGTGACTAGCGTAAGAGTGGACACGGGACACTAAAAAGGCGACAAGGACAAGCGCTGGTTTGTTAGAAAGCACTTGTTATTTAGCGGTTTGTGTGTATTGTCAAAAGATTTCTTTGTGTATAGTGTGCCAAAGCTGAGTGATTAAATAGTAAGTGCAACAGTTATAGAGTTTTGCGCAAACATACTACGCCCTTCTTAGGAAGCACTCAGTTTAGTTGAGAAAGTTTATAGGACTTGATATCATCTAAGAAATGCAGCTCACTTTGTACAGGATTGCTCAATAGCTTCGGCCGGTGTTTCAAGGAAGGAGATCCAGGAAATCATGGCTGCCCACAATAACTACCGACAAATGGTGGCCATGGGAAAAGTGCCCGGTTTTCCACCTGCTGCCAATATGATGGAGCTGGTAAGCCACGTCATTTATTTTATTTTCCACAATTTATGGCTGTATATTATTTTCTACGACATTCGAGCGCAGACTGCCTACAGAAAAAACACAAACAAAAAAATCTGCTTCTTTAAGTACCGAGATTTACTGCTTTGACCGCGGTGATCCACTGAGTATCAATTTTTTTAAGCCAGCAGAAACCCGAATATTTCTTAAAGACAACTGAGAGGTTGACAATAAACATAAATTAGCTTTTTTATCACAGAAGTGAAGGGAGCACATTACAGAAAGCGTAATTTCGCGCTAATATGTATGTATGTATGTATTATGTATGTATGTATGTATGTATGTATGTATGTATGATTACGAATAAATAAACTAATTTATTTATTTATTTATTTATTTATTTATTTATTTATTTATTTATTTATTTATTTATTTATTTATTTATTTATTGTATTCAGGCACTCGATTGTCGATTATTAAGAGAGTTCACATATATTAAAGAACATGTATGCTCCGGGCACTCCGCATTTCCCTTACCCTATTGAGATGTCACAACGACCCCCTAGCACTTATAGTGAAGCACAACACTAACGATTCTTGAGATACATGCCGATGTGTAAGTGTTGCAGAACCTTGCATATATTACTCGTGTTTTGAGTAGCCGCTTCATGAAAGTTTGTGGAAACTATTTTTCATTTGTATTTCAATAAGATGGGTGCCGATCATGTCACGACTGCGCAGGTGTGGGACAATGAGCTCGCTGCCGTGGCGCAGGCACACGCTAAGCAGTGCCGATTCCACCACGACTGCTACTCTTGCCGAAGGGTCTGTAAGTTCGGGCTTTCATGCTGCGCCCATGTGCTCGAGTAGCTTTCGAATTAAATATAATTATACCTCAGAGGTCATAAATCAAGTAGTGCTATACAGAACCTGTTAACAGCCGACGCTGTTACAACTTTTTCACGATGAGCATGTGTCGGAATCCTTCCAACGTATCAAACCAGCTGCGTGTTCTTCAACCAGCAGGAAATGTTTGTACTGTTCGTCAGGAACACATACGTGACAACGTGTGCACGGCAAAGCAATGAAATAAGAATGGTGGGGTATAAAGTCCAGGCATTGCGCAGTAGGTCGCGAAGGTCCTGTTGTGGAACATTCCGAATTAATTTTGATCACGTGGGCACACGCGCACCGTGAACCAAAGGTACAGAGTACGAGCGTTTTTGCGTTTCGAACCCATCGCAACGCGCCCACCGCAACCAGGTATCGCACCCGCGTCCTCGTGCTCGGCGGCACAATGCCATAGTCAATAAGCTAACGCGGCAGCTTTGCAAAAGCAAATAGGTTGTGCTATGTTCACAGCAGGCAATGGCTTTCAAATTATTGCGGTATTTGTGCTGAAGCCTATTTGTGGTTAGTTCTTTTGCCAGCCGACAGCAACTCATTTCTAGATATCCATTTTTCATCACTTGAGGCTAACACGAATGCTGTGAAAATATACTTTTTTACAGATATGGGATTAAAATAACTCAGATGCAACTTCAGCGCTCTTTAATTCTGATGGTAATGCGGTAGGAGATGTTTCACTGTCACGGGAATCAACAATACGGTCGCCTAGATTGCAAGCCATGGCTGAGCGTAATATTGTATCGCCACTCAAAATAGTAAAATTTTTCTTTTTTTTTTATTGTACTTACGTGTCTAACTCCCAATTTTTTATGTGTTCTGGTTGTATTTTGTCGCCGAACAGTACACAGCAGCACAACGGTCCAAGCTGATTCAGCAGTTTATTGTGAATTTAGCGCTGGGGCCGACCAGTTTCCACAGAAATTGCTCACTACATGCGCCGAAATCGCTTTGCTCGAACCCACTCTCTCCATGAATTTCGCTCTCGTTGGGACCATGTATCAAATAACGCCGCGTTCAAACAGTAACACGGAATAACTGAACTCCACAGACTAATGCTGATAGAAAGTGAGAAATGTGAACTTGATTATATGCCTCCTCCTCCTCTTATTCTGAAATAGAGTAGAAGCGGAGTGAACTACATGCAGTCTTGAATAAAGGGAAAATCAGACATCCACCCGTTCGTAGCAATTGCTACAAAGGAAACCCATACGGGTTCCTCGAAAGAAAAGCCTCATAGTTGAAGAAAAATTCGTCCTGGTCCGCGACGGGACATCGGGTTTCCTTTGTAGCAATTGCTACGAACGGGTGGATGTCTGATTTTCCCTTTATTCATTACTTCTCTCCACCTTGCGGGTTTCCGCAGAACTACTACGTCATACATGCAGTCTTGAGCGATATGAGAGGAAACACAAAATCTGTTTTCAAATTCTCGTAACCTGTGGATTTAGATCTGACATGTTAATATGTAACAAGAAGCTTCTTTAAGATCGGTATAAATGAACACATTTAAGCCACAGTGCTTGGAACGCTGGCCAGGGAATGCGCTGCACAGTTATGTGAGTGCAGCGCATTCTCTGTTCAGCATTCCAAGCATCAGGGCTTGGCGGCCGGGCCCCAGGATTGTATCCTACAGCGAGTCAATGCGCACGGCTACGGCACTCTTCGCATTCGCCCAGGATACAGACGCTATCCGCATTCTTTAGAGGAGCTCTGGGCAGCATTCTCGGTACTGGCCACGCTGAGCTCCATGGTGTCGTTCCTTTATCCTTTGCTCCCATACCCACCTCTTCGCACTTAGGCCACATAGCCAGCTTTGTGATGATAAACGCTTCATTCATTCATTCATTCATTCATTCATTAAAATCGTGTGTGTCTGTAGCTACTAGCCTCGTGAGGGATATTTGGGTGTTCCCTTTCGCGTTGCTCGAAGGAGTACTAGGTCTGACATTGCGCGACTCTGCAATATTCCACTCGAACAAGAAATGTCTAGCACCAAAGAATCGATAAACAGTGCAAGGAAAAACTAAGACCATTCAGTACTTGCAAGCCTGGCAGTTAAGCGCAGCGAGTGGCTGTTGTTTGAACAGCTGAAAAAGTGCTGTAAATAAAAGACATGAAGGTAATGCGTGCACTCAAAAGATAAATAATGACCGACGCGACAGCTCTGAAAAAAAAACTCGCTTTTTGGGTCTGTCACTTTTGAAAAACCTTTATGATGCCAACCCCGGGACTGTCAGTACATGAACTCCGCATCGACAGCTCCAGGAAAATATTTTAGCCTGCTGCCACATCTGTAGGAAACGAATAGCGGCGATGTGAGCTACGCTCTTGTCGTCAGTTTCACACAAACATTTGTTTCTCTCTTTCTCCTCAGCCAGGTTTACAGCGGGACAGAACATGTTCCTCCATTACTCTTCCTCGCTACGACTGAAGCCGACCAACTGGGCGAGCGTCGTCAGGAGCTGGTTTGAGGAATACAAATTGTTCAATCCACACCAAATTGACTCCTTCCGTACTGTACAGGACAGCGGCCATTTTACTCAGGTACACACGCTGGTTTAATCCACTTGTGACGAAATCTTACAATAACCTTTTGGTCGCATCATTGTGTTAAAGAGAGCGTATGGATATGAAACAGTTTCTGGTTAACACGCTGAACGACATGTGAATGGTTTTGCACGTTAACAACGTTGCTAATGAGGGAATGTATCCCCCTTGATGGCTACGTATGTTAGGAAGTAGTTCATCACATCGTAATAGTTTATTTCCGTTCATTCTCTTCTTGTTTTAGCTATATCAATTTTTTTATAACTCGCTGTTTCTGACGCATTGCTTAAACACTTTTCTACTATTACCCATGTACTATGCTTCACACCCTTCAGACAACCATCCAATTTAATGCTGTCACATTTTCTCCAGTCTTACTCATTTCACTAATAATTCACTGACTGAAACCTTCTGAATATCAGTGTAAGTGCTGAGAATCTCATAATAAACAGTAAATAAAAATAAATAAAGCAACAATAAACTAATGTAGGCGTTTTCGTGTTTTTGTGCAATACCAATACATGCACCTTCGTCGTATTTTTTTTTTTTCACAAGTACAGCTGATCTGGGCGAAAACCACTCATGTTGGTTGCGGCAAAACCCGATTCAAGATTAAAGAGGAAGATTGGTATCGCACCCTGTATACGTGCAACTACGGACCCATGTAAGTGCACACAAGAATATAGTTTTCTTCTTTTCAAAATTACTACAAACACTGCTATGACAGGCAGAGCATTACGGCCTCGTGATTAATCAGTGCAAGAAGTCACGCCACAAGAACATATGAAAGAGGAACGGACACGGGGCCTTGTCGGTTTCCTCAGTTATTGCGTACCGTTTTGTCGTGCTGTTCATCCATGAGCTAGCCCTACAAGCCACTGTTGTAGACTGTCGCAGATGTAGCATGGAGTGCAAGGAACCGTCAAGTTGTTTGTCTAGTTAGGACACATTACGTTAACTTTCTCTTTTCGTTTGTCCCTGACCGCGTCGCCCTGCTATGGAAACTGTTTACAAAGCGGTTATTGGTTCGTCTTGGTTTCATTCTGCGCCTTCTTGAATGACATGAGACCAAATCTGCAGATTCTTCTTCTTTTTTTTTTTTTCACAACAGGGGCAATGTTATTCAGTCTAGGGTCTACGAAAAAGGTCGACCGTGCAGTCTCTGTCCGAACAGAACATCGTGCAGCGCGTCTGTACCCGGGCTGTGCCGCTTACGTGCAATGCCTCTGGCCCGTGAGTGTCAAATGCAGACTCGTATTTCATACAGGTCGTATTTTGTAAGCACTGCTTTCCTCCTATTCTATTCATCTCTAACATCTGTCGCACCAAGCATGCTGATGTAATAGCGAGAAAGAGCGGTGACGTAGCCTTCGATTTCTAGCAAAAATGCACCTGACCATCCGTGACATCATCAAAACAGGGGACATCAGATATTTGGCATCGCCTTTCTCTGAATATTGAGATATTCTATACTAAGAAGGCAGTTTTTGGAAGAAGGTTAGGGCAAGACAAAGTGAGACTGAAATTTTTAAGCTATGCTAGCTTTTTTTGTTTTATTGATAATTGTGAAAATGCAATCAGATAGTTGTTTTGGCTCTTGCGTGCCTTGTCAGCAAGAACTTTAGCGCTGCAGTTAGTATAAATATTACATAAAAATTATTTTTACAAGCGAGAGATGTTTCGTTTTGCTGTGCGCGTGTGTGTGCATAAGTCGTTGTTCGAAAATTTTATTCACATTTCAGTCATCCCGGATATACGGTACAGGAAACGTAAATAAATATCATGAACATTAAGAATTTATTCAGACATGATGAAAGATATAGATTGCTTACCGAGAAATTCGTCTTTTCCAGGACTGTCACCTGCCGACGTCGTTAGAGTTTATCACTTTCCACAGCAGCGTGAGTACTTAAAACTGGTGTGCATAGTAATTTTTTAGACAGAATCAAAATCTAATAGTGCCACAAACGAATAAAATCAGATTGAATACTGAATACTTTCCGAATAGCTGAAAAAGCGATCGCATTGATCATTAGTATAGAACAATGTTCATATTCTATTTATTTATTTATTTATTTATTTATTTATTTATTTATTTATTTATTTATCTATTTATTTATTGCACCCTTAGTACATACAATGCATTAGAGAGGGCAACTATAATGCCACCATGCAAGAAAATATATAAAATAAAGCAGAATAACACAAGAAAATAAAAAATAATGCCATCAAATAAGTTATTTAATTATCCATTATGTATTCATGATGTTACCAAATTTCTGTCATAATATCAGACTTTTTCAAGCGTTGTTTATGAAATGCCCAAATGGGAGTATCCGGAGCAAGAATGCAGTTCGCATACCTGGAGTTTTTTCGGAAAGGGAGAATGATCGTGGCTTAGGAGGAAAAGCCAGGCCCCTTAGCCATGCATAGCGTGCTCCACTACGCAACTTATCGCGTTTATGTCTACTATGGCCGCCGGGATGAAATTTATCGCACTGTCTTTTTATTTTATGTTTGACAGCGAACAATACTAGATTTAAACTGTTCGAAAAAAATATTCGAGAAATAATTGCATTTAGGAATACCAACTATTCGCACACTCGCAGTTTATTTAATGTCAGTCTGCCATCAATCCATCTTAACCAAAAACTGCGCGAAAAAGACGCAGAGGAGAAAGAGAGGAACGACAAACACGGGCGCATTTAAGATGGAACCACACCAACTCACCCAGCTCTCAGTTTTAATGAACTGCCATCAACACTTGAACAGCGGTTGTTTTGAAGTGTTCGAACGTGCTTAAAATTTATGCGTGACATTTCCTTCGGTCGTGTGTGTTTCAGGTCGATTTCATTTTAGTTATAATACGCAATAAAGCGTAAGGCGTCCCTAGCCACTGCTAGCGTGTGCTGACCAGAAGAATGAACTTTAATGTTCACGAGTTTGTGGCGAGTATTGAGACCCCAGATGTCGTTTTAATCTTGTATACAGAGCTGATACTACGCCCGCAAATTTCCAAGTTTGATTACTCTGTGGAAAGATGATATTGAGAAATTTACAGGAGCAGCGTATGGATGCGTTCTACGCAAGACAGAGGTAACTTGGATTCGATGGGACAGGTATTTATCTTTCATTGGACATAAATAACGTTATTATGATGAAGTACTTGACGAAGACGGAGCGCATGTTCGGCGCGGGATATAATGCTGCAGTTGCACAGAATATAACACTGCCCACGACGGGCGAAGATGGAAGCGTAGCGGTTCGGAGCTATTGGGTGATGCCTAGTTTAGTGCAGTGAGCGCACGGAAAACGAGCGCTGAAGAAAGACAGCGAAGAAAAAGGTTGGTTCGCTACGTACACCAAATTCCAGTGACTGAAGAATAAAATTCCTCGCTGTGTCCGATTGGTGTACAGCGGGGTTAATATTATTGAGCATTAAGCCTAAAACAATGCATGTATCACAATAACAAATTTTGTACCCTTAGGGCTGCTGGTTTGTTTTTAACATCCTTACCTTTAAGGCTGTAAAAATGTTTGGTTTACATGACAGCGAGCTCAAACTATATCTGCGATGAGAACTAAGCCGTACTAAAACTGTGTGTTCATTCTGACTACCGGGTGAGCACCGAATTATTTTATACGAAATTTTACTGTCACAGGTGTTAAAGTTTATTTCAAGCACTTCTTGGTATCGTCTGTCGCACCTATCGTCATGTTTAGTTGCCACAAGAACTCGCCAAAAAGAAGACTTCATTTGTCCCCATCAACGATTTGGTCTTGCCCCTTAAGGCGAACGTGTTAGCCATGGACCAAATCAGCACCCTTAAGGATGCTCAGATATTTCTGCACACTTGAGCACACTCCGATTTTCGAAGGTCAATCGAACGTTCCTTAGAGGCCATTTTCGCATTTATAGAAAGATAGTCACTGTTTGAGCTCGGAGCATTATTGAAAAGCGACACATACCCAGTGTATTTGTGGCGCAGACTGCTTATGCGCCGGATTGCTGTAGTCGAGGAACCTTCGTTCGTGTGTTTGACTCCGCTCAGCATCGGAGAAATTTAAGGGACTTTTTTGTCATTATAGAGTGACGCATTCCCAGTGGCCCGTACCCAAGTGGGATGGGGGAGTAAAAGAAAGAGACAGAGCGAAGACACGATATAAGATAATAAGCAAGCACTACATTATACACTCTAGAATAACGATTAGTCGAGTTATCAGTTACTATCGACACTGTCATATAGCTGAGTATTATAATAAATACAGCGTTAGTTTTTGCAAACTCACGCCAAAGATGGTACAGAAAGGAAAAAGTCACATTCGTTGTTATGTTTGTATTTGTCCATTTCGCTTTTTTCCCGCCTTCATCTTTAGTTCGCAAGCTCAAATAAAGATTACCAGCACACCTAGCTACATACCTTGTTAAGGATTTGATAGGCTAGAGTGTAATTTTATTGCAAAGCTCTTTATAGAAGGTGTCTTTCTGTTTGCTTTTGTTGTATGGTATAGACTTTCTGTTGAAATGTAACAGAGTATCATATGACTGATTTTTACACGGATCTTGAGGATCTCTGTCGAACTTAACGACAGTCTATCATAACAGCATCGCTTTGTCAGTGCGCACTTGAAACCAAAGGATTTACGCCATGGGACATTGACTTTCTTTTGCCTAAGTACTTTACAAAGCCCCTCGTGTTTTCTAAAATGACCTGTCATTTATTGTGTGCTTTCCTACCACGCGTTAATTTCAAAATTTCAGGAATGACACTTGCCAATCATGTCCGTGTGTACCATTTCCCGCAGCAGATGCAAAAACGTAAGTGACCACCTCATTTCACAATGATGATTCACGCAGTAGGTAAGTCATGGATGGGCATTACTGCAGTTCAGCAGTTCAGGCGAGCGTGTATTGCATTTCTTACATGAAACCGTAGATATATATATATATATATATATATATATATATATATATATATATATATATATATATATATATGTGTGTGTGTGTGTGTGTGTGTGTGTGTGTGTGTGTGCATTGTGATATTCTCATAATTGATACATTGGCTACTTTCAGTTACTTTGTTTTGATGTTTGGGCCAAACTTACATGTACTTTATCGTGTTCTTAGATCAGTCTACATCCGTAGCAAATTACGTGGCCTTAAAACATGCCGCAGACACTAAGCGTCTTCGTTGCCAGTAGGCCAAGAACTTCCCCGTTTGATCTTATTTAAGCATGGAAAAAAACAAGGGATCAGAACTGGGCTGCAACACAATGGGTAAAATGACATGCAAAACAATGAATAAAATTTACCTCATGAGCGACACGTCGAAATTTGCCCGTCGTCATCAGCCGTGAAAGTGTGAAAAGTGATAATGTTGCTATGACCTGAATACATGACACGTAACCCACGATGGGGATTGGCTACACAGAAAATAATAGCCTCGCACAGCAAGAACGAAAGAACAAGAAGAAACCTTGACAAATGTTCCACATGGTGAGCACTACATTTTCCTTTTATTTCTTTGCGTTTTTGTTATCTCCCATCATTGGAGACCGTTTTTTATGTCTACGAACCCGTGTTTCATGAAAACGTAGATTGCAGCTAGCGTTTGTGTGTGTGGTCGCGTTCGAAGTATCTTGAGTTCATTGCACGTAATCCAGCTAGTCTAACCCAGGATTTTTATTGACATTCAAACATAATTATATTCTCATGGCTACTCAACGTCATTACAGTACTTCTGCGCCTCTAGAAGTGATGAAGACGACAACAATCTTGGCGTGACTGAATGCTCAAGCTGCCCTGAAACTTACGCTTTTGTGCTGTGAACAGTATGAGCACCAAGTAGCTACTGCCGCATAAACACTGTCCGCAACAATATTATTTACTTGAATTTTCAAATTAAGGTACATGAGAATACAGGGCTGGCGTAGCATAGACGTTGGCCTATTAGCCCAAACGTATCTCAGCAACCTAAATGTGCAGGTGTTGTACCTCTGCATAATGACTGAGCAGCAACAGTCTACACTCACATCATACCTGAATTGAACAAGCGATATAGCGCCTTCACGTAGGCATAAAGGTTTTCACTAGACCTCCAGAGTAATATACGAGTCCCAGAAAGAGGTATCAGCTTTTTGGAATTAGCTTAATCAGAGCATCCCACAAAATGTATATCCGCTCCATGCTAAAATATGGGGAGATCACGTAGCATTATAGATTGGCTCGTAGACTGGTATCACCGCCAGACCCAAAATTAAACAACAGACAAGCAGTCGCGTGGAGACGACTACAAACTTATACGTATCCGCACCCGGTTATGGCGGACCACATGTTCCCCGAGGCCAGGAGCGATAGGTGTAATCTTTGTGGGGCGAGAGGGACCCTCGACCACATAATATGGGAATGTCCGTACTCTCCCGGGGGAACGCACAAAATAGGTAGTAGAGACAACTGGGAGACCCTGCTGCGCAGCTTGGACTCTGAGCTCCAGCTCCGGCTCGTCCAACTGGCTGAAGAGGCTGCTGGGACCCAAGACCTCCCAGCCTGCATCTGAGGCGGCGGCACTCGCCCCCTGACCTGCGTGTCGGGGGGTGGGTAGATCACCTTATCCGTTGGACAATAAAGTTTATTCTATCTATCTATCTATTTCGGGCAGAGTATGAGACGACGACGGTGCGTAGTCAAAGTGTAGTACGGCGACCTGAGCCTTCAAGTTCAACACTGGAACACTTTCCAGATCACGGCATAAGGAGCTCCTTCTACTAGCATTCTGGGACACTTGGTCACGAAAACTGTGTTCTTTTTTATTCAAAGTTTGGAAATGGTTGCATTTCATTTAAAGCGACAACAATTGGCTAATCCGTATGGCTTCGATAAAGCAACATTCATGAACATGAACGAACGTGGGCTTAACAATAATGCGTTACTTTTTTTTTCCTAAATGCTGCGACCAAGGATGTACACAGACAAATGATATCAAATTCGATGACTCTGACTGCAAGCAGCTATTGTTATACTTACCGGCTTGGCCATAAACACGTTATTTCTGTCATTTCTTTCAGGAATAATTCCTACGTTCCCTGTCGCCGCCGCTTCGAGCCCGCCACCAATGCCGCTTCGAACAATGCAGGTTGAACCGATGCAAAGAATTCAGCAACGGCCGTTCCCATTGAATACCGAGGGTGAATAATTACGTCAATGCTTGCCTATTTCCATTATTGTATTTTAAGGCAACAGCTTGACATCAACAAAACAAGGTATGTGGGATGAACAAGCACATAAACAAACGCACAACTGCACAAATATGCTATAATAGGGCTATAGATTATCAATGGGATGGCGCCTAAGCGACTTATCGCAGAGCATAAGAGTTGTGGGGATGCGCGACTCTCACGCATCCCCTGATATGTTGTTTTCCCGCACGGCTCGCGTGGCCTGGCGCCCGCGGCGGTCGGAGTGGTACAAGCGCGGTGCGAGAGATGGCGCGAGTGTCGCGCCGCTGGGGGGTTACTTGGGTGCGGGAAAGACAAGGCGCTGTCTCTTGGATTCGGGACTGCGAGCGGGACGGACGTGCCGTGCCGCGCGTGCGCCGACCCATGCTTCTGCGAGACCGTCTCGCGTGGCCGCCTTGGAATGCGCCACCATTCGCGTGACCGTACACGCGAACGACCAGGCGTTGGGATCCAGCATGGGGCGAACATATTCGCTCGCTACGCGGTCACGGTGAGTCGGACTTTTAGATTTGTCGCGCGCCCATCGGCATGTTTTGGGGATAGCAACTCGGCTAGCAGGCATTGATATATGAAAGGTGCAATAAATGCCCTTGTGATTGTTTGCACTACTGTGTTGTCGTTCCTTTGTCCCAAGAGCACGGGAGGAGAACCCCACATCTGGCGCCCAACGTGGTGCTCTTGGGGCATCGGACGATAATTTTAACAGTGTTGCTTCGTTCGAGACCTTTGTTTGAACCGAAGCGTAGGCCTAGCGTGGATTTTGATCGCTAGCGTCGGCGGCGTGCTTTCTTGAGCGAGGCGGCGGTGGCTGTAGTGTGTTTGAACATGTCAACATGCTAAGCCTTTTTGCAAGTGTTTTTCTTTAATGGCATTCGTTGGTACGAGATCCACGTGGTCTGCATCCTGGGAGAGCGAGGCTGAGCGCCCGCGGAGCAGTGGCAAGCCTGAAGCGAGTGAGTACGGAAGCCTCGTGGGTGGTCCGAATTTCTCATGTAAATAGCTTCTCCTATCTCTTTGACTCTGATGAAGTCGCGGCTCTGGGAGCCGGGTGGCCGCGGGCCACGGGTGCCACTACGGGTTGACTGGTATTGCGGCCTGGCACCGGGCGCTCCGACACCGTCTGGGACGGTGGGCGCCGTCAACTCGGATGCTGTGTGCACCGAGCGGAGTAGGACCACCTCACAGAGCTGACGTCTCCTCGCGGCTGCCTGTTTTGCGCTCATTTTGGGTGTTGTTTTTGGATGCCGGTTGTTGCCAGGGTAGCGACGCTTTAAGGCTAAGGCTTTACCAAGCTGCCTGTCGCACGTGGAGGGACACAACCTGGTGGACCGTGGCGTTGAGGTGTTGCAATTTGCTTCCCTCATTCTATTTAGCCTCGCACGAATTGAAATTACTAGTTCGACTCAAGGAAGCGAGCTTCGTTCACATGAACTTAGCATCTGAGTAGCCGCCCGATCTTTTTCTAGCCGAGTTGAACATCGTACCACGTGGGCGATGAGCATGCAGACTTCCTCTCTCTTGCACTACTTTATAGTGTTTGCCGAGTGCGTTGAGTGTACGCAGCGTGATTGGAGTCACCCCTGGCTTGCTGTCACCTGCACATCGTCTACGCTGCTACCCCGGACTACGATCGAGCCACCCCGGGCGATGGTGATGCTGTGGCCAGTTCGGCGCAGCGACTTCGGCGGCCTCCTGTATCCAGCTCACAACCCTCGGCGGCGGACAAAAGAGCCGGCGGTCACCGACAGCTACGGCGGCTCTTGCCAGCAGGGCGCGTCAGCGCGAGCGACGCTTGCTCGTACCGACTACTGCGTCGTCGTTTCCGGAGTCCTGGCCTGGAATCGTGCCGTCGAGTCTGCAAAGCTGCTGCTGTGACCGGCGGACGCCAGCGGTGTACCCAAGGACAGTCGGCTCGCATGCTATGGACAGCGTGTGGACATTTCCTCAACGCGGCCACTGTTGCATGTACTATCTTGTTCGCGAAGCACGGGTTAATGTTAGACCGTGTCACATGTTTCGCCGGAATAAGAAGTGATTTAAGGTTGGGGGGATGTGGGGATGCGCGACTCTCACGCATCCCCTGATATGTTGTTTTCCCGCACGGCTCGCGTGGCCTGGCGCCCGCGGCGGTCGGAGTGGTACAAGCGCGGTGCGAGAGATGGCGCGAGTGTCGCGCCGCTGCGGGGGTTACTTGGGTGCGGGAAAGACAAGGCGCTGTCTCTTGGATTCGGGACTGCGAGCGGGACGGACGTGCCGTGCCGCGCGTGCGCCGACCCATGCTTCTGCGAGACCGTCTCGCGTGGCCGCCTTGGAATGCGCCACCATTCGCGTGACCGTACACGCGAACGATCAGGCGTTGGGATCCAGCATGGGGCGAACATATTCGCTCGCTATGCGGTCGCGGTGAGTCGGACTTCTAGATTTGTCGCGCGCCCATCGGCATGTTTTGGGTATAGCAACTCGGCTAGCAGGCATTGATATATGAAAGGTGCAATAAATGCCCTTGTGATTGTTTGCACTACTGTGTTGTCGTTCCTTTGTCCCAAGAGCACGGGAGGAGAACCCGACAGAGTAGATTAAACATAAAAGCGGAAATACATTGACATAGCTGCCCGGTGCAAGAAAAATAAAAATACAATAAAAGCTTTAATGCAAAAGTTCACGTTTCTTTTGCAGTAACGTTGTAGCCAGTACTCATTCTGTAAGAAAATCTTTGGTTCAGTCATTCATTCATAGAAGCATTTTATAGAAAAAAAATTTCCAGATTTAGGGATGAAGCTCCGCTTGTAGAAGCAGCTGCACTTACAATTTGCTTACCGAACATTCCGTTTCAGGGTTAAGCTGGAGGCGTGCAAATGAGCAACCAGAGCTGATGTTTGATCCATTCGACACGTTCAGTGGCCGTAAGTATTGCCACGCATATTTACAGCGGGGGGCCAAATGCAGGGAGAGTGAATGCTTATTTATCACGGCGAAACAAGGAATGCAGTCTCCACCGAGTCACTATTTCTAGACTGTAGCGTCGAACAGGAAAAAATGTGAAAACTTTAAGGGGGAAAAAAGCGGACTTCAAAAAACTCTGTTGAGCAAAAAAACGTTTTTCTTTTCTTACTTTTCTAAATATAATAGCCGCTACAGCCCGTCATTGTAACTTCAAATAATTTCCAGAGGCACAAGAAGTTAATACACTACGTTATAAAAACAAGATGTAACCCCGACTTTCTGAAAGTGATTCTTCCAGTAAAAAAAAGGGGGAATTACATTACCTTCATCTATAAATAATTTTACTTCGACATCGCATGCCAAATTGGTCTTACGTTCCCTGGCCTGGCTGATTTTCCCCACTTCGAATGCAGTGTAGCGTGCGTCTGGTACAGAGAATAATCCGGCGACTGCTTTGTCTCATGCTAGCTATGTTGGTATCCTGACATTGATCACATTTTAAAGCTCTTCGGGCTTACTTCACGTTGTATTTTGCAGCTTTGCAGAGGGTCTCAAGGAGAGAAGACCGGGAGCCTCAAGAGCCATTAAGTGCTGCTAGTGCTGAAAACTCATCCTGCAAATGCGACGAGGCGGCCATGGAACAAAGTAAGCCACAGAAGTAATCGCAGTAGATAAGCATAAAGCAAATCTGAAGCCCACTTCTCAGCAACTGATTAGATTCCAAAAGAAGTGTTTACATATGAGAGCAGCTGAAACGTACCCTAACACGCCGCATTCACAGTGAAAATACAGAAAGATATACCTGTTAACACGTACTTGTATTAATTTTTCTTTTGAGATCATACATTGTGATGACGTCCCTACGTTGCAAGGTTATGAATATTCGAAAACTAAAAATGCCCTCAAAACGTTCATATTACATGTACTGCAACACCTTTAGGTATCACCGTGCCGCTCGCGGAAAGATGCGCAAAATAATTCAAGCCTGATTCTTGGATAGCGATGCTCGATGTACAGATATTGCTGACCAGCTGCAGAACATGTGTATAATGAATTGAACAAAGTAAAAAAATCTGCTTCCTGTCTAAATGGTCACAAATCATTTCCGTTAAATGAAAGAATGTGCTATATTACGGCCACTTCTCCACTTATTTATCCTATTGCACAATAGTTATGGGCTCGACAGTGGCTGGTACTTAGAACAATCTGGAAATACTGCAAGAAAATGCTTCCGATTCTTGAGAATCTTTATGGCGATTCAGAGCAATTACCAACTCGTCTTTGATTCATTAAACATAATATGCTCAAGGCAAGTAAATTAATTAGTTACTAACTGCTCCTTTACATATCTAAATATTGCGCTACGAACTACATGTGATGCATCTTCACGACTGAACACACTTAAATTGTGAAAGGGGCCGTATTTACCTATAATGTATATACCCGGACCAATAATTCGTGTGAAAACTCGCATCAACTTTACATTTTCTTTTCATCCATTTACACCGCAAATACGAACTTTTCTGTTGCCTAAGTGAGCCATGTTTAGAACCGAACTGCATTTTTGGTTTCGTGTACTGTATTATTTACATAATTAAGATATTTTTCAATGCATAAGCAATACCTATATATGTCGTACCTTCCATGGCTGTGTTGCTTTCTTTCTCATTTTTGTATGATACCTGCACTGTTGTAAAAATGTTATTGCTATGGTACTTCTGAGCTTTTCTATATTCCCTGTATGCACCAGTATTCGCTGCTGAATCTACGTACTCCAAGTACCAAGCTGTCTGACAGCATCTTGCCTGGGAGGGCCCTACGTTAGGCGTTGCAAATAATAGATTTTAAAAAAAATATGGCTTCATGATTTTCTTAAAGTGCAGATCCTGAGTTTATCTTTATAGTTCCCATAATCTAAGTAATCGTTTGGTCCCTACCAATACAGCCTTGTTTCAAGGGTCATGACAAGTGATGTGTGTTGGTAAAAATATCGCATCTGGCCTCAGACATCACGAAGGGCGTTTCCATAACATCATACTATCTACAAGGTGTTCCACATAACTTGTGCTAAAATTGAAAAGTATGCGAGTGAATATTTTGAAGTTATGATATTATGATATAAGTGAACCAAAGTAATGTTATTTGCCATCGCTTGGAGCAAGTCAAACTAGTCCTTGTATTTCGCTTAACTGCACAATTAGTTATTATTATTTAGTTAACTTCTCAAATATTATAATCAGAGTAAACTTGTAAAATTGCTGGCCATCAATATTACCGATCCATCTTTCTGTTGCTTTATGCGTATACGCCAAAGTTTTTCTTTCCAAGCTTGGAGTCCGCAAAGGCATCTGAAAAGTGCCGCGCGACTAAAGACAAAAGACAAAAATCAGAACAACTGACAAAACTAGTCGCGCGACAATTTTTTTGTCTTTTGTGAGCATTTTTTGACGTTTGGGGAAAAAACATTTATGCAGCACGCATAGAGCGGCCGAGAGATGGATAGGAAATTCTTGATGGCCTACAATTTTCCGATTCACAATTTTAATGTGATTATAATATTTGAGAAGTTAATTAATTACAAATACCTAATTATGTAGTTAGGTGAGATAGATAAAAAAGTCTGGCTTGGGGGGAGGGGTATTCCGTGATGTCCACCTAGGGGACATCTCCATTTCGTTTGCTTCTAAAGGTCTGATTGGCTGCGCTGGCGTACACATCAGAAGGAGACAGGCGTTCCCAGCCAATCAGCACTTCAGCAGCAGACAAAATGGACATGTCCACAAGTTGAACGCTAACAGAATACCCTCTTGCTCTAAGCTTCGGCAAACATTACCTTGGTTTCGTCCAACTACGTGGCACTTACATATCTTTAAATTTCGCCACTAGTCACGTACGTGAAACATCCTGTGTACCGAAGAACACAACCACAAAAAACTTCTAAAAGAATGCTTTGTCATTATAAAGAAACTGTCGCACGCTTGTTTTGTCAACTACCTGCAGAGAACATCGGGTCTCTATGAGCTCTATTGATCATTTTTCACTGTTTCAGTGAGAAAAAAACTTCTAAGCTTGATACCCAGAACACAAGAAGTTATGCCGGAAATCCAGATAAAGTGTCAGTGCCGGAAGCGAGTATCTCCGTGAACAGCTTATCAGGTATGGATAACTGTATGTTGTGCTGTCTACAAATAAATAAATTTTATGACATTTTATTTGCGGTCAATGCTTCGTTATCTTGTGGTCTTAGTTCCGCACCTTAAAATTAAATGATGGGGTTTTACGTGCCAAAACCACGACCTGATCATGAGGCATGCCGTAGTGGGGGACTCCTGAGTAATTTGGGTCACCTGGTGTTCTTAACGTGCGCCTGAAACGACATGCAGCCGCCGTGGTCAGGATTCAATCCCGCGACCTCGTACTTAGCATTCCAACACCACAGCCACTAAGCAGCTATGGTGGGTAGTTCCGCATTTTAATGGCAGTCTTTGACATAAAGAAATTATGCATTCAGCTTCGGAATTTGTTACAAAGACAATCGAGGACAGCGTACGCACGACATTAGAAATAGCGTGCTGGCAATAACCTTTATATATCCATGCGTCTATGTGCTACACTGTGCAATCGCACGATTGGCATTTGGGGTGGCGCGTTCTCGTCGCTTCTCCTTGCGCTACGTTCACGCTACGCCTATCCAAGTTTGCTCTTTGTTGCTCCCGTAGCATGTAGTGTAAGTTTCACTCTCCTTCTCTCCGTACCTATGCATGTTGCCCTCACTCTTACATTAATGACGTGACGATCCGCGCCTCAACTTTCTTAATTTTGTCGTATACAAGGCAGTGAACTTGCGTCAATCGTGAACTTACTTCACTTGCACCAGAAGTAGCCAAAATACTCAAAGGCTGTCATTGTTCATATGAATTTTTTAGTCGAAACTTTTGTCCAGACTGCGAAGACGCCAACAGCGCCGTATATTTATATCGCGGAATCGCAGAAGCCTGCAGGTCAATCGCCTAATTTTGCGTAATTCAGACCTCAGTATCCAAGACCTATGAAATAACCGCATCATCACGGGATGACTGTATGGGCCAGACGCAGAGGTTGTGCACCTAGTTCAATGGCAGTGTGCACATTAAATGGATCCAGCAATAGCGAATTGCAAACGCCGAGCTCCAGTACAAAAATGAGCGGGAACAAGTTAGTAAATGCACTGGTCACAATAACCGGCTAAAACTAAAGTAGTGCCCCGGAAGCCTTCTCGGGTTTAAAGTCCAAAGAACGCCATTTGTCTGTTAAAATCTTATCTCTAAAAATAGGAGTCTTTATGTCAAAGTTAAGTATCTATACACAAACGACTAGGATCACTGCGGGTCAGGAAGTAGTAAGTGATGGCAATGGCTTGTTGCAATGCGTGAACAAGCACTTATGCGAGCCGATACTCACCATGCCCACCAAACTGTTTTCAGGTTCTGCATCGCCAAGAGTCCAGAAACTGATACGTCGACAGCACAGCATACGCATCACACAAAATCTGCATCGGGCATCATTAACGCGGATAATTTTACCTTTCCATAAACACACGGTCACGGAGTGCTTCGTTAATAAACAGATTATGTACATTGTGGGCACATCGGTCCTGCGGAAACTCACAAGGTGGAGTAGTAGTTCATGAAAAGAAAAAAAAATGACGCCCTACACCCGACTGAAGCACGAAGCTACAAAGAAAAACCGTACGTGTTTCTCAGAAAGAAAGCTTTGCAGTTCAAGGAAAATTCGTCTTAATCCGGACATCGAACCCGGGACCAACGCCTCCGGGGCGGTCGCTCTACCAGCGAGGAAGCTAGCAGATCGCAGCGCGACGCTGAATTAATCGACAACTCGAAGCACAGCGACACATGAACGTGGCAAATGAGTTCTGCCGAAGCCCGCAAGGTATAGGAAGGTTCATGCAAGAAAAAATTGTCATCCACCCCATTGTAGCACAAAGCAACAGATGAAATCCGTACGGGCTTCCCAGGAAGGGTTCTTCGCAGCTGAAGAAAAAGGCGTTGGCTCCGGGTTCGATCCCCGGACAAGGACGGTTTCATTGTTTTTTTCCTTTTTTAAAACTGCGAAGCTTTATTTCTGGGTTTCCCAGAAAGAAAGCTTCACACTTAGGGGAAAATAATAGGTTTTGTATGTGTTTCTTTGTAACCTTACAGCCGAGCGGATAACAATTTACCCTTCATGAGACACTTGTTGTAAATTGGGAATGATCTCGACAGGCTAACCGAACAATTATTTTCAAAGACAAACTATGCGCTGAAGTTGGCAATACATGTTCCCCTGAATAAATCACCAGTTCGATCCACCCAGAGCTCGAATTTTTTATGCCTAGCTTTGCGATTTCCCGCTATACTGAAGGAAATGTGATTCTCCTATGTTTATTTTGCACTTGTAATTTCTAGACAGGCAAATTAATTCAGGTTCCGTCCAAATATCAACTGAAGTTTCCTTAATGAGCGGTAAGCAACGATTATCACGGTACTGTTGCTTAGGATAGCTCTAACAAAAGAAAGAAAGAAAGAAAGCGCGCGCGTGTGTGTGTGTGTGTGTGTGTGTGTGTGTGTGCGTGTGTGTGCGAGAGAGGAATTTATTTAATCAAACAAACACTTCTACAGTAACACACAGCATACTTATTTATCTGATGCAGAACTCTGCTTGAACGCGAAGCAGCCAGCACGATCCGGTACCCGGTGTTTTTGTACACTGAACAATAGGCAAGCGGAGTAGGTTCGATTCAAAATTGTCTTAGAGAAGCGCGGTCATAAAATGACTGACGGAGGTAACCAACGCTCTGCTAAGATATAGTCGTTACTTCGCAATCAAATCGGCACTTGTGTGCCAACCATGTCGTGCAACGGTAGCATAAATGTTGCGTTTGCCCAATGGTGGTAACAGTGATGAATACCGTAGTGTCGCAAGCATGACATGACATGACATGACAAGAACTTTGCAAGGACCCGGGATGAGCTGACGACTTCACCCATGACGGTACTGGCAGGCCGAGACCTACCGCAACGTCATGGGCCTTCTGGACAGCCTGGAGTTGATGTTCTGGACTCTTGAGGGCGGATTTCCAGGAGTCCTTGGTTTGAAATGAAGAGTCCTCTAAGTTTATTACAGCGTAGACTTATATACATTTGCAAAGAGTATTATTACAAATTACACATATGCAATTACTTTTAGAAAGAACGACAACTCTATATTGAGAAAATCCACTTGGCAGCGTGGAGTTTAGCAAACGCCCTTTCAGGCTTCCTACACACATGTTTCACTTCGCGGTGTGTATAAAATCCTGCCATCCTGTACCGCTATCCTGAGCCACGTCGTGAGTCTCCACTCATGCCCCTGTACATCCCGCCATGATCATCAAAGCCGAAGAAGAAGAAGATGGGCAAAGAGAATGTGCGCCAGCGCTTAGCCCTCAGGATTTTTGGGACTAAAATTGAAGGCTGTGTGTGCAAGTGGTAAGCGCATTTCTTCCTCATTCTTTGAATTGCCTGTCCATCACCATTCACATCAGCTTTCGTGCAGCGGTGGCGATTTGTTTGGAGTTTTCGAGCGCCATGTAACGGTGCTAGGGAACCAGAAAAGCGCTCTCACGTATAGCACTTATTGCAACACGCTGCGTGCCTGTACAGCTACATTTCCTTGGACGCCGAATTTGAGGAGTACTTTCAAATACTTGAATTAGAATAGAAAAACACGAGAATAGTGTATTTCTTTTCCTTTATTTCAGTCTTGTTATTGCAGCTCCTCCCCCTACATCAATCAGGACAACTGTGTCGTAAAGAGTTATCGTGCAGCTTTGTAATGGTTGGATAGTGGAGGAACGAAACGTGTACTGCGTGGTGTCGTCGAGTCGGCCGAGGTAGGCCTATGGCGCTGTGGCGCAGGCGCTACTTAACGAGCGGACGAACGAACGTGGAGAACGTACACGCTAAGGAAAATTACAACCGCAAGGGTGGATGAGATGTCTAAACACGCTTTTCGCATGCACCCTTACTCTTACTGAATATTTTAAAAATAGGTGTACTCGTTAGCAGAAGCCCTTTAGCGCACCCTTTCAATAATTTCAGGATGCTAAAAGTGTGTTTTCTGTGAAATGTGAACCTTGCAGAATTGGAGGGTGCTCGGAAACTTCAACATTTCAAGCAAGTAAAAACCCATACGAGCGTTTTTTTTTCCCAGTGGTTCGCGTCATGTAGTTGTTTTTAACACGTCATATAGTAACAGCAGATTAGTGATGTTATCCTGCCACTTCATATATACGGCGTCCCTGGTGGTGAAATGCAGAAACAGAACTTTTTCTTGTAACGCGATAGCGTTAAGGAGCCCAGTCGCAGAAATTCCGGCGTCTCGCGTCCAGCCATAGTGTTGGACGACGCCTCGACAAAAATAATTTCGAACCAAATTCCGATCCACGCATACCAAACCACTTCGCTACCATCAAAGTTCCTCATACCTTGTCTTTCATTCTTTACAAAGTTATTCCTCGGAATTTTTAGAATGGCAGCTCACCGACAAATGGAATGGGAAAAAACACCACCGACAGCGGATGTCCTTTATGTTAGCTCTTCTCAGACTAAAATATTAAAAGCGCGAAACAATCACTCTGTCGTGATAAGCAAGCTCGATGATCAGCTTTAAGCAATCCATGGAACGGGGGCGCGCATCTGTTATTGTGGGCTGCGCAGGGCGCTAAGGGTTTTGCTCTAGTCCCGGCCTGTCTGTTTCTGCATTGGCGCTCAACGCAGGCGGGGTTTTCTCCTGCTCGCATGGATGTCGTCGCGGCCGCACGCCGCCTTGGCCGGCGCGCTGGACGACGCGATACGCAAGGGCAACTGGACGGAGGTGCCCCTCTACCGGCTGGAAGCCTCGCAGGGCGTGCTCACCGAGGACTCCCTGTCGACTTTCACCTGCATCGCGGTCACCGGCGGAGACGTCAGTTTCTCTTGGTCCCTCGACAAGCGGCCGGTCGACGAGGCGTTCACGAGCGAACCTCTCCGTGTCCCCATCCTTTTCATGGTGAGCGCGCCACACCCGGATGATCTTGCGCCGTCCGTGGCAACTATTACTGTAGCTAACCTACAGTTATGAACTAGGCCAAGGCAATGCATCAAGACATGAACATGAAGGTTTGTGGCTTTGGTTTTTTCCTTTGCGCATACATTTCCCGTGCGTCGAATAAGTTGATGGTCAGCATGGGTCGTCTTGCCTCCTTTCCTCCCTGTCTGTAACAGATGACTGTGCGCTAGAGTAATTGTGTACAGTAACTAAACAAACCACTCTTAACTGAGCGACACCTGCAATATTGAAGTTATTGTTTCTGGGTTTGTGTTCACTTTTAGCTTTTACTCTAGTTATTTCACGGTGTCTAAACGATTGCGTAATGTTTTGGGAGATGTTAGAAACGTCTCCTCAAATGCTTTCATGAATACAATTGACATAATTGCCCGTCGCAAGTCATTGCTCCACGTGAAGTCGTGAGCAAAGTGTTGTGGTCTTGCCAGGAAACATTTCTGACTGCTTCGGGAAACGTTTCTGAATGCTTCACGTGCAACTGCACTTTGCTTTCGTGGCAACAGAATAACGCTGAAAAAGAAAGAAAAATGAGATAAAATAAGGTAGGCCACACTAACGAAAGATCGCTCAATAAAAAGAATCCGATCATTTTAGGGAAACTAACGAAATATGAGACGGTGAACACAAGTTTACGAAACTGCTGTGCTGGAATGGTTATGTGAACTACCACTGTACCTGTGCAAAATAATATTTGTTTGCTTCAAGGCAAGACACAGGTAACATTTGTTTTTTTCGCGGTAATTTAGCGGACGTCAGTTGCTCGTGACTTTCCATGCGGAATACATACTTTCACGCATGAACCTACCTCTAAAACAGTTTCGCACAAGGTCCGCACCATGCATATACAAAGTGAACGCTGTTCAGAATCAGAGCAGTAATATTGAAAAATGGTGTAACTTCGTGGCAAGAAATCAAAACTTTCCTATGGCGAAGCAAAAAAAAACATGATATTACGAAATGATTAGCGCCTTCTAGCAAGAGCACTTCAAAGAGATAACTTGATCGCTATGGTCGCTCAATTAACTGACGAAAGATTGGAGAGGGCAGAAAACATGATTTTGTGCTAAGTGCAATGTATAAAAAACCTGGCTGTGGTATCTACCTGCGTCGCCAGTGCGCTTGTTCAGTCAAACTTGGAATGGCGTGTGCGTGGTATATATGGGCTTGCCCGAATTTCGTCCTTCTAGCTTCGAACAACCTTGTCATTAACGAAGTGAAGCTGGGTTTTTCTATAGCAACTTCATCGTACGGCAACGATTATTCTCGTTTAGCCCATAATTTCCACCCACTGGGTGGTTTTTGGTGCACTGCAATAAAAAATAATATTGCTTAGGATCTCAAAAATTATGCGCGGTGACTGTTACTTATAAAACATCATCTGGAGTTAACAAGACGTGCTTTCGAGGGGGTCGTGATTTGTTTATGGGTTCGAAATTACACGATGAGATCCTGAATGCAAAAAAAAAGAAATATTCCGAGTATAAGCGACGGCAAACAACATTACCCTGGTTCTGTCCAGCTACGTGGCACTTGCATATCTTTAAATCTTAGTTCAGGATAGCTGGGACACTCTGTGCGCACGTAAAATGCAAAAATCCAAAGTCAGCGCAAACAGCGTAAGAAATGTAAGAAGGTTGTACTCTAAACACAAGGTAGTATACATAGTAATAAGTTGTACAACTAGGAGACATCCGTCCCGATAACACGTAGTCCTTCGAATCTATTCGAATCCCGTCAGTTACGCCACCTGGCGGCAGCGGCGGGATTCGAACACACACCTCTGGAGACCGTCTAAACCTATTCCATCCTCTTTTCCGCCGTGCGACCAGGGCGTCGACTTGCACGTGAGCTTCGTCAGCCTGAACGGGTCCCTGCTTCCGGCCGGTCGGCGCGCCGACGTCACGTGCAGCGTCCAGCTTCTGCGTCGCGTTCCCGCCGCTTTCCACCTGTCGGCCAGCGTTCGGGTTGGCGTCGAGCGACTGCACAGCGGCTTCGGCGACCCCTGCCGGGCACCCAGCCAGTCCACGGCGCGCGTCGCTGCCAGGGCCTGTGTCGGTGAAGCCGTCGTGTGCAACTCTCGTCCCGCCGGGGACGGCGTGTGCGTGTGCGACCCGCACCGCGCGGTGCGCCACGACGAGCTGCGCGCTTGCGTGCTGCAGAAGAAGCTGGGAGAATCGTGCCTCGTCGACGAGCACTGCGACGCGCGCAACCAGCGCTGCTACCACAACCACTGCGTCTGTCAGGTGCGCTGACTCGACCCATCGTCCCGCAAGCTACTACTGCCCAGGGAGGAAGAAAAAAAGTTACAGAGGCTCCTCACGTGCATTAGATGTGATAGCAGTCTGACTTTTCAGAGCGATACTTTTCACTTGGTCATGTGCTCGAATTGGGCTGAGTCAATTTTGAGGGTGGGCCAAGTAAATGGGAGTGGGCCAGGTCGGTTTCAAACGTATAGGTCAACTCAATTTTCGAATTGGCCAATGTCTATCTTTTGCGTTTGAGCCACGCGTCGGACGGACACCGTGGCTGTTCATCGTGGAATTTCGCAATGCGAGCCCGGAAAGGTGACGTCATCACTTGGTCACGTGGGTTTTGGTACCATCGGATGTTAACACCGAACGCCAGATCTTCCGCTTCGTGGGGCATATGATGCTTTCGCATTAAAAACTAAGGGAACGCGACGTCGGGCAGCTAGAGACTCGCAAGCCAGCGTCCTCTGCCGCCAAACTTTCTCCCTTCCTTCGGTACTCGTCGGTGCATTAATTGGCTCTTGGGGGAAAGGGTCATGCACACTTGCACACGTTTTCTCAACCTTTCAAGGCAGCGTGTTACTCGTGCAAGCGCGTGTCACCATCGACCTGGGCCACTCTATCAGCCACTCTCCGCAGTACGCAAGAGACTAGAAGTTGCCGCTTGCCTGTCACGTGAGACGGGCTCTTTTTCGCATGAGCCTTATTGTATGTGTGCGATTATGTTTAGAAATTGCCTACTTTCTTTTCTCTCTGTGATACTTTCCCTTTCGCGTCATGTGACTTCCTTCGCGACGCTTCGCTGTAGGGAGGAGCATTCTATCCACTTGCTTAGTTAAAGGGACACTAAAGCGAAACAATAAATCAGTTTAGACTAATGAAGCATTGTTTGAGAACCCTGCAGGCAATCATTTCAAAAAATAGTTTGATTATTAGATGAGAAAATCAAGGTCGAAGTATCAGTATTTGAATTTCGCCCCGAAGCCCCAGCGCCGGTACGTCAGCGTGACGTCAGGGATTCCAAAGTATGTTTTCGCATTTGGGCCACGTTGGCTAAATAAAAGTTCCCGAAACTTGCCATGTTTAATATTTGGTTCCTTCAGAACACAATGTAGTCAATCTGTACTGCTATATATAATTACTAGGCCCTAGAAGATGCCATCAAAATCCAAGACGTCACAGCCCCCAGGTGCGGGAACTTAAGTAGGCGTCGCCACCCGTATTTCGTTCTTGCGCTTTTTCTGGCTTACCAAACATCTTATCGTTGTAAGAGTGGTGTTTTTGGTGTTGTAGAACGGTAATTTACTGATGCAGAAGAAATAATTTTTCACTTTAGTGTCCCTTTAACCAGGGTTCGCTGATAGAGATATCCTCCTACAGTGATGGGTTCAGAATTCGGCCCCGTTTCATCACGTCACTACCCACATGCCACCAGCGTCGTCTTCCGCGTCGCTTTCTTGCTCTCTGTCTGAACAGCGGTGCTGTGCGAACTCGCCGAAAACATACTGTGGTCTGGCATCGCGAAAGACAGCGGACACAAGAACGTAAAACTGGCGCCATGTGAACTGAACTAACAAATGAGTTTCATTTCTCCAGGACCGGCCGACAACAAGTATACGACAAAGCATACTAGTGTCGGTGTCTATTCTTGCCGGCTCTCGATCAACAGAGTCATTAGTTGGGCGGTCGTGACGTCCGTTTTACGTTCTTGTGTGCGTTGTCTTCCACTCTGTATGTGTCGAGCTAAATAGAAACGAACGGGTGCTGGGCAGTACTTTAAAGAGCGCTTCCTTTACTGGCGTTGGAGGGCTCGCCACTCACGATAGCGATCAGTGTAATACCGAGAAAATCGCTGAGCGTCGACGGCAGATTACAGAGTACGTTATTCAAGACGGACCCAATAATTGTTCTTTATTTATACGCTCTCAGCACGTCTCGCACCGCCACCGAAGTTAGACCTTCTCACAAATGAAAGACAGCGAGATAAAATTGCTAGGCTAGCTATCGTTTTTAGAGCACAGCTCTTGGCGCCCTTTCCTGCAAAGAGCGGCGGCGTAATCAAGCGAACGAACACAGCGAAAGATGAAAGCGAACGCGGAGCGCTGCGGTGGATGAAAAACGCGAGGAGGATAGCGGAGAGCAACTTGCAGCTTGCCGCACGAGGCACATTGTCCGCGCCAGGCAATATACCGCGAAATAAAAACGCATAGAGCTGCGCTCAAGTTTCGCATTAGAGAGTATCGTAATAGTCGGTGAATTTTTTTTTTTCTTTTAAAATTCTATCTTGAGGAAACTGAAAGAGCAACGTAGTAGAGAACACCCGCCATGGCGGCATACTAGCTTTGGTGATGCGCTACTAAGCCCCAGGGCGCTGGATTGAATCCCGGCCGCGGCGGCCACATTTGTATGGGGGTGAAATGCAAAAAACGCCAGTTAAAGAACTCCAGGCGCTCAAACTTAATCCGAAGTCCCTCACTATTGCATGCCACATAATGAAATCGTGGTTTTGGCATGCAAAACCAGATAAATGTTTTTAACGTAATAGAAAGCACAAGGAACATTCTCCTCGCAGGAGTCGTACGAGCAACGCGAGCACACATGCACCCAGAACGCCTCCCTGAACGGCGTCTGCGACGCCTTCCGGCTATGCCCAGAGGGAACCGCCTGCACGGATAACCTCTGCAAGTGCGCCAAGGGCTATTACAACTGGGGAGGCAAGTGCCAGAAGCGCCTGCTATCCGAGAGCCAGGTGTGTCAGTTGCTCCACAGTATTGCAATCATTCTTTTACTTGCTTCCACATGTATACACTCGAGGAAAAATTTCCACGCTTTGGGACTTGTCTTGTCCAGGTGTCACCTGTCTAGCTTGCGTATCTTTCTTTAACGTGCACTAAAGGAAGTACGATTGAGCTATAGATCGACATATTCTTTGCCCAGAAGTCTATAATCTTTTTCTGTGTACCTACTATCACTTTGTTGAGAAGAAAATTGCCGCCGAAAGTGCCGCTGCTGCTCCTCAATTTGAACCGCCCGCGCCAGAACGAACGAGTTGACGTAATCGCCACGTGACCTGCCGCTCTCCGTGAATCGGCCAATGCTGGCGTCACTTGAGAGGTACCACAGTCCACAACAGGTGGCGCCTCTCCCATTTTCTATTTTCGTCATTTTCTTACTTACAAAAGTTGTTCTCCCCGTATACGAGTGATGAATTTACAGAAGACTTGTTTCAATGCAGCTTGACTTAATACTTTCGTTTAGTGACCCCTTTAACCTGCGCACCCGGCAATTTCACGTCACGAACGGCATGTGTGAGTCAGCGAAACATAGTGTTCCTGAGAGCGAAGTAATAAGCGCAAAGCGTTAAATAAAGGAAGTTTACGCAAGATTAATGAAAAAAAAGATTATTCCCGACGGATATTGCAAAATTTTCTTATATATTTCACCGGTAAATTTTGGAATTCTGGTCAAAGTTATCCGGAACACCCTGAATACCACATTTCAGGCAAGCATGTGCTGCTATTGAAACTCTGCCGATGGAATTAAATTTTGTAGGCCACATCAGGCAATGTTGCTGTGTACAGAGACTTTCGCGCAGTTCTTGTAGTTGTACTTGAGGAGGTTACGGTGTCTGCTAAGCGAGCCAGAAACGTTACAGAATTAGCCGTCGGAGTCCACCTGAGTCCCCTGTCTTAATGTTTATTGCATTTGTCTGGACTTACTGACATAGTTGATGTGGGCCACCAGCTAGCAGTGGCCATAGTTCAGGGCGCACTTATTGCAGTGGAGCGGTCCAGCTCTCCCAGGTGTAGGGTGTTTGGATGAGCTGGGTGTTTGAGCGAATTAAAAATGAGAAGAGAGTCATCTGGGGCATTACCATTATGGACTGCGTTGGGGTAGTTAACATGCATAGCTCTGTTTTTATGTGTCTATTCTCAACGTGCTTGTAAGATAGCATCGTTTTCGTTGTGTATAGTGCAAGCCTTTGTACCTGGCCGATCGGCACAGCGTCCTCTCTATCGTGTGTCTGTGATGTGAATGGTAAGAGGAGTCAGTTGTTTTGGCTTACTCGAGCCAATTACGTTGCTTTGTTTTCGATGCTCGGATCTGACAATTGTGGAGCAATAGGTCTCAGGCCACTTCACGGGTTTGCTCGGTGTTGTGGGACCGCGAGCTAAGGCATGATCTCGCTCATTGTCCTCCCCGAGGACCTGGTACCATTCCAACAGAACCTGTAATGTAGAGTGTTAGTGCATATTAGTGTAGTGCGGACATGATCTGGGAGTTTATTCGCTGTAAATGCGCGTAATGCTTCCTGACTATTGCAAAGAATTTAGGTAGTACCAGTATGATGTGTGCGCAGTCATGTGGCTTCTGTAATCTGTAATGCCCTGAATCTCAGCTACTTCTATGGGGAACGGTATACTACTTCGTCAGTGCGGGTTGTGTGGTCTCTTGTTCCAACTACTGCTGCATAGAGCCAACTGCTGTCGCGGATATGTTACCAGTTGGCACTTACCACATGCCCATACTTTGCTTATGTTGCTTGTTGAATTTCACTATTCCACAGCTATAAAAAGCAGCCTTCCAAAATGCTGCGGTGATTTTTTACCAAGCTGTACGGGTACGTTATTCCTGAAAGTGGGTATTTTTGTGCAATGTGGGTCGAATAGACGCGAGTGGTTAATCAATGTGCGTCTCCTTGGCGGTTACACGCAGGGCAAAGCGGCTGTCGTGGGCATTCTGATGGTGTCCACTTTCATAGTGGTGTTGGCCCTCGTGATGCTGGCCCTGTACTTCTATCGTCATTCGTGCCGGCCCTCGCTCATGGTCGAACGCACGAACAGCTCGTGGGACTTTTTTCCCACCGCCACGACCATCAAGAAAGACTCGTACTGATGACAAACTCCCAGGACGACAGTGTTCATGATACAGAACTTCGTGTTTGATTTGTTACTTCCAGTGTGCCAAAGCATTCAAAGTAAAAAAGCATATACATATATGCATAATACGATGCGTTTGCTGGGAAGTATATATATATATATATATATATATATATATATATATATATAACGTCTTCATTAAATTCATAATTTTTAGACCGCAGCTCCTAGGCGCCCGTTCCTGTGTTGAGCGCCGGCGTCATACCCCGGCGGCGTAACCAAGCGAACGAGCACAGCAAAAGATGAAAGCGAACGCGGAGCGCAGCGAGAAAGAAGAGTGCGCGAGGAGGAAAGTGGAGGAGAACGCTACAGTGAAAGCATGATGTGGAGAAGGAGCGGAGGGGAGACGGCCTGCGCATGCGCTGAGTTAGCGGTAGCCACGGTAGCCGCAGCCGCGTGAGCGATCTCATCTGAGTTTCCTGAAGGTGGGTGGCTATAACAACATTTTACAGGTCAAAGGGATGAGAAAAATGTGGACACACATTGAACAAAAAACGTTACAGAACGCATACGCGAGCTGCAACTAGATTTTACTGGGAGCAACTTTCTAGCGGTATATATTCCCAAATGCTAACAAAGATTACTTGAAGTTGGCTTTTTTTTAATGACCGAGCAAGTGCGATAGGACAATATCATGCACTTAGACACTTAGACTGTTTGGTTATTTTGGTTGGTAACAACTTTATTTATAGTCTTGCAGAGCTTTCGCCGACGGGGCCTTAGGTCTCCCACAATTAGGTATATTTTAAAGAAATGTGGCAGTGACCACCGAAAGTGATTGTCAAGGACAGCGATAGCTTTCTTGTCTAACTTGCCGCATATATCTACATGCCACCAGTGAATCACGAAACCTTCTGGGCACATCAGCACACACACGAAATGGCAAGCTCGCTGATAGCCACAACACCAAATGATATCAGGACACAGTATACACTGGCTTCTGGCACATTGTAACACATACGCCGTGCTGACGTTCTCTGTTTAGGCACACACTCGGTGACCCAAGTTGCCTGCTAGGCCAGAAAGCAGCCAGAGTAAGCAAGCTGTCATTTTGGGCGCATGCCAAGTGGCCCATTTTGTTCGCTCGTTCAATACAGCAGCCAGCCCTTACCTAGTGACCCAAGTTGACCCTCCTCCCACTTTTAAAATCAATGAATGAACGTAAAACTTTGTTTTCACAAAGGAGGTATCCCGGAGAAGGCGGAGCCCTCAGTCCAGGGCCCCTGTGGCCTTTGCCGTCTTGCTACCTCTGTCGATCAGCTTGAGCTGTTCTTCAGGCTTCGAGCAGGACAGCGCAACCTCCCACTGCTCTGGTGTTGGTGTTTTGTGTATTGGCGCTACCTTTGGTTCTTGGCAGGCCCACTTTTAAAAGGAAGCTTTATATGCCTCTTCCATCGACTTCACCTCTGCTGGCTGCTCTCTTGCCGAATAGCTCTTGCTGATTGAGTGGGTCAAACTAAAGGTAATGTCGCGATGACGCCGTCTTCGTCGTACCGTTGCCATCCCTGCTGGCTACAGTCTTGCACAATTGACCGGTACCGAACGTAGTGCAAATAAACACCGGATGTAGCTCGGGGCCTCACACATCCAAATACATGGAAAAGTAGAAATCGCTTTTTCTCCACAACTTCTAATTCATACTTGCGCATTATTTGTGCAAATCCTTGCAATAGGAGGACAAGCGCATTAGAAGCTTCAGCGCCGGCTGTCTCATTTGTATTTTCTCACTTCAACGTTGTCTTAAATTTACACATTAAACACTATACACATACACAATATATTTAAATATATGCAGAGGATGGAAGTTTATTATATTTTTGAAAGAGAAAGCGGTCGCCAATGAACAATTATATCGAAAGGTATGGATAGTCTATGCCTGGAGAATCAATATGTTGCTGCATGTTCACCTCGCTTTAAAGTGCTTTGCGTGCTTTTGGTCCCGAAAGTAACCTGTAGACTTCAGTGACCCCTTCGGCAGAGTCTTTTACCAACGCCGTGTGAAAGGAACGTGGACGATATGTGTCTTAGTATTGCTTTTCTTTTCACTAAGCAATGCTAACGACTCATAAAAAAAGACACTTCCAATAATTTATAATATTTATTAGGGACGGAAACATCGTAACTTGCACGCAAAGGTCATAAATATATACAGAGTGTTCCAATTAACTATCATACATCAAGATTAAAAAAAAAGAGCAATGCGTTACTCGGAGAAAACCTAGTGAATATTGTTCCAGTACAGTGGAGTAGCTGCAAGTAATCTTTTTTTCGATGCTAATATTTAGTTAAGTAACTGTAAATAATTATCTAACTCGAGACGTACGATCCTAATTATCAAATTGTCAATGCAGCTGACCTTCAGAAATGCACTTCGGTGGAATAAAACGACTCGGAGTCCAAACCAAAGCTGACCAGTGAACAGCTGGCGTCATTTTCGGGCGATTATCACCGCTCAGCACTGTCGGACGGCAAAGCCGGAGATATGATTTAATTCTTGACTTGCTGAGAGTCATTTGAGTACAAAATGTTGATGCTAGTGCGGCGTAATCGTGAGCGGCATGCTTTTTTCTCGAACGCGGCACAGGGTGACAGCCACGCCACTTTTCGCTACAACAAACGCACATTAGTTCGCAAAAAGGTCCGTCAAAAATCACATCGCCAGAGCGGGAAAATTTAAACTGATCCTGAAAGTGCAGTGCCTGTACTAACTGCTGGATGAAGTAGATAAGAAATGGCTGCAACATGTCGAAATCGGCGATCTAAAGCGTCGATCACCGGCGACCGATTTGAATAGGCATGCATGGCAACGAAAGAGTTAAACCGATTCCCACAGCGCGTGGGATCCGCAGGTATTTTTGTGCCAGACCGACCGACGTCCATCGAAAGTTGGCGATGTTGCTAAAGAGAACTATCGCTTTAAACTAAGGTGTCAATTATAATGCCCCTGCATAACAGCTTTGTTTTGAGCCCTGTGAGACGTCGTTCCTGCGGCAATAAGTAACAGTTGAATGTTGTCGTTGGGGCATTCATACTCGGTTGTTCTGCGATTAGAGCACTAAGTCAGAAGCACAAATAAGTGCGTGATCGATGCACACGAGTGCTTTTATATCCCGTGTTTTATTTATTTATTATTTTGTTGTCTTGTATTATAGTTATGAAATCTACAGGGTGTTTCACGTAACTTGAACCAAGGATGTAAAAAAAAGAAGTGGTTAGCCGCAGCTGAATGAAACCAACGGCATATGATTTACCGTCATGTGGCGATCCTTAGAGTTTTT
This sequence comes from Dermacentor andersoni, assembly GCF_023375885.2. Classification (NCBI taxonomy): domain Eukaryota; kingdom Metazoa; phylum Arthropoda; class Arachnida; order Ixodida; family Ixodidae; genus Dermacentor; species Dermacentor andersoni. Next base: position 134,715,130 of record NC_092818.1, read on the forward strand.
TTTTTTTTATTCCACCTAATTACTTAAATAACTAAGATTGTCATTAATTATGCAAAATCGTTAATATTCAATTATGGCAAAGTGCGTTTTGTTGCGTTGTGAAGGGGATTCAGAAACGACCGATCCAATTTTTTGTGGCAACGTACATGCTGCGTGGTGATTGTTTTTTTTCGGTGTTTAAAGAAAGCCCACGAAATATGAAATAAAACCCCGTGAGTGCGCTCATGCGATATAGAGAGGAGAGAGAGAGAACCCTTTAATGAAAGGCAGAGATTTTTGCCGGCGTACAGACATCGCTGACATGCTACTCTGCGTGGGGAAGGGAATTGGGGAGAGAAAGAAAGAATGAGAGAGGAGCAAAAAAAGAAGAGAAGTTAAGAAAAGCGGGCACTGAGTTTTCTGACTCATGGGCAACGGCGTACTATGGTAAAGTCCTTCAGGGTATGCACCATCCTACAATGAGGTGACAGAATTCGCAGCGTGAAAGGTACATGAGGGTGACAGAGTAGAACTACAGCTTGTCGAGTTGACCAATGTTTTCTAAGTATGTGAATAAAAAGTTCATCGCACGCCTCTGTTGTGTGAGGCAGGCTAAAGGGCCTAACACACAGTCAACTGACAAAGGTCTCTGTGCAAGCGAATGCATGCAATGTTCATATAGAACGCACGCTCGTCGGCATACGCTTGACACTCAAACAGGATATGCTCCACGGTCTCAACTGAGACACAGTTGTTGCAGTGTGGACTTCTCACTTGGCCGAAGCGGTACCGTAAGCCGTTTCCATAGGCGGAGTTCAGGCGAAGACGATGATATAGAGTTGCCAAATGGCGAGGAATGTTGGATGGCTGAGATTTGGGTCGATTGAGTAAAAGAAAGGGTAATGTTGGGTCGGCAAGCTCCACAGCCGGTCCTTTTCTTCAGAAGCAAATCTTTTAGCTAGTTGGGAAGCATCATATCTAGTGAAATAAAATCCGCTTATAGTTTTGGTGTTGAAGGCCTAGCTTTACGTGCCGCTTCATCTGCTTTTTCGTTGGCATGTAGCAGGTATCCACTGAAATTTGATACAGTGGCCTGATTCAATGGCCAAGTGATGCAAGTACGCAATGTCGAAAGAAACAGGCTGATGATTGTTTTTTTAACAGACTGCACAATGTTTGTAGTGCTCCTTTAGAGTCGGTGAAAATCGCCCATTGATCAGGCGCTGTTACGAATGTCAGTCAAGGGTACCGACCTTCAAAAATTTCTCAGCCAGACGCAGCTGCGAGGTTGGCGAGAAAGCGACCATGGAACCCTTCCCCACCTGCCGTGGGGACTCGTTTTGTAGGGACGACGATGTGCCGCGTCAACAGCCCCTCGGTGCCGCTAAGACTAAACGCGGTCGGCGGACCAGGTATTGTTCATGGATTCGCCGTTGCCGCTGTTTGAAGCAGGGAATCCCCTGGAAGATATTTTGCGCTGCAGTCTCACGCAGCTTAGAAGACGCAAGACAATAGATAACCATGGCGGCCACTCTGCGGGGGTCAGCTCGAGGATTAAGTTGCGCCTCCTTAGGGCAAGACCCAGTTCTGCGAAGACCGTCTCGCCTCGGTGGGGGCAGTGAAACCTGTGCGGAAGTGAGTGTGTAACCCTCCTCTTTAAAGGCGGGTCGGCAAAGATGACGTTGGACGCTCCGAATTGGCGGTGAACTGCCGTTTTTCCCTCACCTAGGGATCTAGGGAGGACAGAGTGTTTATAAGCAGCTGTTGTGCGGCTGCTGTGTGTGCTTTTCTCTCGCAGTCGTGCTAGACTGATGTACTGCAACGTCCTTATGTATATACTGTAAATAAACCCATATTCCTCGTTCTCGATGAGAAGAAGTCTCTCACTTCAACAACGTCCTCATCGTGGATGAGTTGGACGACGGCGTGGGCCAGCTACCATCTAATTCATGCCCGACTCCAATCCTTACAGCGCTCGGCGCAATATATAGAGGACAGCTTCTTTGATGCCGTGAAGCTCTGCTGTCGTTGAAGATGTTCTCCGCTGCAGCCGATAAGACAGCATTTGTCTTGTTGAGAGCACATAAAAACCACAGGAGGAAGTCTCCCGAGTGGTTGAGGCATCAGTGTAGATTGTGGGTGTGCTGAGTATATTTCTCGGCTAAGTAGAGGGGAGTGGTCTGCAACAGCGCGGCCTGTGGCATGCGACTCTTTGTCCCATTTACACCGGGTACAAACTGGTTTATATCTAGAGGCGAAAGTGTCCAGTAAGGAAAAGTCGGAGGCAGTAATTTCTCTGGCTGAATTTTCGGAGGAAGGTGCAAGATCTGCACAGCTTGGCCAAAGCCAGACTCACTGTGGGTTATGTGGACGCGGTACATGAAGTGCTTCTTCCCTTGGAGCACATGCCGAAGATGGGTACTCGCTGTTTCTTGGGAAGCGATGACATCTAGCGGTAGACATCCTGCTTCCGCTACTGTTTCCGAGGCTGAAGAGCCTTTCGGGAGGCCCAGGCAAATCCGCAGGCAGTTGTTCCGCGCGGCTTCCAGAGTCCTCTTGTAGGCTGGTGATAATCCCTGAAGCACCGGTAGGTAATAGCGCAATGTGCCTTCAATATATGCTTTTTGAATCGTATTGCAGCGCTCTCAGCCGCGCTTCGTGCAAAAGAACCGTGCGCGTGGACCGTGGCGAAGTGAGCGGCCACAGCTCCAGGCATCGGCTTCACAGCCCGTCGGCATCTCTGGCGGTGGCACACAGAAAAGACAAGTCGCCGTCTTTGATAAGCGATACGCTCGACGCATTGTTGAGAGCCCTGCAATACGACAGCGCACCAGGGGGGGGCCGGGGGGGCCCGCCCCCCCCCCCCCCCCCCGAAATTATGTGACCCCTATCCGCCCACGCCACCACTCCTCACACACATTCATAAAGCGCCGACAAATCAATCTACTTGGCGGTCAACATTCTGCTGCCTTTTAAAGCGAAAGCAGTGTATGACTAACTTCCGTAGTTTTTTTCAGCGTCCGTTAACAGAAAAAATCATAATGTGGGCTGATCCTGGTGTTCGTGCGAAAGGGCTCTAAGATCAATGGCACATACGCCTGTGGACCCGGGAACCTATAACGCGCGCTTCGGAATGGGCCCACGTATGGGTAGTGCTTAACGCCTGCTTCACCTCCGCCGAGGGTCGGCCCGATGTTGCACTATCTTCGGGAGCGGCCCACGTATGGCGGGGTGCTTAACGCCTGCTTCACCTCCGCCGCGGGTGGGCCCGGTATTGCAATATATTCGGGAGCGGCCTATGTATGGGGAGTTCTTAATGCCTGCTTCACCTCCGCCGGGGGCCGGCCTGGTGTTGCACTATCTTCGGGAGCGGCCCACATATGGGGGGTGCTTAACGCCTGCTTCACCTCCGCCGCGGGTGGGCCCGGTATTGCAATTTCTTCAGGCCGACCCGCAACGGAGGTGAAACACTTTGCTTTTCGTTTGAGAGCTTTGACTTACGTCAGCTTTCGGTGCCAATCCGTCTTCACAGAGCCGAATGGTTGTCAAGTTTTTCACTCCTCCTGGATGGCGGTAGTTATGGGCATCTCCTGGTGTGGAGGCCAGTTTTCTCATCGATTCGGTGCCCGCGCGATTAACTGAAGATGAATTCAGCTGTCACCATCTATTGCAGCAGGCAGGGCGTAGTTTATTGTTTTAATTATAATATTTTATTTTATTTACAATGCCCAACACAATATTATGTTACCATCTATTCAACGATCACGCGCATCGCTGTTGCTTCGTTAGTCCAATCTTCTTTGTTTAGACTGCTTCAGGGGCCAGGAAACAAACCCGGTTCATAGTGAGCTGGTGTGTATGCCCTCGGAACGAGTTGCGGCCGGAGAAAACGCCAGTTGCGTTTAACATTTCCTTTTGCTTCATTATTTCCTCGAGTAAAGGCTCTCCGCGACGCTGGCAGATCCTCGGAAACATATATCCGCGATACGGGTTAGATAAGGTGGAAAATAGTATATTGCGAAACAGCGTCCATCACCAGACCCTGGAATAACCGTTCAACCCATAAGCAATATGACTGTCCCCCCTTACCTCCTCTTATTTTCCTTAATTGTACAGCACTTTTCGTGCAAAATTGGCAACTGCAAACAAGAGTCACAAGGAGATGAGAAATTAAGCGATCTAATAAGGGAGAAAGCCAAGGTAACAGCCAAACAGGGAGGAAAAGCGAAAATTGTTTGTGAAAATATTTAGGGATCAACATCTTTTTATTTAAAAAGGAAGTAAAGAAAACGCTGCCGGAAGTGGAGAATAATTCCGTGTGTTTTGAATGACTCTTCTAAAGTTATCATTCGAGCCGCCTGACGTAGCCACTTCCCTGCTGTGCTAATGGGGGCGTTTTTCTAACCTTCCATGATGGGCGCAGTACGTCAAGAACCGGAGCGTCCTGCGCTCTACGCGGTTGTACGGGATTGATTACCAGGCATCGTTACGCAACTTCCCAAATAACAACACGAGTCGGTTTTGGCATTTGGTAGAGCAGTAAAGGAGGGATACAAAAGAATTGTGGTTGTTCCGCAAATATATATTTCGCTATAATTCTTCCCGAGATCATTCACAGAACGGTACTAGAAATCTTTATTTTGCACTTTTTCTGGTTAACTTGTTTTTGACAAGGTTCTTCCTGCGCATCTTTCATGCACGAGTCCATTTGATGTGGCACTCTATTTCTATTCTATTTTGCGGGTTCGTACGTCTTTATGGCAAATGGTGGGCATTATTCACATTTGTACTAGTAAAAGTACCCTCTCCCTCATTTGCATAGAAAAGTTACCTTGGGTTGCCCCCCCCCCGAAAAAGAATCCTGCGTACGTGCCTGCTTCTGGTGTAATGTAGAGGCCCATTGACGTTAATATTTATTATGCATTTCTACGCACTTTCTTTCGGGGAACAAAGCTTTTACTATAATTCGGCAGAAGCCATGCGCAATGACCATTCAAACCGCAGGCAGATGTAAAGACCAGATTGTCGGAGGCAGCGGAAGAAACGGCAATCGCATTGGCTGTAATCAACAGTCGGCAACAATACAGAACAATAATCAGCGACTCGAAGACGGCTATTAGGAACTTCACAAAGGTCTGGGTCTCCACCGAGGTGGCCAAAATCCTGAACCGCAGAGCAGAAGACTTTAAAAACGGCAAAATTACACCCAAGTACCTCAAATGGATCCCGGCACATATGGGAGAAGTAACCATGAATGCCCCTCCCAACCTCAACGAGAAGGCCCACCGAGCCGCGCGCAAACTAACCCACCGCGGCACGGACAGTGACGGCCCAACACCCCGCAACCCCCGGGGAAGGGGGAAGGACTGCGGCGGAGGAGATGGAGAAGACTGAGGAGGCGACGACGACGAAGAAGCGATAAAAGGCGACAGGGACAGAATAAATGATATAATCACGGAAAACAGCATCTCAAATTCACTAGTTATTACTTATGATGACCTATACCCAAATAATGCAAAGCAGCTTCCCTCGCATATTCTTAACGGCTTACTCCAGGATCACTTGAATCAACTCCACACTAACGTAATTATAGCAACGGATGCTTCGCAGAGTGAAGAAAAGGCAGGAGTTGGAATCTTCTCATCATCATTGGACTGGTCTTTTTCTATTCGGCTTCCCGACTTCACTCCAATACACCTAGCGGAATTCCTAGCTGTTGTCCTAGCTTTACGAAAGCTACAATCTTCCAGGTCAACGGCGGTAATAATCACAGATTCTTTGTCGCTGTGCACCTCACTTACTGCTCCCGGCGAGACACAGATATTGAAAACTTTGTACTCACTGGCTCCAAGTCATTTGAGAAGTTTACGATTAATATGGGTACCTGGCCACAAAGGCATATTTATGAATGAGGTGGCAGACAGCTTGGCCAAGGCTTCTACCAGCGGCCCAGTGCTTCCCCTTCTTCCAACGATGGGCTTTATCACGTCCGCCAGGTTCAGAAGATACATCCTTTTAACATCTCAATCGAACCTCAAATCATCATTGGAACTACGCCACTTACAATTCCCTTGGAGCAGGAAGTTTTGCAAAACAAGACAAACGGAAGTTACATTAACGAGACTACGTTGTCGAGTCCCATCTCTAAATTTTTACATGCACCGATCTGGTCTGGCAATATCCCCATTGTGTCATTTTTGCAATGCATTAGAGACGATTGAGCACTACCTACTGGAATGCCGGCGTTTCTCCTCCATGAGGAAAATGACATTAGAAATTACAGTGCGACAGCTTGGTCTGCCATTGAACACTCCGGTACTGCTGTCTTTCGGAGCGTCTGTGCTTGGGCACTCACGCAGGAATGTATGCTTCGCCTTAGAAAAATTTATTATTGAATCGAACCGATTTCATTGATGACCATATTATTCTATTCATTCCCTCCTCTATTGCCTCATTGATATATTAAATATAATTATTTTTTTTCCTCTACGTAGCATGACAATCTACTGAACCGTTTCGATTTTCCCTCGCCTAAATTCATGTAACAAAATTTTAGATTTTTACCTCCTTTTCTGAACACACAAGCAAAGTCTGCCCGACTCTTGGCCAATCCCCGCGAGTGGGTAAGCGCCAAACTCCAGGACATCATCATCATCATCATCAGACTGGTCACGTACCACGACATACTGACACACTACACGAAACAAAGAGAAGCATACCCACAACCCCACAAACAACTCGACAGGCATCAAGAAACAGATTGGAGAAGGTTGCAAACCAGAACATTCCGAAACCCAGTACACTTAAACAGAATAAATTCATCACACTACCCAGACGCGAGCTGCAAGCTCTGCAAACACGAACACGCAGACATGGCACACATCTTATGGAAGTGCACACAGATAAGATCAGTATATGTAGAGGACAAGATAGAACCGGACCCTGTCGAGGAGCGATGACTAAGCGCTCTGACTAGCTCGGAACTTCACGACCAATTATGGGCTATCCAGCGGGCCCGGGCAGCGGTGGAAAGGCTATGCCTCACTGCACACAATGCCCGGGTGGCCTGAGCCCGGGCTGGCAACCTCGCAGGTCCTTTTCCCATTAAAGTTTTTTCCGTCCGTCTGTACACTGGTTGTTGTTGCTGTTTGAAACACCCGCGCCTGGGACATGGAGGTATGCATGGAGGTCTTCGGCTCTTTCTCTTTCTCTTTCTCGACTCCAAGTGTGCGGCGCCGTTGCGAAAGTCGCTTCCCTCTCCACATTAACCCATTTAGCGACGCCCTGGCAGCTATGTATATTGAATTAGTATTCATTAAAAAAACATTGCGATGTCGAATACGCTTTTTTTTATTGGCTCATGCGTAGTTTAGATATAGGTTTGGTTTTGTGCACTACCGCATCTGACGTTAGAGCGCGTCAGCGAGACATCACTGTTGCCAGAGGTGCGATAGGAGAAGTGGTGAAGCAGTAGAGGACGCTGAGCGAGCAACGGGGGTCGCGCGTTGTCGTCTCGGCTAGGGGGAGTTCGTAGTAGAGTGTTTTGCTGTGCTGTTTTGCGCGCGCGGCTAGCGATTCCACAAATTGGTTCTTTGGGCAGCACTCCTTCTAAACTGGAAAGCTACACCTCAACATCCCGAAGATGACCACGCATAAAGTTTCCATCATCGGCTCTGGAAATTGGTAACAATTCCCTGGTTTACTATTTATAGTTTTGACGGTCACAAAGCTTGTGTTCTATGAATCGCCCTTGGAGCTAACATTGTTCGCCCATTTCCGTTTGTTATGTCTGTACGCGACTGCGCCGGCGTTAGCTTTCTTTTAGCGGTGGTCCGACGCAGTATCCTGTGTCTGCATCAGCTGCCCTGAACGGCGTGTTTTCGCCGCGGGTAATTTGACCTTGCGCTGGGATGCGCTTGGTTCACCCTCGTGCGCTGTGCGAGAGTCTCTCTTACAACATGTCCCGGCGCGACAAGGGCACAGGTGTCGTGTTTTAACCGAAATCAGTTATGTTCTGTTACCTCGCCTTGTTTTCGGTTAGCACTTGCAATGTCTTGTTCATCCCTTGCGCGCCTCACTCGCACCTACCTTAGTTTTGTATCGTTAGCGGTGCCTTTTACAAGGACGTTCTGTGACACGTGAGGCTGCGCGATATTTTTTTTCCTGTTTCCCGCTTACGGACGTACTGCATTGTATGTAAGGTCGTCTTCCTTCGGAGCCTGCTTATCTTGGAAACCTTGGTTTCAAGTTTATCAGGGCGCATAGGCCCAGACCTTGGCCCTCTCCAAATGCGCACACGGGATCGCGGCAGCAAAGCGTATGCACAGCTCCGTCACCCCAAAAGCTACATCAGATATCGCACTTAACTAACCTGTTTCGAGGTCGGTGGGTCATTTCCTCTGAAGGGTATCGACTTTTTACGAGAACATTGATCCTTACCCTCCGTACAGACTTCTCCGTCAACGGGCTTGTTTCCCGTTGGCGCCTGCTCGAGTTCTTTCATTCTTTTCATTCTTTTTTTTTTCTTTAACGTTGCAAACTTGTTACAATTGTATTACTTCACATTTTGTATCGTGAGCGTGTTACTGTTGCCTTAATTTTTTTCCAGTAGTCTTTAATATTATGGCGTGTCTCACCATGTTTCACTGTAGTGTAAATCAATATAGATTGTATCGTATATGTACCTTGCAGCTTGTGTTCACACACACTGTGTGACTACAGATAAAGCTTTTTGCGGAAATTTGTGATGACCCATCTTGCCTCCCAAGCTATGCACTTCTGCTTTACCGTGCTACTTATCCGTCCAGGAAAAATTACTGCTATGTATGTAAGATACTAATTACACTGCAGCCTAATTTTTATTACCACCACTAGTACTAATAAAAGTTACTGTACCTCATTCTAGGGGTTCTGCAATAGCTCGCATAATTGGACTCAACGTGCAGAAGTTCGACTTCTTTGACAACAATGTTAGAATGTATGTTTACGAGGAGATTGTTGATGGGAAGAAGCTCACAGAGATTATCAACACACAGCACGAGAACGTCAAGTACCTTCCAGGCTACAAGATCCCCGAGAATGTTGTAAGTGTAAGCTTTTAATTAATGTGCAGTGAAGGCTTTTTCAAAAGGTGCCTAATAATAATAATAATAGCAGTAGTATATGCATGTTTGTTTGTTATATAATCCAGGTGTAACATCCCGGTAGGTTAGGTATATGGAAGGTATAAACATTGAAAATAAGCCATGTTTGTGTGTAGTGTTCACATTAAACCATTTGGATTTCAGATGCCAAGATAATGAAAGCATACATATGCCAATTGTAAAAATGTTTGCCATGTGCTATCTTGGTTAGGCCAGGACTAGAAAGGTGTCCTAGAGGAAGGTCAAGTGCCTGGCATCTATAAGTAGGATTCTGCATATTTGGTTTAATCTCATACAATCTGAAGACCACTTGCTAATAAAAAAAATTACGATTCTGTTATACCTGAAAAAAAACTCGGAATTTCTGGACCCTCACTTGGGATCATGATACTGTGCCATTAGCACATTTGGCAAAAAAGGTGTGAGAAGCGGAAGGCATTCATAATGACAACAAAGTCCATGCGCAACCTGCATATTGAGTTGAGTTTCAAAAAAAGAAATAACAAACTGCTTTTAGTAACGAAAGAAACTAGAAGTTGTGTACTCATTTGCATGATGTGTACCATCTCCTTCCCATGCATCTGCAGGCAATGCTACTTTGATAGCATCGTTCATCTAACAACACTTCTGCAAACGTTCACTGCATGTTTGATTTTGTAGACGAGAAGGGCTTTGAAGTCATTAGCATTTCTCAAGATTACTATGCTGCTCTTGCAGAAAAATGGAACCATGCCGTGCAGTGAAACATTCCTAACAACTTGCACTAGGCATAGTTATTCTGGTATAACATTTAGACTGTGAACCCAAGGATGAAGGCAAGCTGCTAGAAATCTTTGACACTAACCAATGGTTGTTTTCTGCCCTTCTACCGCTTGGGGCATGGCGCCATCATACTGGCAAGAGAGTTCTGAAAATATCAGGTGTATGCTATTGACAAAGTTTGTTCACAGCCTTGTTTTCTGGGAAATGCATGCTCAGACTTGTCCATTCTTTCATATACTGCACTGGGTCTACCGTTTTTTTTCTGTATCCATTGCAAAAAAACTTTAAGGGTGTATCATTGTTTTGGTCTGTAAACCAAATGGTGTGTGCCTCAATTACTGCTTACAGCACTGTTAGATATGCATTTTACAGTAAATTGCAATGGAGATAATCACTAATGCTGTTGTAAATGCTAACTGAAAATAAACGTTCCTGTGGCTATATTGCCACCCCCCGCTCCCGATTTTTTGCCCTCCAGTTAGGGTAGTCTTGTGGATATGGGCAAAGCTAAATGTGAATAACACTAAAACACAGGATAACTTAATTTTATTGCACTGTAGAAGAAAGCTCTGGTAAACTGATTTCCGCATAAAATATAGCCTCCAAAAACACGGAACCCTATTTGTGAGCGATGAAAGATAATTTCATCTGAATGCTTTTTCTCTTTATTACTGGAGTTAACAAATTAGTGGGATTACTCGGCCTTTTCACTGTAACCACTTGTAACAAAAGAACCCCTACAGCCTTCATTATTAGCCAATTCTACTTGTTGCAGCAGTGGATCATTAACAAATGTATGCACTGTCGAATGAGCATACCCATTGCATGTGCATTTCTACAAGGTGATGTAGTAAAATTAGCCTTGCAGAAAGCTGTCGCCGTATGAATGTGTGGCAGATGTATAGTAACACATGGTTTGGCAAACGGGTAGATATCAATTCATACGGTTGAAGGCAAGGTAGTGTGCCTGGATTACTTCCAAGCATCGCCATTAGAGTAGAGGTTTTGATTATTCATCAGATGTTGCTGTATTGCCTTCACAGTGCTATCATGCACTATTGATCACCAGTCTTCTTTGTTCGTGTTAATAGTGCAAGCAACTGCATGATCCTTAAAGTGTATATGCGATTTAATTTGTTGCTCTGAGGTTTTGTGTGAGAGCAATGCTATGCTGTTGAAAAAAAAATAAATGTGGAGTCTAATCCATTGCCCACTCTGCAGGTTGCTGTTCCTGACATAGTAGCAGCTTGTGATGGCTCAGACATTCTGGTCTTTGTCCTGCCACACAAGTTCATTGTTCCAACGTGTAAGCCTTTGATTGGAAAGATCAAGGCTGGCGCAGTTGGGTTGTCATTGATCAAGGTGAGCCATCTCCTTTCTCTTACTTATTTTATCACTTAATGTAACCTTCATGAAATTACAGGCTGGGAAGTCCAAAATTAATGGGGTACTCTAAAGCTCAATAATGCAAAAAGAATGAATTTTGAAGGACACTAAACAGAAAAATTTATTTAGGCTGATATAGTAAATTGCCTTTCTGCAATACCAAAAAAAATTCAGGCAGAACCCATCTCACGATGACTGTCGACGTTCTTGCAATTAGCATTGAAGCAATATAGCAACACTCCATATTGCCACCACCGAAATGCGTCATGTATAAGGGGTATATGCAGCCTGACATAGTATTATTCTTCCTCTGTGAGCTTCCGCTGCTGCATGTAGCAGTGTCCGGTTCAGCCAATGTACACTTACTACAACTGAGCAGAATCTTGTGGATTACTTGTGAGACATGGCAGATGAATGTGATGGCGTTTACTGTTAATCGCATTAACGTCGACAGTAATCTTCCTTTTCAAGCTCCCACTGTTGCTTGCAGACCGAAGCAGCAGTGACCTCAATTGACATCAAAGAGGTTCAGTGAACAGTGACGCAAACCCAGTCACTATCACTGAATGGTGCCCATCTCTTTATTTTCTTCTGTTGCTTCCCTCTGGACCTAAAGTTCCTCAACAAACCAAAGTGATGTCATCCTTTGAACTTTGCCGGCCCCTTGCTGGCTCTCTGCCATTCTACCTTCCCCGTGCTGCCAGTTGTGCGCCTCCTCCTTCCTGTTGGGCTAGTGTCATCAGATGACACCGCGTGCTCTTGCGATTTTTGCTCAAAAGAAAAGCGCGCACTTCTTTAAAAGGCTCGCCGGCACCATTTTCGTTGCAGCTGCGTGCGTATGCATCGCCACGTGCCATACGTTGTGCGTATGTGGTGAGTGCACTGCCTGAAATGGCACGTCCTTAGGGCTCCTGCTGTTCGTGATGAGCTCCTATGCATGCACTTGTAGGAAATGATTTAGTAGAAGAAGCCTTTTGTTTTGCTCTGCGGACAAGGAGGTGCGTCGCGAAAATAATTTGTGGGCATTGTAGTGACTGCATAAACTTCGAACGGCCATGCCACGAACGGCCATGGTCTTGTGAGGTAAATAAGAAGCTTGAAAATCGCAGTGGATACTACAAGCTTTTCTACTGCATGCTCATCTCGTCGATGATACATCACTTGTGCATTTGTTTGTGGGGTGTGTTGTCATATTTTGTTTGTCTATTAGCTAAGTTACGCGCTGCAGTTTAGCAGAGTATATTTCCTTTATATTGATAATTTTAAACTTCACTTATACAAGGCTATCGTAATGCCGTGAGTAGTAACGAAGCATATGCAATTGAGGTATTGCACTACATTGACTTATTTTATTTTATTTTATTTATTTATTTATTTATTTATTTATTTATTTATTTATTTATTTATTTATTTATTTATTTGTACTGCAGCCTTACTATAGGGTTATAGGAGCAGTAGGAAAAAGTTGAAAATTGTCATAAATAAGGCAAACACAAGTAAAGAAAACACAGGTAAAACAAATGAGATATTCTATAACTGCTGGCTGCTACAAACGCCTATTTAATGGCAAGGAACGAACAGCACCAGACAGTGAATTGAACTTGAACAAAGGAATATGAGGCATACGCTATTTAATAAAGTTTCTATACAGGCAGTTCAGGAAGAGGTGTGCAGCATTGCACATGAGCACCAGTATAAAAGAAATCTCATCCTCCCAGGCATATGGGTGACATAACACAGCATTGCCGGTGCAAAGCTGTTTTTTACTCGACCAAAAGTGACTGTACAGCGAAACAGCACTACGAGTGTTACGAGGAATGATGCTTAAGTCAACCCACCACGGAGGGGTCGTGTCCACTGAGCTGTGAGGACCACAGCATTTTGTGCAAATAGCACACACTCACACAAAATATGGTGATTGCTGTAAAAAAATGAGGAATAACTAGCCAAGCGCACTTCTGCTCTCGCGTAACGTGATCTTATTATCCGGAGTAACACATAGAGTATCTCTTTTGGGTGCCAAATTAAAGAACTGCAACTTTGACCTTTATTTTCTCTAGTAATCAACCTTATACCACAAAATTACCGAAAATAGAGTGTTGAAATAATACTTTACCGGTCTAAACTTATTTAGCGTTTCTTTAAGTGTCCCTTTGAAGTTGGCACGACTCTCACTTGAGAATCCTAGCAAGAGTAGAAAAAAAATCTCCTTCACAAAGGTACTTGCCATGGTTGCTTAGTGGCCATGGAGTTGGGCAGCTAGGCACGAAATCAGGGGATCAAATCCTGGCCACGGCGGCTGTATTTCGATGGCGACAAATGGGAAAACACCTGTGTTCTCCGAAGTCCCCTACTACGGTGTGCCTCATCATCAGACCGTGAATTTGGCACAAAAAAAACACAATTTTTAATTAATGTTAGAATTTCTGAATTTCAAGGGGAGCTCTTGATTAGCATTATGTGGACAATACCCCACTATTGGGCAAACTCGTTGCAGCGTTTATGTTCTTAACTATTCGCATTTTTTACAATGATAGATGTTAAATATCAATTGCTGTTTGTTCCTTTTTTCTTCTTATTCCTCATTTTATGCGTGTTTTTATTTTTTTCATTACTTTTTTCCAGGGCTTTGACATCGCACCTGGTGGCGGAATTGAACTGATATCTAATGTCATTAAGAAGCTGCTCAATATCGATGTGTGTGTTCTCATGGGAGCTAATCTGGCCAAGGAGGTTGTAGACGAGAAGTTCTGCGAGACAACGATCGGTGAGCATCAACTTGTGCAATGCGCAACTTTCCCAACCTTAGAATAGCACATTGACAGCTTGGAAATGTGTGTGTGTCAATGCTATTGCATGTCATTGTGAAATAGGGCTCAAAGGGCTTGCAATCAGTTGAGGTTGAGGTGAAGGACTTGGCATGCCAACCTCTTTTCCGACACCTGGTGTCGAAGCTAAATGCGGTGCATAAGCAAAAGGAAGGTCCTATGCTAAAAGATGCAATTTTTCTTTAGTTTATTTATTTATTCATTTATTCAGTTTACCCTACAGGTTCGGAGGAGCATTGGGTATGGGGGGTTACAGAAATGACAAATATTTAAGGCAAGAAAGGGAACTGCATAGTAGGAGAAACAAATAAGTTTGTACATTGGAAAAAACGGAACACTGGTAAACATTGGAAAAAATACATACAAAGTCAAGGGAATACAATGGAAAACAGTCGAAAAACGATACAAAGGCGAATACAATACAATGTCGTACAACATAGTCAAGCGAACATGTGAAGTTTCAAAAGTTCGCGAAATTTAGCAGGATCTTTTAATGAGACAATATTATTTGGAAGACTATTCCATAGTGCAATGGCGCGCGATAATGCAGAGTTATTGAGTGACTATGTGCGGCCAAAAGTGCACCTGAAACTGAGATGGTTATGAAGTCGAGTAGATGTGCGAGAAGTAATTTCAAGCGACAAGCGGTTGGACCATGAGTTCTAGTATTATTTATGAAAGAGTCTTAGAAGAGCAACAGAGCAGTGGGAATCGAAGTCCGGAAGGGGAACATCTCATTTAATTTAGGTAATGCTAGATTGACGTCTGTAATTAGAAGTTATAAAGCAGGCAGCACGATTTTGAATGGATTCCAATTTATCAGGTATTGTTGATGAGGAGACCAGATCAATGAAGCATATTCAAGTTGAGGGCTTACAAAAGTTTGGTAGGCCTATTGATGGATCGTAGATGGCGAAAGGTGCAGATGACGACGTAAAAACCCTAAAGTTCTGTTAGCTTTAGCGCATATCTTCTCGATGTGAAAGCTCCAGGCAAGATTAGTACAAAAATAAATGCCAAGATATTTGTAAGTAGAGTCACGAGAAACTTCCGACGAGCAGATTTTGCAAGGAAACTTAGGATAAGATTTCATACGAGTCAAGGAAAGAACACTAAGAAATGCACTGTATTTAGCTACTGATGAGTTATTTCATTGCCTCTTTTTGTTTTCTTCTAAGGAGCAGCTATCGATCCTACAATGGTGGTATACATAGCTTAAATTAATTCAGCTTGAATCTTTCTTCATGAAGCCATGCTTCACTTGGCACTCCTCTGATCTGGATTATTTAAGGGATAATATAAGTAATTATATTTTATGCACTTGATAAATTGAGGCTTCAAGCCATACCTTTGAATCAGATGTACGCATTGCAGTAAAGAAAGATTAGACACAAGATTACATGTCATTATGCTCTTAGTTCGGATGAAGGCAAAGCTGCTTACAGAGCAAAGATAAAGTGATTATGGTTTGAACTTTTGCACATTTATAATTGAGGTCTCATTTCTTGGGGACTTCTTTTGCTGGGTACCTTGCTCCAATTACATGGCTCAAAGTAATTAATTAAATAATAAATACTTAATTAAATAATTGGAACTCTGTGTGACTAGTAATGACGAGTTTTGAGCTTATTGCAACAATTTGTAAACGGGCCATTTCATGTTTTTCAGGCTGCAAGGACCCTCACAGTGGTCTTCTTCTGAAGAACCTTATTCAGACAGAGTACTTTAGGGTCACGGTGGTGGATGACATTCCAACTATTGAAATCTGTGGTGCCCTCAAGGTACGTGCCTGTCATTCTGGTCATGTGCTGATCTACAGATCATAGAGCAGGGTAGAAAGAAAAGCCAGATTGCCTAATAGAAACTATTCTGCTAATGTCTTAGTAAACGTGGACTCATTGTCTGATACATCGGTGGCATTGAAAATTAGCACTGACAGTGTGTTGTGATATTCATCCACTGGTAAAAGTAGACATAGCATTCTTGAGGACCTGAGTTTTCCGGACCGGGAAGGATATGTAACTGGGTCTATAGCTAGAATATTAGTGAAGCAAAGCAAAGGAAAATGCATGTTGAAGGGTATACAGTCGCCGACCGTTTATTTGAACCTCACGGGGACTGCGGAAATGTCCGAATAAACAGGTGTCCGAAAAAGCAGATTAAGAAAAAAAAATGAAATCCTTTATTTCCACGCACTTATTCGACTCGGCAGTAGTAGGCTTGAAGAAATTGTGAATGCGCCGGTGCACGCTGTTCCGTTTACGCGGAATCAAGTAAGTCTGAATCTCGGAGGGATCGTACGGTCACTATAGGCGGCTAAAAGCAGTCACTGCTTGTACATGCTCCGCGTGCGACGGCAGCGTAGCACATGGTGCGTCATCTTCCGACTCAGTCGTACGGTGGTGCAGCAGAAACCTGACAAATGATCTCGCCGTCGTCGAGTTCTGCGCATGTCAGTACAGCAGTGTCAGCACCTGTGAAACTGTCAAATGAGACTGTGTCCGGAATTGCAATGCAACCACTGCGCAGGTCTCGGCAGAACGTGTTCCACGTCAGTAGGGAGCACATCGGAAGGCGACAAACCTTAGGCCTCCCGGCACCCGCTTGCCGGCATTCCCCAGCGCAGTCTGCGCAGGCACTGTCGCCGCCATTAGACACTTGACGCGATGTTTCCGTATGCCGCGTTGGATTACCGGAACCTCGACACAGCACACACGCACCCATTTGGCGTGACCTAAAAAAAAGAAAAGTCCTTTAAGTACTGCTCACCTAATTCTTTCATACAGATGCACAACTTTCTTTCATTTGGAAAAAACAAAGAATTACTCCAATGCACTAAAGTTGCGATAAATAAAAAAATTCAGTTTTGCCCGAAAGGCGAATCATCGATTACGATAGCAAATTAGTAGACAGCTATATGAAAAGTAAGGATAGTAGTTTTATCAGCCGTGTGAACCTTTAAACATTCGCTTACTAGCTAAATTAACAAGCATGGTGCCATGCGCGCACAAGCAAACATGAACACGTCTCACTCAATGACCATGGAAACTCTTCATCAAAACACTGGAGCGAGGAAGCACGGTAGCAGGAGCGAGGGAATTGGCCTTTGTTCAGCCTCTTGCTTCAACACAAACTTATCGACGAGAACACAGCACGTTGCACTAAGATGCGTAGACTTGTCCCCGTTACAGATTGCTTTCAAGATAGGGGCCGCACAGCCACGCCGTATGTAGCAGCCGCCAGTGTAGAATTCCTCTCCTGTTTGTGCCGGTCCCGTACGCAATTTTCAGGAACTTCGAACGCCTGTGATGCGGCCCTATTTCCATCCGTCTCCGCACATGTCCTTTCCTTTTGATGCACATGCACTTTCCTTTTAATTGCAGCATCGTGATGAACTTGGCATGTCTTTGCAGTTGGCACTTCCATGCCAGACGCAGAGCAAACGCAGAAATCTGGAAGACTGACAGTGCACTAACCTAAGCCAAAGGAAGCATTGCCTAAGCACCCGTACTGCAGCACATAGAGAAAGCTACGGCAGCTAGGCTCGAAGCACGTACGAGGCGGCCATTTTGAAATGCCGATGGCGATACGGTAACGCAGATTTAGGGTCTTAGT
The DNA here is from genome assembly GCF_023375885.2 of Dermacentor andersoni. Taxonomy (NCBI): domain Eukaryota; kingdom Metazoa; phylum Arthropoda; class Arachnida; order Ixodida; family Ixodidae; genus Dermacentor; species Dermacentor andersoni. Next base: position 134,732,843 of record NC_092818.1, read on the forward strand.
TGATTCTAATGCGCACGCAATTTTTTAACCTGTTTTATCGGGAAAAAAGTGCCCGTTAGATTCTAGTAAATATGGTATCTTCTTTATCGAGTCTCTTATCTTTCCAAGAACATTTTTAGGTGGGAAAGCTGTATGGATGGAGTATCTTTTTTACATATGCACATGATTTAGAATCGGCACAATCGGGACTCATCACTTTCACTCACGATAGTGAAGTATCGACATGAAGGAAAGCAAAAATACATAGACACCTGAACTTTCTCTGGTTTAACATGAAGGAAAACCATGAAAAGCTGCAGTCATCCATACTTCCTCTGGTTCTTGACACCTACATGCAGATTAAGGCCAGAAATTGAACTTTTGTGCTATGCGACTTTGAAGCGGGCTGTTTCATGTTGTGTTACTTTGGAGTCCTTGCGCCATTTTAGGAACACCTGATTGTGCCTGTGGCTGAGCTTCCATGTTGCAGTACAACCTCTCTAGTAAACTTCTTTCTTGAACTACAGGAATAAGCTGAAATCGTATTATGCAAACAATGCTGAACATGCTGCTAGTGTCTTGGGGTCAGGCTTTAGCGAAATAACTGGGAAAACATATGTAGTGAGGTTATACCATATTTAGCAGCATCAAAATACGCTTGACTCTTCGCTCAACGAATTTCAGCTCGAAGTGACACTAAAGGGAAAATTATTTGAGCTACATTACTAAATCAGCTGCATCAGTCCAGTCTGCTAGGTGGGGGTTTGTATCCCACTCCTGACACAGTTCTCTTGTTTTACCCGTGGCAGTGGCTATGGCATTATTCTGCTAAGCACGGGGTCGCAGGTATGATTCCCAGCTGTGGCCGCTGCATTTTGATGGGAGCAAAACGCAAAACCGCTTATGTACTTAGATGTAAGCGCATATTAACAAACCCCAGCTGGTAAAAATTAATCTGGAGTTCTCCACTATAGTATGCCTCGTATTCATGTCGTGGTTTTGGCATGTAAAAGCCCAGAATTTATTTATTAAGAGATGCAAAATACGGCGGGTGACAACGTTGCCTTTATGTTGCCTGCACCAGTTCTCCTTGACGTCACACATTTTGATAGTGTCTGCTCAGGCCTAGTGAGTATTTCATTGGTAAAAATGTACTGCGTCATATTTTAAAAGAGCCAAGGACTGAACTTCCCGAAGTCTCAACATATTTCTCCTTAGTCACAACAGCCGAAATATGAGCAAATACTTTAGATCTGTGATGTCACACTTACACACCAACACTGGTGTTGCAGCGCACAGTAGAAAAAAATGTTACTTTGACATCCATTCTTCTGATAATCAACCTTATATTCTATGACATTAACAAAAGTATACTGTAATATACCGAGAGATAGTGCACCTAAAACCCAGTACACAATGGGTGAAAAGTGAGGGTGGACAAACTTTCGGTCAACTTTTAAGAAAAATTTCAACTTTTCATGAAGAAAAGTTGGAAAAAAAAAAGAAGAACATTGTAGGCAAAGGCTGGGAAGGTTTGCTTATATGCCCATGTTCAGTATTCTCAAAACTTTGAAAGGAACGGTTACCATCAATGGCAAACTATGTTGATAACCTCGTTACGCACATGGTCAGGCGTGGTCGGCAGGGAAATGGAAGGGGGATCCATCGATGTCACTCATTCGTGGAGCTCGCTGTCTTCAGACCCATCAGGGGAACTTGAATAGTCGGGTCACAACTTCCTTGGACAGGGATGCCTAAGCCTTGGGCACGGAAGTTCACGACGTCTTGCCAAGGTCACCGTGGCAGCAAAGGGGGATGGATCAAAGATAACTGGCCTTTCCAGTCGGCACTGTTCATTACCACCGGCAGTAGCTAACCGACCCCGTTTTTGTCGTGGTCACCATTGGTGGCAGCGGCAGCGATGCCATCCTTCCAAGAAAGTGGGATTACAATAAGTCAACTATTTTTCGGTGTTTTGATAAAGATAGCAGATCATACCAAAAATAGGCGTGGGTTTTCTTTTGGAAGATGGACATTTCTCTGGATATTACGGTAGTTTTGAAAGAAGGCTCTATCAGTCTAAACTGACTTAGTGTTTTTTGTTACTTTACACCATCCGCATATTGCTCTTGCTGCACAGAACATTGTTGCCTGTGGGGCCGGCTTTGTGGATGGCCTTGGCTATGGCGACAACACCAAGGCGGCAGTGATTCGGCTAGGGCTGAAGGAAATGATTGCCTTTGCTGACTACTTCTACCCGGGCGGCAAGCTGAGTACGTTCTTTGAGAGCTGTGGCATTGCTGACCTCGTCACAACCTGCTATGGTGGCCGCAACCGCAAGGTTGCCGAGGCTTTCGTCACTTCCAATAAGGTGGGTGGACAGTTTAGTTACTGTCTTCGCAGTAATTTATATTTAGATTACTATTTAAATTACTATTTTGGCAGGTGCTGAGAATGTGCGAAGGGTGATTTTTGCTTGGTTTTGAGTCATGTGGCAACACCTATGGACAAAGCGCAGCTTCGCTCTACGTCTGTCGTGCTGACTTGACTGCTTACTGCGTGTGAAACATGTGATGTGGTGCTGTTCATACTGCTTGGTTTCCTGCTTTTAACGAGGAACTTCAGAGTAAAGCCAGAGTCCTTCCATGTTCTTTTCTGGTCATGAAACTGCTGCCTCAGTTTCATGAGCCAGCGCCTGCCGCTAAAGGTGTAACTGTGCATGAGAGGGCATGTGAACGCCGCTACTGCAGTAGTTGTGTGCGAGCATCCTCTGTATTCTAGCTTTCTAAATTTCTGCAACCACCGCTTTACTTTCACATAACCAGTTCTAACATTCCACATGCATCAATAACTGCCTGAGCGCGTCTTCTGCCATGAAATGAGCGCCCGGGGAAGAAAAATAGCCGCTCCAAACTTGCAGCTTGCAGTGGTCTGTTACGAAAAAGAAAAAAAAAACATTCTGGGAGTTTGCATGCCGAAACCACAATATCATTGAGGCATGCCATAGTGGTGGACTCCGGATTAATTTTGGTCACCAGGGGTCCATTTATGTGCACTTAAATTTAAATAAACGGGCGTTTTTGCACTTTGTCCCAATCAAGATGCGGCCGTCGTGGCCGGGCAGTCTCATTTCAGATTTCCTTCTTAGCGCCGTTTGTCTGAACGCTCAGATAGGTTCCGCTTTTTCATATTTGCCTAAAATTAAACACTGCGTGTTCGCCAGTGGTGCCACTTGTAAACAGAGGCAGACATCTGTGCTGTTGCACCCTCACTCACCCATAAGTAAGCGTGCACACTGCGTGGATGCAGGGATCACATTATCGATCCCTCTTGGACTTCATTAGATCCGCAAATATTTTTTCATTCATTTAATCATCCTTTTCCACCTCGATCCCATACCCCTGTATGCCCTGAGGCATTTACCCTCAAATTAAAAAAAATAATAATAAGCATCAACTCTGTTGCGCATAGCACCAGATTGTTCGCCGAGCACAGCTGTTCACTCTCTATTAAACTGCGAGCGGTATCTTATCAGGAGATCACAACCATGACATCGTTATTGCAAGGGCTGCTTCCATAATAATAACTTTGTTTAATGACAATGAAAAGGAAACTGAGCTGCTCCGTGTGCTTCAGATCTTTTGTCAAAGCGATACCATTTCTGAGCTATATTTAGGTAGGATAAATGTAACACAAACTTCACACCTAAATGTATTGGGCACGGCTGTTAGTATAGGATTAAGGCGAATGTGAAGCATTTAGAACTTGAAACAGTAGTTTAGAAGAGACAGTAAGCCCAGCACTCATTCACGTTGCTCGTGGTTTCGGCACAGGAATGACGAGACTAGGTGTTTTGGTTCTTAATCCGCAACTATTTGGAAGAGGTTAAAATATTCTAATCACTGGTCCTGATATTTTTGTCATGGTCGAAACATTTTTAAGAAAGTACAAATATATAGTTGAATCAGGAAAAAAAATAAAACGTGTTGGTGCGAGAACCGCATAAAAGCATGATCATTTTTTTATTATGCAAAATAAGTGGCATACAGGCAACACAAAAAAGTGTCTGGTCACGAATGCTCCACCATTCACAATGCAAGAAATTTGTTAAAAGTGTGACACTAATATAAGAAGCATAAATAAGGAATCAAAACATGGGAGAAATGCATTGGAGCGCAGGAAACACCAGTAAACTAATGGCAATAGGTAGAGAATGCATAGTTGATTGTTTCCATATACAAGGGAGGGCAAAGCGTAAGCATCTTGTAGCACATGGCAAATCAGCTTTTAAATGAACACAAGTAGCCACAGCACCAATAGTGCAGCTATTTCTCGCTCGGACAGTTTTTGAAAAATATAAATATCAGTGCTCTTCAATCATACCCGACGACTCAAGTGGTCGTTTGTATGTGGGTTGAACTGTCAGTGAACAAATCTGTATTGAAACATAGACCCATCTCTCTTACATCTCACTCATGCAAACGACTAAAGCGCATGATATACAAACAGTTTCTGGAGACAATGTTTTTATGTGATGCTCAACATCGCTTTCGACGTGGCTTCAGCATCATGACCAACTTAGTGAATTCATTCATGATATCATCCAGGCTCTAGAGACAGATGATCAAATTGACACACTATTTGTAGACTTATCAAAAGCATTTGCCTCTTGCACACTGCAAACTGTTCAGAAAGCTTCATCCTCAACAACCATGCATTAGTTAACTGGATTGCTACTTTTATTTCCAACCGATCTGAGTACGTATTCAACTCTTACCTAGCCTCCTTTTCCAGTGTGTGCAACATCATGCGTACCTAAAGGCTCAATCTTAGGTCTGCTTCTCTTCTTAATGTACATAAATGATTTACCACGTTACGTTCCTATTAAAATTCACTTGTACATCAGTGATTGTGTTCTGTGCCATACTATCAGACCTCCTAATGACCATGACATCCTTGACAATTTCCATCATTCCGCTCATGGTGTATGACTTCGCAGACACAAATTAACTTCCCTAAAACAGTTTGCATGCCATTTAATAACTAGGCGCTCATTTAATGGTTCTCCACTAAAAACTTTGTCACAATATAAACATCTTGGTCTTCTATTCTCGTAGAATTTATCTTGGTCTCATCACATTGAACAAATGTGCAACTATGCGTTAGAAAAGCTGGGTTATCTGCAATGTCTCCCGTGTTCGGCCCCTTTTAACACAAGGCTCCTCACTTGTGAAACCCTAGTTCATCCAGGGCTCAAGTACAGCTCAATGATATGGAACTCGTATAAAAGAAATCTGATACAGTATAACCCGGTTATATCGAACTTACAAATAAACGCTTATCAGTTCGATATAGGGCATAATTCTATGTAAGCCTGCTAAAGAATTGGACATCATAAAAACACATCTTCATAAGACATGACGCATTAAGAACGCAGGACGAAGAATGTAAACGCATTGCCGATCTGTCAGCGGATAAATGTAAAAGCACGCAGAGGGAAGCAACTCCACCGCTTTGGTGCCAGTCTTAGGTGGCAGAGGTAATTAGCACCATCCCTCAAGCTGATAGGAAAGCAAATCTGCTTCCCTCCCACCTCTCCTTGCAACTGCGCTCCCCTCATCCAGCCTCTCCCCTCGTGACTCCCTCACCTTCGATGGTCTCGGCACGTGCCCAACTCCGCGCCAGCTTAGCCCGCTCCCTGATGTTTCGTTTTCTGCCATTATCTGGAAGCGAATCTAGGCCGGCGTTAGCAGTTTCGTGGTCCTCACTCGCTGTGTGCTTGTGCATTGCGATATTTTACGACTCTCACTGTTCGTGCATTGTGCTATGGTGCACGAGCAATTCAAGAACAAGTCCTCCTTTTAATTCGAACTTCTTTTAATTCAAGCAAATTTTCGGGCCTCTTTGAGTTTGAATTGTCAAGATTCGACTGTATCACTGATCCTTGGAAACAACAAATGTTTCAACGTCACTACAGTAGTCTGCATTGTGAATGCAGAATTACATTCACTTTCTTGATCTTAAAGAGCCCGCTCTATTGTTGGGCTGATTTGAATACTGTAATAAACATGCCTGTTTCATTCTTGTTTTTCAGACCATCGAGGAGCTGGAAGCCCAGCTTCTTAATGGTCAGAAGCTCCAGGGGCCAGAAACAGCAGAGGAAGTTTATGTCCTGCTTCAAAGTAAGGACATGCTGGATAGGTAAGGAATACATAAAGAAGAGCGGCACTTTTGCATCCCGTTTTTCCTTTTAGCTATGATGCATGCAATTAAAGGGACCCTGAAACGATTTTGACGATACTGTGCAAACATACCGAGTCGTTAGAGCAGGCCCTTCTGATCATTAATTGACGCATCTAAGTGCTCCGCGTAAAGCGTGTAATTTAATATAAGGTCTTAAAAATGTTCATTGCTGCCGATCGCAGTACATCGCTCTGCTGAATTTTCAGCCACCCCTAACCATTCTACGTAAATTGCCCTAATGACGTTAGTAGGGCGAGCTATCCGATTAGCTACTCAGGGCGTGTCATCGATAATTTTTCCAATTTTACGATGAACAAATGTTGTTTGTAATAGTTGAAATGTTAGTTAATTTGTTTCTATAAAAAGAAAGTAACAGAAAGAGAATGCACAAGGCCAATTTCTCACTACACTTCAGCACTTCGTCGGAGCGAGGAAAGAGACCCGCGGCACTTTTCTTTCGTCCGCCGTTCCATACCACGCTTCGCGAGGGTCGTCGTGTAACGTGGGTCAGGCGTAAAATTGCATCAGATAACCGGGGTATTTAATGCATTGCTTCTATGGGGACTTCGCGGGGACTGCGCTAATCCGTCGTGAAACCTGGGTCATCGCAAAACCGGGGTACGTATAACCGGGGCTCCACTGTTCAGAGTTATGAAGGCACACGGCCGACGTGTGCACCAAATCAAAACGACACTGCTGTTTGCTGCAACCGCTGTGGACAAAACCAGGGCCGCTATCGACGCGATCATGTATGGCAACTACATAGTCATGAAGGCATACAGCCAATGCGGTGCTGTGCGCGGTGGTAAACACAAGAATAAAGGCTTTAGAGGCACAAGTAGGGATGAAGCATTCTGTTGTGCTGCCATTCATGTAGGATTTTCACTGATGACAGTGGCGATGCAGACTCTGCCGCTTCATTTCGGTGGACATTAACACCATTTTTGCTCTCTTGCATATCACATTTGCGGTGCACCGGTGCTTGCCAAGCTCCAAAAGTTGTCCGAATTAACCAATGTGTGGCCAGATACGTCTGAATTAACGAGAGCTTCGCTGCATTAAATAATGCATGTGCCTGCCGGCACCCAAAGAAGAGTCCAAATTATCCAACTTTCCAAATTAATGAGGGTCGAATTAACGAGGTTTTACTGTACCAGCTTGCTTACAATGTCTAAATTTGGGCTCATCTGTGTTCTTGCATCATTAAAGCCAACAGATTTTGCCCAACAACCTCAATCTTTGATCTGTTACAGGTTTCCACTCTTCGTGGCCATCCATCGAATATGCAAGCACGAAATACCACCCAGCGAAATGATCCAGTGTATCAAGAACCATCCCGAACACATGTAAATACCCTGCTACCCACATCCTCTCCTCCTTTTTCCTACTCTCCTGCGGCTCCTTCCTTCTCTTGCCTCCCTCTGTGCCATTCCGTTTCCTGAAAGCATCTGGTGACGCACCTGACCAGTGACTGGAGTGTGCAGGACGTGTACGTGCTCTGCAACAATATCTACAATGATCGCTGGATTAGGTCGTGTGAGCGAAATGGGTCGACTAGAATTTCACAGGAGAGGGCGATTACGGCTCGCCTATTTAGTGTCTCACTGTGCCTAGCATTACAGTATCATGTAGAACTCGTGCTTCGAATAATGACGACTACCCTGCGCATGTTATTTTTTGTTGCCCATCTGGGGTGACTGGCACTTATAGGAGGCATACCTGGAGCTACGCATTGGCACTTCTTGGAGTCATATGCAAGCTTTGTCTCTATAGACATTTAGCTGTGCTGAATAAGTGATAGTTGCTTTATTAGCTCAAGACTAGCTTTCAAAGTGTTAGTTGAAGGCAAGCAGCAATACTCATTTTATCAATGCAGCAAAAATATTACGTTCAAATTATTGTGTTATTTTTTATAGGTTTAGTATTTAGCCGTAGACATCTCTATGTCAGATGCTATTTTGTCCTCATTACAGAATAGTGATGCAGCTAAATGTAATTTAGTTGTTTTTCTTGTGTGTGTTTTTAATGCACAACTTGGACTGTATATGTTGTGCTGCTCACAAGACAGGATACACTGATTGAAGAGGTTCGCATGATAAAAGAAATTTATATAATGTTTGTATTGTGACGTTGTTAACTGCCACAAAGTGCCGTATAGTGTCTTTTTGCCTCTTGGCTTGTTTATCTTGAATCTGTCGTTATAATTTTGGCGCTCATTAAAAAAATCTCTGGATGCACACAATGCTTACTGTTCTTCCTTTCTTTCTGTATTTACACGACTCTCTTCTGCACTGTCCTCTTTTTCAGCCATTGTTCTCGCTCATTTAACACCTGAAATATGCCAGCCTCCACAGCAGGGGCCCTCAAATATGCTGTGCTGCTAACACAATATTAACTGTTTTGCTCTGGTGTCCTACACATCCAACTTCCAAGCATGGGTGGCGTAATTATGCCTGTCTCCCGGGAAGAAGCTTTTTCTTAATTTCCTGAAGACTGTGAAAGACTGGGAAATTATTTTTAGCCTTCATGTGGAAACCTGTGGTATCGTATGTATAGCGATGGTCATGGTGTTATGCAGCTGACACAAAGTTTGAGTTTCATTTCGAGCTATGGCATTTGTATGCCAAGGGGAACGGAATACAATAATATTTGGTGTTCTAATCTTTAAAGAACCTCAAAGTGTACACAGTTAGCCTGATATCCTTGCCACACATGTATGTATAGAAAGGGACAATAATAGCTTAATAGCTTAAAGGGACACTAAAGCGAAACAATAAATCAGTTTAGACTAATGAAGCATTGTTTGAGAACGCTGCAGGCAGTCATTTCAAAAAAATAGTTTGATTATTAGATGAGAAAATGAAGGTCCAAGTATCAGTATTTTAATTTTGCGCTGAAACCCCAGCGTCGGTACGTCAGCGTGACGTCAGGGATTCCAAAGTAGGTTTTCGCATTTGGGCCGCGTTGGCTGAGTAAAGGTTCCCAAAACTTGCCATGTTTAATATTTGGTTCCTTTAGAATGCTATGTAGTCAATCTGTACCGCTATATATAATTAGTAGGCCCTAGAAGCTGCCACCAAAATCCAAGACATCGCAGCCCCCAGGTGCGGGAACTTAAGTAGGTGTCGCCACCCGTATTTCGTTCTTGCGCATTTTCTGGCTTACCAAACGTTTTATCATTGTAAGAGTGGTGTTGTTGGTGTTGTAGAAGGGTAATTTACTGATGCAGAAGAAATCGTTTTTCACTTTAGTGTCCCTTTAAAGTTTCATGCCATTCAAGCAGTGCCACATGGGCATAGTTAATGGCCTTAAAGCTTAATGCTATTTGAGGTGTAGTGCAGTTTCACAACTCATTTGGCCATCAAATGTGTACTCTTGCTCCCAGTGTTAGCAGTTATGGCTGCAACGCCAGGTTGTCAACATTAATCTGAAGTATCTCACAACTGCGTGCCTCATAATCAGATCATGGCTTTGGCATGTGAAACCCCAGAATTAATTTTTTTTAAATTGATATTGTCTTGCATAAAGTGTTGTTGCACTTCAAGGGTGAACAATCAAGTCCTTTCTTAACATTGCTTCTGCATTCTCGGAGTCTGCCACTTCGACAGCATCCTGCCTTCTGGCCTCTTCTTGCACTTGTATTCCTTCTGGCCTCGATATTGCATAGTCATGTGGGCTTGAGGCTGTGGTGATGTGAATTTTGCAGAACCGCCATAGAATGATTCAGAGGCTCATTTTTTGCTATACAGTCATTGACAAGACCAGAATACAGGCTAGTTCCTTTCAAGAAAGCATGCCGCATCTGGCTTATGGCTGAGTTAATTTCAACAGACATGCATATTATTTGTACTTCACAGCCAAAGAACCTTCTGCCCCCCTTCCCTCAGACCAGCATGAGGAAGTTCATAGCATGTTTGTGCGTGAATAACGCAAAGGCAACACTTTGGATTAGAAAAAGGATGAGGCAGAATTGGCCAAGGTGGTTTGCTGCTGTATTCTTGACTTTCTTAACTTGAAATTGACTGTAGAAAGCAAATGGCCAGGATGCAAACATGCAAGTCTTCTCAAATCTGTTATGCTGTGCCACTGCTGCAGTTTCTTGCTGTGTGTTGATCATATCTGAAAAAATGGGTCTGGATTGATGCTTTCTTACTTTCAGGTCTAATCTACTGCAGAAGCATTCCATCATTATGTTTTTGTGCAATGATAATGATGCTTGTTAAACTAAAATTAAATTCTGGGGTTTTATGTGCTGAAAGCGTGATATGATTATGAGGTACACCATAGTGGGGGGCTCCGGATTAACTTTGACCACCTGGGGTTTTAACGAGCACCCAATGCACAGTAAACGAGCGTTTTTGCATTTCACCCTCATCAAAATGCAGCCGCCATGGCTGGGATTTGATCCCATGACCTCGTACTTAAGAGCATGACACCAAAGTCACTAAGCAACCACAGCGGGTTCCGATGCTTGTGGAGGAAAATGAAACTGCACCCTAAAGTGGCATCTGCACAGAAAATCTATCCTGCATATTGCCACTGACCCTGCAAAGTCCAAGTGTAAATATTTTTCTATTCGGAAGCAATGGAAGTGGTTACTCCATAACGGTCACTTTGGCCATAATAAGGGCCATTATGATTCAGCATAATAGAAACACATACTGGATGGCACAACTACAAAAATGCATTAAGAATATGTTCGTATATGGGGTTGAAATGTTATGCAAAATCTGTCACGAGATTATCCTGCTCACATCTCACTTGGCACATTAGTACAGTTAAACCTCGACATAATGAGGTAAGTAAAATCGGCAGTTTGCTTCATTATATTGTAATTAGACCCTTTAGGCAAATAAAGTACAGTCGGTGATAGATTTTTTTTGCACGGAAGAAGCCGCAAAATTTTCAGAATTATTTGGCAATCCGAAAAGGCAAATTTGAATAAGAAAAAAAAAATTTGTTGAATTTGAGAGTCAGTGATGAAAGATACGGGTTCATGCCATGTCGACGATGTCTCTACATTGGTAGTACAAAATGAAGCCAGCCATGCTTTCATGTCCACTCCACGCCTAGGGCTGATAGTGTCGCCCGTAATGGGACAACACTGCCATGAAAAGTGCCGGCAGCAGGAGTGAATGCTTCGTTTGCCTCTCGCTTCAATGCGGCTCGGAAACTCAAGATTACGCAACCTCCCTTCCTAAATGTGTAGGAAGACCGCACATGATGCCATGCCGTCTCGGCATGCCCACTGTTTGCTTAATCGGCAGATCACGGTGGAATAGACTAGGTGTCTGCACGAGGCTGCCGTGCCGTCGACTGTTTCGCTCGTGGTTTATGTATTTCTCGGCAGATGGCGCAGATCATTGGGGAGTCAACTGCAACAGCTGGCAAGGCATGCGGGGCTCCTTAAATGTGCGCGCACATAAGAGTCGCTAGTAAATTGCCTGCTAAATGCCTGTGTACCAGTCTAAGTGTCTGGCGAGCCTTTGGGAAGCAAGCTTAGGTATATCCTCCTAAATATCCAAGCTTTGTAGTGCTATCCAGATCTAAATGTGCTTTGCAACTCATGAGAGTCCACTACAGAGACGCTGTGTTTACTAGTGCTCAACTTCGGTTACAAATTTAAAACATTACGGCTATTGCCAAATGCAAAATCCGTGGAAATCGGTGTCTGACTGCAAGAGATTTGCATGTCAAGACTGTCTCTAGCCATGCAAGTCAAATAATTGAGCTCTCGCAGATGGAAGGTGATCTTTCTTCGTACACGTTTTTTTTCTCCTGCATTATTCATCAGAAGTAGATCGCTTGCTTTGCAACTCTGTATTTAAACAAAAATTACGGCCCCTGACGAACTTCAGGTAGTCACGTCTTTCAAAAATACTATTATGTTGCCGATTCTGCGTGTTTATTGTAAGCACATACGCACGCCAGGTAAACACTCTGGACTGTGCTTTTGAAATTTCATGTAAGACAGCCAGGGACACAGAAAAGGGACTTTTATTACTTCACACCATTGCACACATCATTAACACAGTATCACACATGCAAGCAGTTCTACAAACGCTGAAGGTTGTTTCCCATCCTAGACAAGCTTTGAAAGCTTCCTAAGTATCATGTAATCATGTTGTAATCATGTAATTCCTAAGACACCGCATTTTTGTTTTATAGGCAATCTTTGTTTACAAACCTGTGTCATCTTCATGGTTATATAATAGTGCAACAAATTTGCCATGATGTCGTCTTTGTGGTCCCTGCATGGGAAGGAGCATGTATGCTTTTACAGCATAGCCTCTACCGTCAATTCATATTCATTTCTGCATGTGGCATATTGCTGAAACTCTTTTTTTCAGCCACCTGCTGCAAAGAAAGAATGCTAATCTTTGGGTATGGGACCCCACCTCTCATATTACAATTCACTTCTCAAGTGTGCTCTCAGGCTGAGCATGGACCTCAGTCTCTTCTACGAGGCTCTGCCAGCACACTGAGCAGGTTGACCACTTGAGCAATTTCCTGTACATAAACCCAGCAGGGTAATAGACAATGCAATCAACTGCTTCTGGTACTGCACAGATCTCATCAAACTCCTTATCACACTCAATCTCAGTGGCAACCAAACCATCCATTTTGACGAAGACGAGTCACTTGTTTCTCGTCTGCCTGAAATGCAAGCTTCAGGTCGGCCAATGTGAGCACTGGCTTTTCAAGCTCGCTCTACCTCGCAATTCCCAAACTTTGGTGGCTTAATCAGACTGTACACTGAAAGCGTACAGTTGGAGAAGTATGGGAGAGGCCTTTGCCCTGCAGTGGGCGTAACCAGGCTGCTGCTGCTGCTGCTGATGATGATGATGATGATGACACTGAAAGTGTATTGTGCAGCTGAAGAAAAGTAGGCAAGGAGGGATGGTCATTGTGACCTCCTGTTTGGCAGATTGTCCCGAAAGAACGATCCAGTACATCTTGGTTAAATTTTCCAGTCAAGACATACTTAAGGGGGGACGCGGCCTTTGAAAACTAAAAAAAAATCACAAAAAAGTTGATTTTTCGAAAACCACATATTTGGGCAGTATGTCTTATAAACTACCATTTCTGTAAATAGCAACGTCTAATTCATCCGGAAACTATTTTAAATAAAGTTTATAACAAGTTGCGGCAGCCCTCGAGCGGCGAGCAAGCGCTCAAAATACCCCTACTTAGCGCGAACGCCATTTCTCCACTGCTCCCCCGAGTGTCACCATTTTGGTGTTTTGTTCGTGCATTCTTGTGCTTTTTTTTTTCCTGACCCTTGCGGCGGCAGCGGCACTGCAGGAGAGGCGTAAATCGCTCATGATTGGAGGGCTCGCAAGAGCTTTCAAGTTTCCGGCAGCTGAGATGCGAAGCTGAGATTGGGTGAGGCGTGCGCTCCTCAAGGACGCGGGGGGGCCAGCGAGTCCCATTGGCTGCCGCATGCGATGACGTAGTGGTCTTCTGCATAATGCATCCGGCCGTCGTCGGCTTCGGCTCTTCCATTGCCGGCGCCCTTTGTGTGTTCCGCTTGCCATCGGCTATCTTTGCAGCCGTTCGCATATTCTCCAAGTTTCTACCGTCTTTACGAGACCGTTGTTACATTTAGGCTGCTAATTGTTGTGCGGTCGGCCACAGTGCGCCCAAAGAAACTCAAGACGCTACATGCGTTCGGTGCAAGGAAGCGCTCTATGAAGCGCGCCCCCATGGCGAAGCTTGCCGCTCGCCCGCGCGCCCACGATGATCACACCGATGGTTCCTGTGGGGCAGCTTCTGCTTCATCTACACAAGAGCGTGATTGCGTCAACACTTCTAGCAACGTGACTCCTGTTCTACCGGCACAAGAATTTGTGACAAGTGTGCTTGGTGTTTTGTGCTCATCGACATCTCGTGCTCATCGACAGCGGCCTCCACATCCTCTCTTTCATCTGCCTCAGACAGTACGATCGTGTCATCCACTGTGCACTTGGAAACACGTTTCCTGACGTGTGAGGAGAAAGAGCGCGGTGGATAAAAAAACATGCTGCCGTGCAACGAGGACTTGGCGCTATGTCAGCGACAGAGTGAAAATTTCAAGCAATGGAGCGCAATCCTGAAGCTGCCACCGCTACGAATGAAGGCGAAAAATTTCTCCTGGTGCAAATGAATGCCCTACGCAAGGGACCCTGTGCCAGCGGTGCTTCGCGACTGGGATGAAGGTTCAAGGAGGCACCCAACTTGGACTTGCAACAAAGCTTGAGCTGCTATGTTTACATTGTGGAGTAGTTGCAAGCTCATGGAGTTATGCTCGTCAGGATGACTCAGTGGCCTTTGACGTGAACATAAGAGCCATTGTGGCAACAAAACAAATAGGGAAGGGACAAACAGCCCTCAATGACTTTTGGGCAGCGATGAACATGTCCCATCGTGGCCTGCATCATAAGACTTTTCAGAAGAACTTAAAGAAATTCAGAGAACCACAGACGCAGTGCATACACAAGTTCTATGCAGAATCTGCTTCTGCTGTGAAAACCACCTACAAGGAAATGGATCCACATTTCAGCAGGGATATCACAGTAAACTTTGATGGAACATGGCACAAGCGTGGCCACACATCCCATATTGGAGTTGGTGCAATAATTGAATATCATACGGGCCTCATCTTGGATGCCATTGTTTTATCGAACCAGTGCCTTGGTCGCCAAGTAGGGCCAGAGTCTGGAGACCCATGCTATGCAAGCTGGCAGGAGGATCATGTGTGCCAGAAAGACACTGACTGGGAGGATGGAAGTTGAGGCAGCTGTCATCCTTTCCTCACGTCCAGTGCCAAAGCACAACCTCCGTTAGACAATGCTCATGTCTGACGGAGATAGGGCCACCTTCTCTGCCCTTGTGTAAGAAAATGTTTATGGACTGGTCCCCATTTCGAAAGAGTAATGCCTGAACCATGTCCAGAAGAAGATGGGGACAGCACTGCCCAACCTTGTGCAGAAAAGTGACATATCTTTAGGAGGGAAGGACAGGCTGACAAAGGCCCTCATCGACAAGTTGACTGACTATTATGGCTGGGCCCTACGGAACAATTCCAACGATGTGGTTGCAATGCAGCATGCAGTGAGGCATCGTACCACCACGTGACATCAACGGACGAGAATCCTCACCACGACTTGTGTCCTGAGGGTGCAGAGACTCGTGGTGTCGCCATAACGTCGGCAAGGGGGATGGTGCGCCACCTCCGAAGCATCAGTACAATCTTCCAGGCTATTTTGCAGAAGCATTGCTACCTGTTTATGAGCGCTGTTGGAATCGCACCGCTGGCACGAGTTGTTGGGGCCTCGGTGCTGACGCCCGTTATTGCCAATGGGTCGCAGGCCCCAAGGGTAGCGTTGGCCTGGCGGCCTGGGGCACTGGAAGCATCCGAAGGTCCCGGCAAAGCAAGAGAAGACTGGTAACAGAACAACTTGTTTATTCTAACATAGCAAAAGAGCGGCCGGTCAGGTCGACCGAAGTGGAGAGACGGGAGAGCACGTAACTCAACAGTACAAATCGGAGCCTCTCCTGGCGTCCGGGGGCAGCTGCTCTTATACCCTCGGCGTCGCGGTCCAAAAGAGAAGGTCACGGGATGAAGGTCACGGGATGAAGGTCACGGGACGGCGGAGCATGACCCCACGACGGCGCGAACTGTCGAGCCGAGAGACCTGCTGAACCGAGTGTAGTGACGCATCGCCAACCTTCACTTGGGGAGCTCCGCTCCCCTGATGCCGCGCTTTGACAAGCGTGGGCACACACACACACACACACACGAAGACACGTGGCACTGAAACACGCCTGGACACGCTTGGCGGGTAGGCGTTGCGGCGGCGTCGGACGGGCCAAAATGTCCGCCGCTTTGAACAAAGCCCCGGCGTCCGTTGCATCCGCGCCGGCATTACCGCGCGTTGTAGGCGAAACGTAACAGACCGCCCCGCCGGGGGAAGGAGATCCCGAAGGTCAGGGGACTGCATCCGCTGTCCGGAGGGATGTCGCTCGATGATGCTCATAACCGAAGTTGGGCGTCCTTGGGCGTTTCTTGAGCGCAGCGCACCGAGAAGGCCTCGTTCTCACGTTCAGGTGCACACAGGACACTGCAAAGTGACTTCGGGAGAGTTGACATTTTTGTTCTCGTTTCCGGCAAGCGTTAGAACCACGCCAAAAGTCAACCGCTCAGTCAGCAAGCACGGCACAACCCTCACTAAGCCCTGCCAGGCTCTTTCCCCTTTTATACTGCTGCCTAGTTCCTTACAGTAGTTTAGCAGCACTCAGAACGCGTCCACAAATCGGAAAATTGCATTAGAAAGCACATCATCACTTTGAAACACTACACAAAAGCAATAAGTTAAAAATCCTGCCTCAGGAAGAAAAACATCAGTAACAAGCAATTTTGAGGCTGATTCCCACGTTAGGGGCTTCGACTTAAGCCATCGGCGTTACCGTTGAGACTCCCCTTTTTGTAACGCACCTCAAAGGAATATTGTTGCAAAGCGAGGCTCCAGCGCAGGAGGCGGCCATTTTTGGGAGAGATGGTCTGCAGCCATTGGAGAGGGCAGTGATCCGTTTCAATGATAAACCTCGAGCCGGCTAGGTAACATGACAATTTCTGAACGGCCCACACGATACACGCACACTCTTTCTCGGTGGCGCTATACGCCTGCTCACGACTCGTCAGCTTACGACTAGCATACAGGACGGGGTGTTCTACTTCTCCATTTTCCCGTTGGCACAGTACAACGCCCATGCCTCGCTCACTAGCATCACACTGAACAACGAACCCTTTTGTGTAGTCGGGCGATCGTAGCACAGGCTGGCTTGTTAGGGCGCTCTTTAGGGCGCTAAAAGCTCTTTCCTTCGTCTCATCCCAGACGACTGTTTGCGGCTCTGTCTTTCTTAGAGCATCCGTCAAGGGAGCCGCGATATCAGAGTACCTGGGGATGTACCTCTGATAGTAGCCGGCGACACCTAAGAACGACCGAATATCGGTCTTCGTGCGCGGTTGCGGGAAGTCTCGCACAGCGGCCACCTTTATTTCAGAGGGGCGGCGACGACCCCGACCAATCACGTGTCCGAGGTAGACAACCTCGGCCTGTGCCAACCGGCACTTGGGAGCCTTGACTGTCAAGCCCGCATCGCGCAGGCGGGTTAGCACTGCCCGCAAGTGCGCCATATGTTCCGGCCAGGATGCGGAGAATATCGCTACGTCGTCTAGATACGGTAAAGCGAATTCTTGCTGTCCCCGCAACACTTTATCCATGAGGCTTGAAAAGCAGTATGGCGCGTTCTTCAAACCAAAACTCAAAACTTTAGGACGGAATGTCCCCATTGGTGAAATGAACGCCGCATACCTACTAGCCTCTTCTGTAAGTGGAACCTGCCAATAACCCCTGACAAGATCTAGGGTGGAAATAAACTGAGCGCTACTCACTCTCTCAAGGCGCTCCTCGATGTTAGGGATCGGATAAATTTGATCCTTAGTGATGGAATTAAGCCTGCGGTAGTCGACGCAAGGACGAGGTTCCTTGCCCGGTACCTCAACTAAAATCAAAGGGGAGGTATAATCACTCTCACCCGCTTCAATAACACCGAGCTGTAGCATTTTCTTTACCTCAGCCTCCATAATATCGCTCTGGCGGGGTGACACCCGGTACGCCTTGGATCGTACTGGCTCTGGGGAGGTAAGTTCTATGTCATGAGTAAGGACAGAAGTCCTACCAGGCCTCTCAGAGAACAGACCTTGAAACTCTTGTAAGAGCTGGTGTAGTTCGGTTTTCTGCTCAGGCGACAGCGATGCTTTACTTATTAAGTCACTAATGACTTGATCGGTGTCTTTCCTGTTTGTCACTGAGCCTAGTCCCGGAAGCTCGACCGGAAGCTCTTCTAACTTTCCCGCATCGGGAATTTTCTCTCCAGTATCTGGTGCCTTTAACGCTACAGGCTCAATTTTATCCCGTTCGGGCGTGCTCTGAATACCAGCTTGCTGCGCCTCTGACCCTTTCTCATCGTTCAACAACGTCGGCCCCGCAACTACCGCCTTTGCAGCGAGCTCCCGAACCTTCGATCTGGTTAAGGCCTGAACGCTAGCCTCACCAAACAAAAGCCCCTTCTCGCGCAGGAGGTGATCGGACCTGTTCGAAAATAGGTACGGGTACTGGGGGGGCAGCATAGATGACACTGCGGCCTCCGTCTCAAGTGCTCCGAAAGGTCCTTCAATAAGCACTTTTGCTACCGGCAGACACACGCTATGAGCTTCCACTGCTTGCTTGATCCATGCGCACTCGCCCGTGAACATAATGGGTTCTACGTAAGAGGGATGAACTACATCCATCGTGGCTGCGGTATCGCGAAGCACTCGGCACTCTTTCCCGTTCATGAGGAGGTCTCGCATGTAAGGCTCGAGAAGCTTGATGTTCTCGTCAGTGCTGCCTAATGAAAAAAACACGACTTTTGGTTTTGTTTCTGGGCACTGCGCCGAAAAGTGACCCGGCTTCTGGCACGTATAACACAGGCGCGCTTGCCTCGCCTCGAACCGCTTTCTGCGTTCGGCTTCGGCTGCCGCCGTCTCCTTACGTTCGGTCGGACACTGCGCCGAAAAGTGACCCGGCTTCTGGCACGTATAACAAACGCGCGCTTGCCTCATCTCGAACCGCTTTCTGCGTTCGGCTTCGGTTGCCGCCGTCTCCGTACGTTCGGTCGGACTGCTTTCACTCGCATCCGCACTACGTGTATCCCCCTTTGCTCTCATGGGTGTGAACTTCGGCCTCTCAAACTTGGAGCCAAATTCACCCTTTTGACCGTCCTTAGCTCCACGAGCCCGACGCGTCACAAACTCCTCGGCTAACTCAGCGGCTCTAGCCACCGTACTAACGTCTGGCCTATCCAAGACCCAGTACCGCACGTTCTCAGGTAACCGACTATAAAACTGTTCTAGCCCGAAACACTGCAGAACTTTCTCGTGGTCACCAAACGCTTTCTCTTCTTTGAGCCACTCCTGCATGTTTGACATAAGCCTGTAGGCAAACTCTGTATATGACTCACTTCTGCCTTTCTCATTTTCCCGAAACTTCCGACGGAACGCCTCCGCTGACAGCCGGTACTTTTTTAGCAGACTCGATTTCACTTTGTCGAAATCCTCTGCCTCCTCTCTCTCCAAGCGAGCGACTACGTCGGCCGCCTCGCCGGGTAGCAAAGTGAGCAAGCGCTGTGGCCACGTTTCCCGAGAGAACCCCTGCTTCTCGCACGTTCGCTCAAAGTTAACCAGGAACAAACCAATGTCCTCTCCACGCTTAAACGGCCGCATCAGGTCAGTCATTTTGAACAATACTCGTTCTCCTGCACCGTGTGCCTGACTTCCATTACGAGCGCGTTCCATCTCTATCTCGAGACGCTTCAATTCCAAAGCGTGTTCGCGCTCTTCTTTTTCTTTCTGCTCTATAAGTTCGCGCTCATGTCTTTTTGCCCGCTCCTCAATGGTCTCAAGGCATTCCGACAGCTCGTCATCCTCAGCTTCTAACTCAAGAATAGCCCTTAGCAGTTCTGGTTTTCTGAGTTTGTCTGAGACATCCAGACCCAACTCTCTTGCAAGCTCCAGCAATATCGGTTTGCGCAACGACTTCAAATCCATGGCTGCTCTGAATGCTGCTTTCTCTACTGCCTACTATTGTCTTGCCGCAAACTAACCCGGCAGCAACGACAACCCCAATTACCAGCTCTGTTTCTAACACTAACAAAAGCCTGGCAAAACTCAGAAGAAGAAAGTCCCGCACTCACCAAACCTTGCAGCCAAGAATTCCGCGCAGTCGTTCCGCTGCAGGCAACCAGTCATCACACAGGGCTCGTTGCACTGCTCCCGGATGGTCGTTGAGCTGCTCAGCATACAGTCAACCGCATCTCTTCGCTGCTGGCCTCCGTTGTCGCGATCTCACCGCTGGCAACCAGATGTTGGAATCGCACCGCTGGCACGAGTTGTTGGGGCCTCGGTGCTGACGCCCGTTATTGCCAACGGGTCGCAGGCCCCAAGGGTAGCGTTGGCCTGGCGGCCTGGGGCACTGGAAGCATCCGAAGGTCCCGGCAAAGCAAGAGAAGACTGGTAACAGAACAACTTGTTTATTCTAACATAGCAAAAGAGCGGCCGGTCAGGTCGACCGAAGTGGAGAGACGGGAGAGCACGTAACTCAACAGTACAAATCGGAGCCTCTCCTGGCGTCCGGGGGCAGCTGCTCTTATACCCTCGGCGTCGCGGTCCAAAAGAGAAGGTCACGGGATGAAGGTCACGGGATGAAGGTCACGGGACAGCGGAGCATGACCCCACGACGGCGCGAACTGTCGAGCCGAGAGACCTGCTGAACCGAGTGTAGTGACGCATCGCCAACCTTCACTTGGGGAGCTCCGCTCCCCTGATGCCGCGCTTTGACAAGCGTGGGCACACACACACACACACACACGAAGACACGTGGCACTGAAACACGCCTGGACACGCTTGGCGGGTAGGCGTTGCGGCGGCGTCGGACGGGCCAAAATGTCCGCCGCTTTGAACAAAGCCCCGGCGTCCGTTGCATCCGCGCCGGCATTACCGCGCGTTGTAGGCGAAACGTAACAGCGCCTCTCACAGGCTTCTCTTCTGCAATGCTGCCTGGGAGCAAGGACGCAGAATGCATCAGAATCATTTCACTCCGTGCTGTGGTCCCTGATGCCCAAAGAGCAGCATGCATCGCTGATTGCTGTGAAGACAGTACTGCATGAGGCAGTTTTAACATATAATGCTGGCTGCCACAGGGCCACCCAAGAGCTATGTTCATCAGTGGGGCTAACACCTGGCCACCTGGCCATCGAACGGCCAGCCGAGAAAGATTCTCTGTGCTTGAAAAAGGCCAAGAAGCAATCGCAGCTGGAAAGGCAGCAAAAGAAGAGAGTGCCTAAGGACATCTCCAGTTATGCTGCAGGGTCATTTTAGAGCAATATGTGCTCAAAACTTTCAAAGCTCATTTTCTCAAGATGACTTTTTTGGCTGGTGAGGCTGCTTGTTCCAGCCATATCTCTATAACCGCTCATCAGATTTCCAGAAGTTTCTTTTTATTGTGTATCTGAATAAATTTCTGAGGGCAAGACAAGCCCATTTTTTTAATATATCGTGTCTGTGATTTGTGAAATTTAATCAAAATTTGATTGATAAAATCTTAATCACCAACACTAAATTTGGTGGTCTGCTAAAATTTTTCAGCAAGGAAATTTAAAAAAAGGGCTCTGTCTTGCCCCGAGATATCCATCTGGGAATCATCATAGTGAATTTCACAGTTGCAGCACCTTTTGAAAATTCTCCAGGCCGGGAATGAGAAAACTATGTGCACCATTCTGACATATTGCTGTAACTTGAGAACCAGTGAACATAACTGCATGGAATTTTGTAGTTCTGCTAATGCTCTTGCTACGAGTCTATCCTGAAATGTTCATTAAGATATCTCAATAAACAAAAAAGTTGGTATTCGAGGGTAGCCTCCCCCCTTAAAGCCACAGTGTTTAAGTAAATATCTTGTCAGCTCCAAAACTGACAAAAATGTGACTCGCAGGCCTGCTGTAGCCTGCTCTGTGAGAAAATGTGCACAGGATATCCTTCCGGCCACGACTTCCCCCTCCCACTTGGTTAACCAGTACAAGAAAGAGGCAAGAACTCTCTCAAGTCCTTGCTTCCCACTGCGATGCCTTCTTTAGGATGGTTCAGATTAAGTGCGTCGAACAAATAGCTATATTTCAATGTAAATTCTACTGTCCCTTTAACGTTCTCCAGTCCAGTTGCTTTTCTCTGTGAGTAAAACTCCAACCCATTGGCAACACTTCAACTGAAGAGCTGGGTAGCAAGCTTTACTCGCATTTTCTCACAGTGTCCATAGGGTTCAGATGAGCATATGTAAGCTTGTGGCAAACACGCAAGTGTCCAGGATGCTTCCTGTCCTCAGCAAACAGCATATCATAGTGTGCCCACTGGACACGACCACCATGAAGTTCAAAACCTTCTGGTCATGCAAACGGTTCCGCACACACTTCATAAGATGTGGAGCATCTGAAGAAACAAAAATGCTGCGCTTGTCATCAGCAAGCTGCGTGAAGGAGCTCTTGGTGTAGTTTAGACTGACACTTACACCAAACTCTTTCCACATATAGCAGTTCATGGCTGCTCCTTCACACACCATTGCATCAACACACGACTGCATCAAAGTGCCAGCCTCCTCCAGCACAAAGGCAGCTTTCAAAACCAGTTGTGCAAGCACTGTTCCTTTTGTTGGTCCTTCGCTGGCAAACCCACCAAAGTCACTGAACCCTACATAGGTCATTGATTTCGAATGCACATGCATTTCGTCAAAAACCAAGATACCGTGGGGCTGATACTAGTCTTTGGTCGCCATCTTCCTTTTAAATGCAGCAGGAAACCTGCTATCAAATCCGCATTTCACCCTGATCACGCTAAAATATTTCTGCGCTGTTGTCACACATGGAAGAGGGAGCACATTGATCTCGCATAAGAATGTGTACACTGATGGCCTTTGTATATATACCATGAGGCACATCAGCAGCCAATCTTCAGTGTAGCGGCGATTTTCCTTGTTGGCGAGCCTTGCTGCAGCTAAGTATTCCTTGACTGCAGTTAGCTGCACATTCGGAAGTTCAAGTTTGCAAAGTTTGGTCTCGAGCTCTTCCTCAGAAATTTTTTGCAGGCATTCACAGGCCTCCTTTAGCTGCAAAGAATGATCCTGAAAACGGTGAAGGAGGCGATTTTTCAGTCTTTTCAGGGCATAATTTGCCTGACGCAGAGCAGCAAGTCTTTCACTCTTTTGTTGGGAATGCAAAACACTAATGCTAGCTGGCCTTAAGCTGCTCTTCAATGCTCTTGTTTGGTGGATTCGCAGAGTGTCCGACAGGCTGAGGCATTTTTGGCAAACTGACACCTCTGCACTCGGGAAGAATTCACATTCCTTGTGGCGCTGCTTGCTACTAATGTCGTTGAAGGCACTCTTTGGTTCTGCTTGAGGTTATTCAGCAGTGCTTCGTTCACCAGCACAAGTCTGATATCTTGCAGGTGATGTAGAAAGGACTTTACACCCTCAACTCTTGACAAACTGTTTGAATGTTGCAGCTCTTCTTTGGCAACAGACTTGCCCATCAACAATGCGTGGACCTCCATTCTCTCGTCTGTCTCAACAAGCTGCAGGGTGGTAAACAAACCACCGGCACCAATATTCTTGGGAGGACATGCTTCCACTGTGCTTGGCACTGCAACCTCGAGTGCTGACTTTGAAGAGTGGTTCTGGGGAGTTCTAGTTTGCGTCAGCTCTAGGAAAACGGTGCTGTTTGTCTCACCCATTTTATTGTGATGATATCTCCACGATTTGGAGGGCAGGCATACACGCGCCGGGTTATCGAACAACATATCAGAAGTTGAAGGTGCCACTGCCACAGAAGGCCCGGCTTCCTCTTGAACTTCACTTGCGTCTGCGCATTCATCACCGCGCACTGGTACCGACGGCATGCAAGAATCCTGGATCTCACCGAAACTGTCTCAACTGCAGCTGGCACACGAACTATTTTTCTTTTCCATGGGGCGAGAAGCTGGCCGCTTCAGCTGGCCATTTCCTGGCTTTCGACGTTTTAGACAAATAAGCAGGACAATCGAAAAACGTCATGGGCGTGATGTCTTTTACCAATAATGCGCGAAGAGGCATGCTTACCAGGATATGTCCATTGTTCTCTGCTGTCTATGTTTTTGCAACAGTGTGAGGCTCGAAATGCGACTCACGCATGTAGTCCGTCGCCTGCAGAAGACAATCCTTTCTTGGGATGGCGCGTTGCCACACGTTTAGTTGCTCCTCCACTGACACTCCTTCCGTCATTGAACCAGCAACGGGCACAAATTCTTAAGGCGATTGTTTGTTTCACCTCGTGTACCATCCTCTCTTTAAAAAAAATGACGAAACTTACTTTCAATATGTGTCCCATAGTTTCTTGGGCTGTGCGTCTATATACTGGAAATGAAAGTGTTTTGTGTGAACAGTGGGACTCATTCTGAAGAAGAAAGATTGGGAGAACGTTACTACCTAGTACATCTGCAGCAGAGTCAACTAAGACATTTGTAGTGGTTGGTTGAAGTTCTATGCTTCTCTGTGAAGATGTCTACGAAGTTCTATGCATTTCACCTCTTACTGCTCCTTTGTAAAGTGCATGTGTCATACCCGCTGCATATTCGAAAGTGACTACAATCATGACAAACTTTTGCCTTTTCAGGAACCCTGAGTTCGAGTTGCCCAGCCACTTGTAGGCTGCCTAAGTCGAAGTTGCATTCAACCGGACAGGAAAAAATGGGGAGGTTACTTTTTGTTGATGTCGCTTGTAATTGCTCACTGCATCTGCAACTTCCAGTCATGCACAGTGAAAGATTGGTGTGTGTGTTTGTGCTATCTTTTTAAGACATAAGAAACAATGTCAAATATAAAAAGTCAATATTATAGCTTATCCTCTTGCCTATCGCACACTGATGGTAAAGTGGCGACACTTGTTGCAAATTAGGTAATATATTTTAATTCCTTTCGTTATCAGCCATGTACAGACAGTGGCAAAAGTATACAGGTTGTGGGATCTGAGAAAATGTCAAATTATTGTGTAGTTTGTGACTGTAGCCAGTACAGTCACACAGCACTGTGATGTTCTACTACTATACTAGTATAGTAGTAGAATATACTAGTACACACTAGCTGCAAATCCAGATACTGGAGTGTGCAAATGTCCAACCTTTTACAAGATCCAACAGTCTGTAAACATTTGACGTCGACTGTACCGTGTATTCCCATTTGCTCTGAATTTCTTACTATATTCCTGTACAGGTAGCTTTAGTCAATCAGCTAGTAAGCTACCTGCGCACTGCATCAATTTTTCACCTAGCAATCCAGACTGTGTGTATTTTTGCAGGTTGCAGTTCTAATCAAATCCTGATGAAAACTGATTTTGATCTTTCAAAGTACTTACCTTTGCCATCTTGCTATTTCAATGAAGTTTTGTTAGGGATAATCTTTATCGGATCACATTTATAGACTTTAAAAGAATACAATTTTTTTAAATTCTTTTCTGTGGAATAACTAAAGCAAAGCACCATTTTGTGTTTTTCTTTTTGTTTGCTTTTTTTTGTTTGCTTTTTTTGTGTGTGGTTATGTGGCTACCAGGGTAGGGTGCCTTGCATTAAGCTGTAATGTGCTAAAATGGCCATGCCTTGAAAGCTTGAGCTGTGCACATTTAACCAGTTCTTGACTAGTGCTTTTCATATTGCTCTTCAGATTTCTTTAATTTTTTATATATATTAGGTGCTTTTCTTTGTGCCATCAGTGTACTTATTACCTCATAAAGGCTAAAGGTCGACTTAGTCATACATTTACTGTTGTAAACACAGGTATTCCTAAATGTTTAAGAGGTTTGTTGACTGCTATGTTGTAAGAATCATGCTATTTCTTATATCTGATACAAACGAAAATTGCACCTGAATGTGCCTGTCAAAGCATGCTGCCAATTCCCTGTGCACGGCATCAATGTGCTCATCACTTTTTGTGCCTTAGGTAGGGCTGGGTGGTCATTTAACCTCCTGATTAATCAAATGATGTTTTTACTATAGTTCATATTTTAGCCATTTATAATTTGTTGGAAGTCAGTGTTTCAAAATGAGCTAAGTGTGCTGTTTTAAAATTCTGCATGTGCTTTTTTGTAACGCTATCTCTGTGCAGGTAAACAGCTTTCTATTGCAGCAGTATATCAAGTGCAGTTATTGTCCTTCTTTGCTAACAGCCTGTTAAGGAAAATGTATCGGTTGAAAGTTTAAAAACGGCAAGGGCCTCAAACACTTGATCCGATCTTAAGGACAGCTACAGGTTTAACAAAATAAACCTGCATTCCTGCTGCAGTTACGATTTAATAATTGGACTGATCGTGTTCATTAATTAATTCGTCAATTTATCACAATTTGGTTCACACAGGGCATAATATAACATTAATAAAGAGATATCTGAGCAGGTTCACCCGGGATCAAACTAGCAATCTTGCTTTCAAGCCCAGCTTTCTGACCATTACTCCACAGCTGCTTTGGGCAAGCAAATAGATAACAGTACATTAGCCCTAAAGTAACGCAGACTTTTTCATAGTGCTTTTCTTGAGCTTAATACTACAGCGTTGATCAAGCCACAGTACCAGCAGAGTTGCAAGCACTGCAATGCTCTTCCATTGCATTACTGGTGTTGGCATCGCTGCGTGTGCTGTCTGTGAGATTTACCCCTTCTTAAAGCAAATGTAAAAAACAACAAAACGATCGCCTGGAGCACAGACAAACCATAAAGGCCATATTGTGGAGGACTCTCTAACCAAGCATGTCTTGTATGTCCTGCTTGCAAATATATGCTTATTCAGACTGAAAAGCCGCTTAGCATTGTCTGGAAGTTTTCACGAGTTCTTGAAGGGCTCTTCTTGAGATTGTGTGACAGCCTCTAAGTGCACTGAGAAGCTGGGAATTAATGTCATGCTGTGCAGTAATTGGTATACAGGAACCAAAGTGTCACTGAAGCATTCTTTCCCTTATTTAAATTTAGATATGTATGTAAGTCAACATGGTCGTGTGTAATTGAACACTTAAATTATGCATTTGTGAGCTATTGGTACATGACTTGGAAAACAAACAACACCAAAAAATGAGACTAAATAATCTGAACAGTGCTCTGTCTTGCTTCTTGTTTATTCCTGTTTCCTAGGGCTGTTTGTTTTCCAGCTTCTTAAAAGCTGGCCGATAATTTCGTTTAATACTATTTCTATCAACACCCAGCTCTACCTGTACAATGTGTTATCATGCTTCACAATTACTAGGTAGTTAGACTTCTGTGCAATAAATTGTGTTCTCGGGTTTGTAGAATGAAGATAAGCAAAGCACGCAGTGTATCAAGTTGTGCCATAGTGTGCGAGTAAGTTTCTTAGATGTGTGCATTTCACTATGCTTGAAGGGAAAAGCTTACAGACTGCACAACCTGTGATGAAAAGACTGGTTTCTTGATGGCTCAATGGCTAAGGTGTTCTGCTTCTGGGAACAATGTCGCACACTTGATACCTGGCCATAACAACAGTGTTAAAGGGGGCGGAATGCAAGAAAGATCCTGTGTTCCCAAATTTAAGGACACGTTAACGAAGCCTAATATCTAAAAATTAATTTGGGACATTTCACTGCACCCACCATGGTAGCCCAGTGGCTGTGGCGTTGCGCTGCTGAAGTCAAGGTCGCGGGTTCAATCGCGGTTGTTGCAGCTGCATTCTGATTGAGGTGCAGTACAAGAATGCTCATGTACCAAGTATTCGGTGCTGCTTAATGGAACTCCCAGTGGGTCAAATTAATCCAGTTGCCCCAAAGCGGCATGCCTCAAGATCAGATCGTGGCCATGGCACCAACAAACCCAGAATTTAATTTAATTTAATTAGGCCTTCGCTGCAGTCTCTCGTAGCCCATGTGTTGCTTTGGGATGTTAAACTGAATTGAACTAATCACTCAGTCGTGAACCAATCAAAATTTTGTAGCTTTTGGATGCAAGATATTATGAAAAGCTGTGTATCTGTGCCTGCACATGTGACGAGATTGTCGTCACAAACAGAAAATGGAAGAAATGTGATGTCAAACACGTCTGCAAAAATTTATTTTTTCCTCTTTTTATATATTACTCTTATTGGCACTGCCGATATTGAGGATAGACAAATGAATAAATTGTTATGGCACCCTTTAATATCATGCTTCTTGTCATATGCGCTGAGGAATTTTGTTCACAGCCTCATCGGTCTGTAATCTTTTGCCTTCAATAATGCCCATCAGAGAACATGTTTGTGACCTGAAAAAGTGACCTGATAAAAGTGTGTTGATTGTTTTTAGAAAGATTATTGTGTTGTGACTGTGAGGAATCGTAATACAATGTATGTTAAAGAACTTCAGTATTTAGAGATCATGCATGATTGAAGGTGTAAGGATTAGTTTACGTAACATGTATAACGTCATTTTATCAATGCTCCTACTCTGGTGCCAAATTGCACCAAATAATATTTCCTGTACCATCCTGATGGAAAAAAAGATGATAATGGTGATGCTTATTCAACCCCTTTGAAGCAGGGTGAGGACAAATAGTCCTCTAGCCTGCTTGGTTTAATCAGGTTTCATGTCTGTTGCTATCTAGCCTTGTGCCTATCTGACCTCAACCGTAACTTTCATATTGAAAACCTCTATCACTGTATTATACCATTACCTACACTTGTAATGACTGCGATTCTATCAATCCCCTTTCTGATTTTCTTTGAGCAATACACTTGTTGTCTCTTTACTTAACTCGATTTCTGACCAGTTATTCCTTCCACATTCTTTGAATCCCAACACTCCTGGAAGGTGGACACTGCCTATGGGACGATATTGCATGCCTGCCAATATTGCACCAGTGTGTGCCAAAATATGCGACTGCGCAAAATGTCTGGCTGCAATGGTCTACAGGCATGCGTAGCACGCATGACTAAAGCGGCTGAATAAATCGAACTCCCCATTATCTATACGTCACCAACCAATTATTCAGGCTCGACAGGGCCACTAAAAGTCTGAATAATTGGGAGTCTGAAATATTCGAATTCGCAAAACATGTGACTTTTTCCACAAGTGGTTGAAAAAGTCTGCCGTATCTCAGATTATCACTTTTGGGGATACTCCTGCAAGATTTTGCGTGACTATTGACCCTTTTCGTGGTGATCCTACGGGCGCTGCCATGTTTGACCACGTGGTGACGCTTCCATTGGTTGCCTCAGCTGCTTACGTTGCCTCCGTGTTTACGGTGGATGTGTATGACGCTGGTGTGGCTTAGCAAACCTCTGTTTTGGGTGATATCGTAGACAGTGACTGGGTGGACGACACGAAGCTTTGGCCACAGCTTCAGAGAACATGTAAAAGTGCTTTTCGAGCTGATTGAGCTATGTCCAAATAGTGCTTGTTCTAAAAGTGGGGCTAAATATTTGTTCCAAGCTGCCCAAACTTTCTGCTTATGAATTGCATCGGGATCAGTGCGTTTTGCTCTTCCTTCCTTATTTGGCAAATACCTTGAAGCAGCAGCTTGTCATGTTTCTTACTCAGTAAAGTTCCTTGGTGCAGTCAACATCTGATTATTTTCTGCCTAATCGCTGGCGGGTGTGCTCAGTTCTGATAGGTTTGTTGTTATTGCGCACAAGGCTTGAAACGTAGCTGTTCTGTATATTGTAATACCTTGTAGCAAAGATGTATTATCGCTAGTAACTTGCTTACTCTTATGGACTGCCTTGAAAAATTCAGCTTCGACCATTTGTGTGCTGTTGGCATAGCCCGTCTTTTATTGTGCATATAATGTGCACATATATTTAAGTGTGTGCCCATTCACTTGTTCTTGACATGTTGTCAACAGAGTGGGCGTGAGTAAGATTATGTGCCAGTTGGGGTAGATGTGTGTAGATAATGTGCACAAAACTTACTATGACAGGAAGCGGCACTACTCCCATTGTCATAGTTTAATGAGCAGTACTCACTCTTGCCTACGTTCTGGCATTGAAGTCCTTTCTTTGGAGGTTAGCGATACAATGCTGGTGGATGAGCGAAGTCTTTTATTCTAGGGCAAAGTCATGCATTGCAAAGGGCCGACAACACAGGCTTTCCTTATGTAGCAGCGGTCCGTGAGCTTGGTCGCACAGATTCATTCCATTCCTTAATATGACATTCACTATTTTTGCAGCCAACTACTGTATGTGTCTTCAATCCACCGCTCCACAATTTGGAGCACGATTGGAGCTCAGTGTGTGAACGAAAACTCAGTTGCGTTTCCAACAGCTCATCACACAGAAGCAAGGTAGAAGCGGTAATGGTTTCCTATTCATGCGCTGTTGCTGAGGCCACGGGCAGCACACCACCAAATGCCATCTCCTTTCTCTAGAAAAAAATGCTCTGCGAAAGAGGTCAATACTCTGTTTCACCGTAACTTAGCAAACAGCAAAGGCTGCGGGATCTCTGCACTCCACGCTGAAGAGAGCCATCTGCTTCTTAACATAGTTCTTGGAACGTAATCCGTATGTGAGTGCGTTTTTTTTTAAGGGGAGTCTCTCTGTTCAAAACACATTCTTTTTTTAAATATAAGTACACTTGAAACATGATTGCTTTTTCTTTTGAAACGTACATGTGGCACCACCTAGCTTTCCAATTTGGGAACAAGAAAGTTAAGCTGATGGACAAGGAGGGGATGCCAAATATGCAGGCACACATGGTGCATACATTATTTAAACTCGTGTGTCTAGAATATGTGCACTGGTTTCCTTTTTCCTTTCTTTTCTTTTGAGAGGATGACAGCTTTCACTTCAGCCTGCCGTGGCTGCAGGCGGAGTGATACCCTGGGAGAAGTCGCGTGGCATTCTACCACGATACTATTGGCCCGCAGCTTTCCCTGTTTGCCAAGTTACGCAGTGTCGGCTTTGCTAGATTCAGTTTCGAGGAGATGACCAGCAACATGACTGATGACTATGCCGTGGCGATGCCAGTGACATATTAAAGCAAACGCATCACTATTTCCGTTCAACTGGGCAGTCAAACTGGCACACAGTCGTGCAGGTGGAGTCTGAATTATTGAACAGCATGCCTTAAGGTATCCAAAATTTGTCATTTTTTTATGCATTAAGTTTATGGGCCAGTGACGGTACAGCGAAGGAGCCTAAATAATCAAGTATTCTGAATTATTCGGGTCCGAATTAATTGGTCGGCATCAGTTATGCACCAGCCAGTTGCCGAGCAGAGGCTCCAACTTTATGAGAAAAAACTATTAAAAGTACCTGGTGTCATCTAAAGCAATGCTTGAACATTACCAGGGGCTCATCAAGGCTGGCTCAGATGAGGATTGATGACATTCAGTCTAGCTGGCCAAGTGTTTCTGGCTGATGCTAACTGTAGTCTTGCTAAAAACATGGCTAAGCTGGCAGCTGTCAAATAAAAAAAAAATTTGATAAGATGTATTAGGCAGTGTCTGAGCAGCTTCACTCAATCAGAAGTAAATGAGTCTCCGTAGGCTGTGTGAACAGGTTGCCTTCTGTTAAATTAAAGGGATACTCAAACTTAGGTTTGCCTGTTTTTTTTTTAATCTAGAGGCTGAGCAACATTGTTTTACAGCAAGTCAATACTTTGTAGAATGATGCTTGTCAATTTTAAGTGTTCCAAAGTACAGTGGAACCCCGTTCATACGTTTTTCACCGGACCGGGAAAAAAAAACGTAACAGCCGGGAAAACGCAACAGTGAGGAAAGCTCCGAAAATGAATTAAAAAAGTGCAGCTTCAACTATAGACAAGTTATTTCCACAGAGTGCGCTTAGGACTTAAAAAAGTCTAGAATGGTGGCTTGCCGTTTCTTTCGCTCGCTAGAAATCGCCACACGTTTCTCAATACCCTGGAAGGCCGCATTGCTGTCAGCGTCGCTGTGAGGTGCGACGTACCTGCGGAGGAGGTCCAGAGCCGCGACGGCTTCTCCAAAGCTAGGATTTGGCAACTCCCCGGCATCATGCGGCTCGTGCTTCTTGTCGTCACTGCGCCACGGCAATGGCAACGGACCAACGAACGAATATCCGCGGGAAATTTTGCCCTCTTTGGCGTAATCATGCTAACGTGCTAACGACTGTTTAGTATTACTGCGAAGCGCGCGCGTCCGAGCAGCCCGGTTGCGCGCAGCGCGGCGTGGGAGAAACGTAAACAAGAGAGGAGAGCAGGCCCGATAGGCGGAGCAACGCCACGAGCAACGCCAACTTCCAGTTTCACTTTAGCTTCACAAAGAGTGACGTCAGGGCCTCTCCTGAGTTTCCTTCCTCCGTGAGTCGACCCGTCCAACAACCATGCGGTGACCGTAATCACAGTGATGATAGTAAGATCATTTTTCACGAATGGCCACTTAGTGGCGGCCTCATGCGGCCTCTCGAACTGGCGTGCGGCTTCTTACAGCCAGTTCCATAGCCAAGCCCGGCCAAGCCCAGCCAAAACTTGTCAAAAGCCAAAATGGCGGTTGGAGCGCGTTGTCTACTTTAGCCCAGGCGGGTTCGGGGTGCTAAGTTGCGACGTATCATGCGGGAACGTTTTCACAGCTACAACGTAACAGCGGGGTTCCTTATACATTGGATCCTATGGAAGCTATGCCGGGACCGGATGAAAACGACGTAGCAGCCGGGAAAACGCAGCAGTGAGGAACGTAACAGCGGGGTTCTACTGTAGTGCTCCATGTTTGACATTTTGCTGCCCCAAATATTGCTCCAAATCTCAATTCATCAGTGGCACCATTGTTTCATGCTTAAATTGCTGTGTATTTGAGCTGTAAAAGTACATTGCACTGACATAACAAGAAGCTACACTGTTATCAGTTATATTAAAGGTTGCTTTATTCTTATGTGCTATATTGACAGGGGTAATTGGAGATCGCAGGGAGATAGATGCCTTCATCTTGCAGTGGACATAAAATATACCGATGGTGGTGGTGATGATGATTATATTCTAAATGTGTTGTAAAGTTATTAAAATCCCTCTGCAGATTGGAGCTTGTGGAGTAGCAATATTTTAATACAAGTATTGGTTATTACATAAAATAAAATGTGAATGTGAATTTTACTCAACTACTAAGTACACCACTACACTGTTTAACCCATGTAATAATGGGCTTGTAAATAGCACTGCTTTGTATTGCCTTATGTCCATGTCACATGGGCACTGTTAATGACATTGGTGTCTAAGGCATCAAATTTTCTTCATGCTACTAATGAGGGAACCATTGCTACGTATAATTAATGTCATTAAACATCCATGGTGATAACTAAAAGTCCAAAATAATATATTTTTCTGCTAGTTTACTGCAAGTTCAATCAATGATAAAGATGCGAGCGCTTAGTGTAAACTTAGCTTATATAATATATTTTTTCTCCCCTGCTGTAACTGAAATCTGCCGGTTATGGTATACTCGTGTAGCTTGGTTTTTCTGCAAAACACATGGTTTAGAAAGGAATGCAGTGCTGTCTGTTTCATCTCTGCTGCAGAAAAACTGTCACCGAACAGTGTAGCTTACAAGTACAGCAATGATGCAAGGGTGAGAGAGCAAGTAGATGTACTCTGGTGAAAGGCAGACGTATAATTTATTCATGATTGAGGGCATTGCAAACAACGAAGACACAGAATAAATCGGACTGGACATGCTACTGTCCCATGCTGCAATGTGTGCACTCGGGAGTTCGTGCCGGAAGTCCCACCTCCATTTTGCCATTCCTCACCAGCAAGTCATGTGCACTAGCTTCTTTTTTGGGAATTGTGAAGATATGTTACCACTACCCTTGCAGTTGTCACTCGGCAAGGACATTTGAAACATACTGGTCTATATTATAATGTGACTATGTCATGTACAGTCTGTTGTGATATGAAGATTGTCATACAAGCATTGTCAACTACTCAAGTAAGCATAGTAGACACTAATACACTCGAGCCTAGTTATAAAGAGACAGGATATAACGAAATAATGCATATAATGAAGTAAATTAAATTCCCCTTGATATCCCCATATATATAGAACCTCATTTTAACGAAGTGAAATTGTCCTTCCAATGGATATAACAAACTAGATTTGTCTCCAAAACTAAAAAAGATAAATAATTTTTTTTAAACCCGATCGTTGCACACTGTATGCATCACTTTCCACAAGGTTTGGCACCCGTTCATCACGGCAGTCCAAAACTTCCACTTCCCCACAATGAAGGCGTCGTCGCGCAACACTGGTCTTTCTCGCTGCTGCATGTAGCTGCATACAAAGAGCAGCTCACTATTGCACTTTTCCACTGAACTCTCTCTCTCTCTTACATGTGCCTGGCTGCACAAGCGATGCGGCTAAGCGCTGCGGTGCAAAATATCAGTGCATTCACTTCTGCTGCACGGCGTGCTGTGCAGCCAGGTGCAGCTAGGCCTGGCCTCCGAGATCTCCCCAGCGCAATCTCGGGGGGCACATGCAAACCTGCACGAGTCGTGCCATGCTGTGCGGCTATGCGCCGCGGTGCGAAAGGTGCATTCACTTCTGCCACTCTACTCACTCTACTCTATTCACTCTACTGGGCCTGTCCTCAGAGGTCTCCCCAGCACAATCTCGGAGGTCATGCCCAGGCTGTGCATTCACTGCTCCCTCTCCCTGCGGCGCGCCGCGCGGGCTGACATCCAGCTGGGCATGGCATCCGAGATCACAATGGCATCGGTGAAATCTCCTATGCCACAAGCTGGCCGAACCAAGCCGCCGCAGCAAAGTTCGCTTGCCTCCTCGATCACACATTTGAGTGCTGTGTTGTGCGTGACGTTCTGCTTGACTGCGAAGAGCCAAATGGAAAGCAGACGTGAAAGACTATCGAAATGGAACAATAATGGACGCAACGAAGGAATGTTGGCTCCCCCTTCAACTTCGTTGTAACGAGGTTCGAGTGTATTTTATTTGTTCCTCTCCCCCTTATTTCGTTCTTTTGTGGCAGGATTTATTGTAGGTGAAGAAAACTGCAAAATAGGAAAGCCTTAATACCGGCCACAGTTGCACTGAAACTGGCCTCCAATAACTAGGCTACTACATAGATTGACACTTGTGCGTGACAATTTTAAATCATGCCAGACTGCATTGGTGACACATTGCCATGTGCCATAAACAATATTAAATTAAGCCTTTGATGTTTCCTTTGGGCCTTCTCGTGTGGAAATAAAGTGCAGTCTTCTTTGACTATGTGAGCAAGCATATGTTCGCTGTGGATCTTTAAGTCATGAGTGCAGCACTGTGTAGAAGCTTCCGAGAACCACTTGTATTTGGCACGTGGGGCACACGGGCCACATGAAGTCGTATGTGTTCTGTCCTTATGCTGTACAGTGTGGGCATTCGGTCAGCTGTAATGTTTGTGCACCAACCTAGGCGTTTATGATGCTTGCAGCTAAATGCATAAAGTTCACTTGTATAAATTTCTCATAATGGTATCCATTCTGCACAACTTTAAAGCCCTGCATATTTGACATTGTACAACGGGAATGTCATGCAGTTGTTGAATGACCCGTGGTGCAGTGATCTTATTGAAGGGAAGCCTCTAATCGACTGATTCTTCAGTCTGAGTACACATGGAAACCAGAAATGCTCCCATTAGCCAGCTGCCACATTTCTTGTGTAGGCTGCAGGTTTGTAAGAATTGTCAGAAATAGTTGAACTTTTATGAAAATTAAAGACAGAGTTGCTGTCTATTCATTTGGTCAGTTTTAATGACTATTAAGCAGTGTTTGTATTGTGTTGCATAAGGATGTCAGTATTTTTTTACACTTTTGAAGCTATAAAGCAAGCAGAAATTCTTCTTCCATCAATGAAAATGTTCTGAAAATTTGTCTTAATCATGGTAGATTTCATTGAGATTAGTTCAGCAGGTACCAAGCAAAACTGCTTATTTCATGTGTGTTTACAGTAGTCAACAAGAAATATGTATATTGTATCTTGGGTCCTCTGAGCCAGACTGCTCAGGAATCAGAAATTTGGCGCTGTGTTATGCCGGGCCACTAGCCTAGTGGAATAGCCTCTTGAACCCTTGCTGGCTTACTTGCACTGCATAGCCGAGCCAATGTACACACAGCTTGCATATTGACTATTTGAAGAATGTACAGCAAGGAAACTGTGTACAGAAACTGGTGTGTAAAAATGTGTGTGCACTGCTGAGAGAAGTTTCAGCGATAACTGGTAAGGTTATCCAAATGAAGAGCTTCGCATGCTACTGCAGGTTTAATATATTACGAAATCAAAGGAGAAAACAAAATACACTGTGCACACACCCACTCGTACACAAACTCAGAAATGTAGGCAACATTGAGCACCGTGAGATGAACAAAATGGAAAGTGGAGCCTTGTGGGCACCATAAATAAGTAAAATGTCAACCATCCCCTGTCCCTTTGGCTGTAGCAGTGCACATTGCTATTTGACATGTATCGCAAAAAACGGCAATAGAACAAGTGCCAACTATCAACTCCTGTCCTATGTGCCTTTGCTTGTCTAGAATTGGTGCTGTAAAAAAGATAGATTAGTGTCAACTCGACCAATTTGCAGTACTGTTAAGCATTAATAGCTTAGAAATGTGGATAATTAATGTTTCACGGGAAACAATAATACATATTTTTGTTCACTATGTATATAGCCCTGCTCGAGGTACAGCTCATCTTGAGAAAAATGCAAGCTGACAGCCTAATACAGCTAGTTGCATGTTGGTTACTAACTGTTCCTTGTTGATTATTTGTCTCGACTAAATGTATCTGCAATAAAAATTTTTCTATTTGTTTCTATAGCTTTCCAAACTATTAGAATTCTGCTTAACTATTATTTACTATTATTGTACTGATTTTCTGAGTAATTGATTGAATTGTAGAGATATTCGTCATTTCAAAAGTGGTTGCACGCATTAAGCAGCAGTGCATTGAAGAGCATCCAGCAAGCTGTCTTGCGTGGAAATATTTACTGTAATAGTTATGGGCCTTCCTTAACTCTGAGTGATGTAGGAAATTAAAGATATCAGCAGCAGATTGGAAAGAACAGTAAATCCTTGTCTCGGGACTCCTAGACTTGCACCAATTTCTCATAATGGCATCAGTGCTGTGCAATGTGAAAGCCCTGCACATTTGGCATTATACAACAGGAATGTCGGATGCAACTGTGGACCCTGTATATTCTACAGGCTAGCCAAGTATGCTAACCATTATACCACAATTATTTTGTCTTCATCATAGGGAATTTTTCTTTGCAAATGCAAATTAAATTTAGAGCAAAGGCAATTTGAGCAAGCCAGGGTGTCTACCAAGTTGACATTTCCAAATTCCCCGAGTTTTCCAGGTTTTCCCAGAGTACCTTGGCAAAATCCCCTGAATGAGCCAGAACTTCGTTTTATGTCAAAAATACAGGATGACACCATGTTGCTCGATGCTGTCACTCTCTGGTAAGCATGTTGAAAAAAAAAATGACTTAATCCAGTTTGAATAGTAAGGAGTAATATCTATTTTATTTAAAAAGAAAACGGGGCACAGCCATAGCACAACGAAAGAAATGGTAAAACCCATTCCAAATTTAGTCTAACATTTTTAAATACGAATGAAAAGGATATGCATACATAAGTAAATATTTTTTGAATATGAGCTATTTCTATCAACTGTTGGCAAGCTCATCGGTATGACGCCTGAACTTTGTCACAACTAAGATTCTCTCTCAGCAGCTGGAAAGTCAACCACAACTGTACTGACATACTATCAGCCCGTACACAACATCTCAGTGTTGGGTTTCACTACTTTAAAGAGTTTATTTTGGTTTGAATGTGGGACACCTACATCTCGGCGCCAGCCAACACTTTGTTTTTCAAGCTCGAGCTCCTTCAAAGAGGCGGCGGCATGCTTCCTTTCCCGTTAATTTCTCAGTGCGTCGGTCCTTTCTGTTCTCATCCCACTTCTGCCATGCGTTCACCCCATGGATCATTTGAAGCATTCTCTTGGTCAGTTGTACAGTCAACGGTCGATTTTTCGGACTCCCTAGGGGCCGCAAAAACATCAGAAAAAAGTGAATGCATGTCTTTAACTGCCCTTAAGGGCTAAAATTGCCACAGGCACCGAAAAAGCTCTTAAGGCCTACCAGTACACTTATTAGGCATATCGGTGCTCGTACTGTGACAGGAGACGGGGGTGCATGCGTGTATAATTAAATTAAGGAATGCATACTGTGTCCCCTTTTCCACGCTTGTTATCCTTCACCGCATAACACTGCTGTACTAAGGCAAAGCTAACTTTCGCATGGAGTACGTTGTGGTGCCGCAAAGCCGTGCGAATCGGGCATGTTCGAAAAATCGTGCGTCTGGAAAATCTGTCGTAAACTACTCTGGCAATACCTCGTGCCGATGACACGGCGTCAATGACGATTCGTTGCAATACTCTGTTACTGGAGCCAGCATCAACACGACTTTCGTGCCCTTTCAATAAAGTTAGTTAATTGGCCCTGATAAAAGCACCAATTCCCTGACTATTCAAATCACCTGAGAATTCCCGGTTGGTATACACCCTGGCACGCATACACGAGTACAAAAGGTGCAATTGCTTCAAAAGGACTTTTTCAGCAAGTTGGCGAGATCTTCCACACATTTTTTTGTCTGCAAAAGGAGACATATACAAGGGCACACACACACAGCATGCGTTTGTGTGCATGTGAGGAAGCGTGCTCATCTCGCACCCCAGAGGCCTGGGTTCGAATCCCACCCATACTGAAATTTACCTCATTTTCTTTTCAAAGGTACTAATTTACTTTGTTTACAGGAACCTCTCCGAGTAATTTCACATCAACCCAAGTATTTTTTTGTGTTCTTACTCTTCGCCAGCAGCAACTTTTGGTACCATCATTTAGTCACACCGTCGACTACAACGCCACCTAGGTTTTCATGTAATGGAGCATATAATATTTTCACATTAAAATTGTTTAGCACGCTTAAGGTGGTTCACATCACAACTGTACTGCATTCTTCAATACTTTTTTTTCTTTTTGAGCTTGAAGGTGTAAGACCTCTCCTCTGACTGTAGACTGAACAGCATTTATAAGTTGTAAAGGTTGCACAAGTTTTTTTTCAATACAAACGACACATTCTGCGGAAAGTGACCAGCAATATTTTCTTGGTTGTTCTTTAGAGCATGTCCCAAATACATGTTGTCTTCAAAAAGAATGAAGCACTCTTTACTTGTCTCTGAGCTACACAAGACTTTTTTTTTTTTGTTCATTTTCAGTAAGATGCACCAAGCAGAATATTCTGTGCTGGAAACACTTCATTTAGGCATTTCTCAATGCTCTTTGCAACTTGACCGTTGACACTTCAGACCTTCAAACAAACAGGTTCTTGAAATATGACTTAATTGGCGCAGTGGTGTTGACAATACACACTCTAACGACACAGTTGATCTTATTCGGAAGGTTTTTAATTTCCTAGTCATGTTCACGTTTGTCAAGAGAACCCGTGGGCAGGCCAGTATTCTTTGAAAGCTCATTGTAGTTGTGTGTGGCACCTTTTTAATGAACCTGCAATGCTTGTGTTGTCCTTTGTGGTGTGCTCGCAGTGGGTAGGTTTTTTATAAAATTTGCTCTGTTGTGTTCATCATGGCAAATAAACCTACCCAATATTTTTTGTCGAACACGCAATTCAGGCGTGTCGTGAAGCTTTAGAAGTAGCAAATACAGGCAGCTTTATTCACGCAATAGACATTGTTAATAGAGTTTGCCAGACGTGTTCCTATAATGAAATTTTCAAATCTTATTGAATACAAGTACTGATACTACGAGCTTTCAATATTAAATCTAATACCAAGCATCTTGCATTCCAGAATAGAAAAAAGAAGGTGAGAGACGTAAGAAATTATTTTATTTAATGCTCATAATTCAAGCTTGTAAGCTAGAAACTCGCCACAGTTTCAGGTTGGCTTAAAATGGGCACTATAAACAGCTGGTGCACCATATGCATTGGCCCTTTCCCACTGCAAGCAAGATTCCTATCATTGTAACTACACGAAATCTAGGGTTTGACAAAATCCCGTCTGGTCAGGAAGAAGCACGATAAAAAAGAACGCCAACATTCTTGGTCAGCATTCTTTTTTTTCCATCATCGTAGCATGTATTCAGTATTAATATATCCAATTCTAGAGTCAAATGCAGAGATCCAAACATAACTATTTGATTCACATTCGAACATTTGCATGTCCCTCGTGCTTACACATGAATGAAACCCAGACTTCACTCTGCTTCTTTTGTACGCAGGAATAAATGATAGTGCGCTAGCTCTGAATTTATTTCTAAAATTTTCTGGACCTTGTCTGCAGGTAACACTGGGTTTCCATATTGTTCAGCCAGAAACTTCACCCATAGCTTTGCTTTCTTTTGCCTGAATGGATTCTAATCCCTGCCATTTTTTGTGTTTTTCCCAGTGCGTCGGACATAATTCTTGCAGCAGCTGCATACTCAACATTTGAAGCGGTAGGAGCCGCACAGACCATAGTGCTAGGTAAATCAGATTGAGCAGAAGCAGCAGGTTGCATACATAAACCAAGCACTTGTGGTGGAACAAAGCACATGAGAATGAACAAGTGACTATGTGTAGTGTAGTCGTAGTCTCACTCTTTGCATTTTACAGTACGGCTTCTGATCTGCGACGCTTTCTACAGAAGAACTCTACACTGGCGGTTCTCCAACACAGTACAAGTGCTGGCCCTCTTTCGTGCAGTGCAAATTGCATGTGCACGATGACAGGCCAAAACTCAAAACCAAGAGCTGAAGCACGCATGCAGACATTTTCCGGCAGCACAGTTGCTGCGTAGAGCTACGTAAAGGTGTGTCCATGACTGTAACTGGACAATTATAAATTATAATTTTCCAAAAAGGAACAATTTCGTCCTAGTTGCAAGAAACAGTGTGTTATGTGTACATCGTACAGCATCACACTGGTGTACAATGATGTACACGCAGTCAACACCCGATTTACCGAACTCCCTAGGGGCCGCGCAAATGTCCGAAGAAATGAATGCCTGCCTTGTACAGCCCCCCCAAGGGCTCAAATCATCACAGGCATGTCTGAAATAGCTCCGAAGGGCTGCCAGTACACTCATTAGGGGTATCTGTGGATGCAGGGAGGCTGTGGGTGCACGCGTGTATAATTTGGGAATACATACCGTGTCCCGTGACAATTGCCCCCTTGCTACTGTTGGTATGATTCGTTGCGTAACATTGCTGTATTGGACGAAGCTTGCTTTCGGAACCTGCATTATGCAACACTTAGTGCTTTCAGAGCTTCCAATTTAAAGCCATTGGGGAGGATTAAAAATGCGGAGTAAGCGCCACTGCTGACAGCGGTGAATTCTTTCAATGAAAAACATGGCACCGAACAGCAAGAAGCTTGTAAGCGAACGTCAAAGCAGGTAACGTCGCGGTGGTGGCTACAGCTGCCAGCAGATCTGCATGCGAAGGCACCCGTTCGAGGCGGCAAAATAATCAAAATGGCGGCGGCAGTGTTGACTTTCATCAATGCAGTTTCGGACCTGTGGTCACGGCAGAAAGACTGTAAAATCGGATGGCAAAGAGTTTTTGCGTTCGAAATTTCAGTACTTTTTACTTCTGGATGCCCGAAAAATCGGGCATCCAGAAAATTGGTTGCTGCCCGTAAGAGTGAATGTGGGCAGTTTCAATAAACGCTTTGCTATAGTGCTCCCATATTTTTATCTGTGTTCCTTACTCTGATCATAGTCTTCGAAGTGCACTCCCAGCACAGCACTGTAAAAACATTCCATACCACTTCAGAAACAGGGAACTTTACCCTATCCATCAATGTATTGCAGTTTATAGAATACTGAAACACCGGAGGTGTCGACTTAACCACAATGCATTGGAGAAATATTTGTGATACGACAGTATCCTTGCGAATAGACCGAAAAGAAAAACGAGACCACACGCTATACATTAACGACTTGTTGCCGACGCCTTTGCACCAGCAGATAGATAAAACAGTTCAGCGTGTGCTGAAATCTTACCATCACAAGATGAAGCCAACAGCATATGTCTTGCACATCTGTCTTCACTGAGTCCTGGTATTTATTAAGCACAAACGTGTTTGCATACAGGTTGGTTAGAAACACTAGTTTTGACAAAAAAGTCAGTTGGGTGGCGTCATCCACCCAGTCGCCATCTACGATATCTGCTGAAACAGGTTTCCTCAGTCACACTGGCGTCATGCACATCCGTTGTAAACGTTGAGGCAATGGAGGCAAGCAATGGACACGTGCATCATTTGACCAAACATGGTGGTGCCCAAGAGATTGCCGTGAGAAGGTTATATGCACTGGGTTAAAATATTTAAAGAAACTTCTATGGCATCCAAGAGTCATCACTAAATTGCAGTAGCTTCTTGACATCAACAAAAAAAAAAAAACAGCCACTCCAATTCGGTGTAATTCTTTTGGCCACATCAGAATGGGAAGCTATAACCCATGCCAGCCAAAAGGAACAAAAAGGAGCTCCGTTTTAATTGATATCTTTATTATGCATGATGTAAATTTCAACAATTCAGATCTTCTGACATACAGTGGCAATATACAAGCAAGGCAAAAGCAACTACACCACACAAGACCAAATCACACGCACATGTGCAAATTTTCCTGCAATATGTGAACACAGACAATCTTGTGCAACATTTAAACACCGTGTGTCCTGGGACATAGCTCTGTTTGAAAAGCAACTCCTCACAACCTGCAACGACAACAAATCTCTTACACTGAAGTTTACTGTACAGTATCTATGCACCATCAGTTCCAAGAAAAAGCAGCCCAGCACCACCGCAGCCAAAATGGAGGTGCAAGGCTTTGTCAATCTGTTCCTGTTTTGCAGTGCTGGCACGCTTGTAGAAACTCTACAAGGTATGCAGCTGTACTACATATGCTCAAATTACACCAGTATGTGAAACTTCAGTGACACTAAAAGGTCTCGAACATCCACACCAGCCAAAGTTGTGACAGGCTAAATACCTTTGGAACAGATAGACACTTTTCACATGCAACTTGCATGCCTTGCTACCTTCTGGGTTCCTGGCTGCAATGCAGTGATTACTGAGACTTCCTCCGTAAGAACACATCAGAAACCCAAAGAAAAAAAAAAATCTGAGTGATCGTTTAACATGTGCAGTTAATGTCTTAACAAATTACATGAGGACAAAGAGCGATGCCAGCTGGGGACTAGACACAATGAATAAACATACAATGAATGCAATGTACTGCCAAGGAGGCTTGGCTGTCAATGACGTGTATTAAAGCCCCAACTACACAGAACCGGATGCATTGTCTAAATCGTTAAGTCAGCGTTGTTTTTAGTCTATACTGTGGTAACCAGAGCAAGGAAGGTTGTGAACTTGATTCACCACCATTCACAGACCTGTGCCACTCCGGGTGCAAGTGAACAACCTTAAATTGACAGTGGGCAGTGCAATGCTGACTTGATGCCCGGAAAGCCACTCCACGTGGTTGGGGCTCAAGGAATCCAAGGGCTTTTGCCACCTAGTAACGCAAACAGC
Source organism: Dermacentor andersoni (assembly GCF_023375885.2). NCBI lineage: Eukaryota > Metazoa > Arthropoda > Arachnida > Ixodida > Ixodidae > Dermacentor > Dermacentor andersoni. The sequence continues at coordinate 134,776,251 of NC_092818.1, forward strand.
CCCATGAAAATGCAAGTTAGAACCCTTGCCGCTGTTTGTCATGCTGCTCGTACAGTATTCTCCAATTAAGTAGGATTGCCTTCCGTTTTTGATGTCCTCGCCAAATGTTTAGCAAACATACCTGGAAAAAGCAAAGGCAGCTGCATGCAGAGAGTGGTCCATCATTTGGAAAAGGGACAGAACTCTAGAAGAGTTAACTGCTGGGCTAGTTGGTGATCTTGCATACTGAAAAGATTTTGCGCCAAAAAACAACACACACAAGAAAGACGATGACACCACGGGTGCTACTTCAACTGTTTGATGAGGGTGAAAGCTCTCGACATATATAGCCCTCCGAAACACCGCGCATGCGTACAAGGCAACATGGAGAACAGTCTTATCAGAGTAGGCGCGATAGGAACTTCAGCTCAGCGTCGTAAAGAAAAACCTATGTATCATCAACACAGTTTTGACCCGCTTTCTTGATGTAGAAGGCTTACAATGTTTCACGCGATGTCTGATGCCTGCCTCTACCCAAAATCCTCGCATCGCGGAACCATGGAAAACAATCGGTGCAAGCCCTGCAGTGATCCACAAGTCGCTCACCTTCATTATTTCTTATACCTTTTGCATGTTCCCTAAGCCGGTCGTTCACACAACGCCCCGTCTGTCCAATGTAGGATTTCCCGCAGGACAGAGGAAAGGCTGGGGTAAGCAGGGTAGAGCCGAAGAAAAAAGAGTGGCCTATAGTGGTCCCATACATCCATAAAATCACGCACAGCCTGAAAAAAGTGGCTAACTGGTATAATGTACCGGTGGTGTTTTCCGCTCACGAAAAGCTTGCCCAGCTAAACCGTCGCATAACTTGCGAAAGCCAAACGCCCGGCTGTCAGAAGAAGCATGGCCAGCGTTTCGTAAAGCGTGCCACAAACGTCGTATATGAAATTCCTCTGTCCTGTTGTGTAAACGACTGGCTTAGGGAACATGCAAAAGGTATAAAAAATAATGAAGGTGAGCAACTTGTGGATCACTGCAGGGCTTGCACTGATTGTTTTCCACGGTTCCACGATGCGAGGATTTTGGGTAGAGGCAGGCATCAGACATCACATGAAACATTGGAAGCTTTCTACATCAAGAAAGCAGGTCCGAACTGTGTTAGTGATACATCGTTTTTTCTTTACGAGGCTGAGTTGAAGTTTCTATCGCGCCTACTCTGATAAGACTTTGTACTCCATGTTGCGTTGTACGCATGTGCGGTGTTTCGGAGGGCTATATATGTCGAGAGCTTTCACCCTCATTAAACAGTTGAAGTAGCACCCGTGGTGTCGTCGTCTTTCTTGTATGTGTTGTTTTTTGGCGCAAAATCTTTTCAGTATGAACAGAACTCCCTTAAGAAATTATTGCTTCTGCCTTAGCAATCCTTATGACAATGACGCAAACCATACGTTACCGAGCAGCAGAAGCTAAACACAAGGCCCTTTTAAAAACGCAAAATGGCTTGGTAGAAGAGAGGGCCAGTTGGCTCATGGTGACCACTGTTGTGCACCTTGGCGGATGCTCTCAATGCTCCGCAGAATGTTTGCGTTCCGTGCACAACAATATATTTTGCGACAGCTATTACCATACCTCTTGACGTCCTCACTCCCACTTGTTATCGCCCCTTACGAAAACTCCCACAGACTAGCACAATGTTTCACACTACTACAGAAGTGGCCACACTGTGTACAGAAGTATCACCAGAAACTCAAATGAATGACAGTGTACATCGTCTTTGATGGCCACATAGCCGTTAACGTAGACTTTTGCTCAACTGTGGAACAGAAAATTTAAAAAAAGGGAGAACCCTCCACCAGGCAGTTGTGGAGGACGAAAAGAATGTACCAAGTTTGCCTGTAGCCAACGCAATGCAGCAAGGGCGAAACACAAAGCAATTACTTCTCCTTTTTCTCCTTTTTTTCCTTCTTCTCTTTCTTGTTGGCTGCCTCATTTTTCTTCTTGACTTGCTCGTTTAAGCTCTGCAGTCGTGTGAGCAGCGTGGAGAACTGGTACGTCCCTCTCTTGTCACCAAATGGATCCTGAGAAACAGAAGACACAGACTCAGCAGCCCCGACTGTGCTAAGCAGCTCCACTGCCAATGTAGCCCTTCACATTACATAGCAACCTCAGTCGTACAACAGAACAAATGTTTATATAAGCAATGCTCAAGATTGGTCTTGACCTTGATGCCACTGTACACTGTTGTGACTTTGTGCCCTGGCAAGCACACAAATTGATCTAACGCTTTATTTTCACTTCCAAGGCTTTGTTTGAGTGCCACAATGTCACAATGAACCATGATGTTGCAAAGAACCATCATGTTATCAGGATATCTCAATACCTAGCTGATAACTTCGTAGCACAGCAGGCACATACCCAGGAATTTTTTTTTCAGGGGGGTGGTCCCAACCCAAGGTAACATTTCTATGCAAATGAGGGGGGGGGAAGTACCCTAACTAGTACAAATGCGAATAATGCCCACCATTTGCCATAAACACACGTAAACCCGCAAAAGTGAATTGCAATACAGTCGAAACTCGCGATAACGAAATCCTACTACAATGAAATTCTTGCGACAACGAAACATTTTGGTATCCCTAGCAATGCCCATAGGATTCAATGCATTTCATACTTCTCGGCAACAAAATGTCGCTGTACTGCAATCCTGCATCAATTAAATTTGCCGGAACATAACTCTGCATATTACCTACTCGCGTAAGGCTAGCAGGCTCCAAAATGTGCTCAAATGCGATTGTTTTGCACTAAAATTGTGTAAAACACCACCACATTACACTTGTGTGGGCGCTGCCATATTTATGCACAAAAACAACCAAGCGCCGGAATTGGTCGGTGCGAGAATACTGCACTAAGGCAGTGCTGCCACTGCTGGTCGACGCATGCGGCGCACTTTGTACTGTTGGCAATCCTCGAGCAAAGCGTGCAATGTAGGCTAACGAAATTTTGACAGTAAAGTTTTGTTCTGCGATGCGTTACCCATCTGTGCTGTCTTTTTTCGCAACAACAAAATTCTCACGAAAGTGAATTTTTTCGCGTTCCCTACCGATTTCATTATTGCGAGGTTCAACTGTCATGTGTATCTCACAGGTATGCCTGTGAGATACACACAGGCCTCTCCTTTACTTGGTAAACACGGAACCACATCGCATGAAAGAAGTGCAGGAAGAACACTGCCAAGAACAAGTAAACAAGCGAAAGTGTAAAATAAAGATTTCTAGTAGCGTTTTTTGAATTAGCTGTGGAAGAATTATAGAGAAATATATTTGCAGAACAGTCACAGTTCTTTTGGATCTCTCATTTACTGTTCTACCAAGTTAAGTGCCAAAACCGACTCGTGTTGTTATTTGGGAAGTTGTGTAACAATGTGTGGTCGCCAGTCCCGTACAATGACGTAGAGCGCAGGACGCAACAGTTCTAGACGTGCTGCGCACGGAATTATTATGCACTTCCGGTGGTGTTTTCTCTACTTCCTTTTTAAATAAAAAGATGTTGTTCCATAAATATTTTTGCAAACAACAGTTAAACTTGTGAATTTTCACTTTTCCTTCTTGTTTGGCTGTTGCCTTGGCTCTCTCCCTTAGTAGATCGCTTAATTTCTCAACCCCTTGCGACTCTTGTTTCCACCTGCCAATTCTGCACGAAAAGTGCTGTACAATTAGGCAAAAGCCAGACGAGGTAACGGGTAACAATCATATTGCTTATGGGTTTAACAGTTGTTGCAGGATCCCATGATGGACACTGTTTCACATTATTTTATTTTCCACTTATCTAACCCATATAGCGGGTATATGATTCCGAGGATCTGCCAGTGTCGTAGCAAGCGGTCACTTGAGGAAATAATGAAGCAAAAGTTAAATGCAACTGGCCTTTTCTCTAGCCGCAACCCGTTCTACGAGCGTACAGACAAGCCGACTACGAACCGAATCCCTTTCCTGGTCCCTGAATCAGTTTAAACAAAGAAGGTTGAACTAACGGCCAGACACCCCCATGGCCCGGGACCCCCCCGAAATCATAAGCCTCCCCTCTCCTTTGTTATCAGGTGTGAAGGACATTGGGTGTACACACTGATGCCCAATGTCCTTCACACCTGATGACACCGTCGCTTAAACACTTCCAAGTTGTCATGCCACAGTTTGTGGCACCATTCATCATCACCCATCTTTCTCATTGTGAACCACAGTCACTGAGCAAATCACCAAATGGGGAAAATGTTGCAACTACACAGAGGTTGAAAAGACAGAATTTCCACCACTTGCACGGCACATTACGCAGACGTACGTTTCAGTAGACAAACTCACTGGTGCTACATTTTCATGTTGCTCTATTGGTGCCTTTTACAAGAGTATGAAGGCCAACAAAGCCTGAACCCCAAGATATCCCCTTCAGGTGAAATGTGCACAATAAATTTATATATAAATTTGTGCACGCCAAGATAGTGCATCCAGAACAAAAGCAGTGATGCAAATTATGGTATTTGAAGCTTGTTGCATACATCTTGAAACATTTCTGATTCGGCCTGTGCTGCATGTTTAAATAATGGGTGCAAAGTGTTTTAGTAAAACTAGTTGGAAGGTATTTCCTCTCGGTGTCAGTATGTCATCATAGGGATGATTCATGTCTTTCACTAGTTTTCACAATGTTTTACACATCAGGCACATTTTTCAAGTGGCTTGATAGGTACTTGCCAAGTATGGTAGACACGAAATAGCAGATGTTCTCGTATCCGACATTCTCTCAAGGGGTTCTCGCATTGATTCCCGATTCTTTTGAGGTTTACAAAACTTGGTGAAGAAATAAATAGTGATATCTTGTTACTACGAACACCGCATTAACGAACTTTTCAGATTAACAAACTTTTCAGAAATCCCCCGCTGACTTCCTATAGTTTCAATGTAAAAATATTTCAGTACTACGAACTTCAGAATATCAAACTTTTCAGAACAACGATCGTTATTCAGTTTTCCTGTGATGTTAACAACACCTCAGTATACGAACTTATATTCCAAAATCTGAGGATTCTTAGATTTCCATGTATACTTCACGGCAACCAAAACAATAGGCTAGCAAACAACGAGGCGCAGAGAGTGGCCGTCGCGGCACATGGGTTCGGAAAACCTGAGACGGGGCCCGAGAAAAAAAGAACGCTAGCAAGCGGAGGCGACGATGCATCAGGATTTGCAAGTGCATGCTCCACCCAGAAAAGTGTTGCCTAGCAACAGAGGCACGTCTCTTCCTTCTTTCACCCTTCTTCCTGCACACAACTCTTCCTTTCACGCTTCTTTCTGCAGCTATACTAGCTACACACGTGATGAAATGTAACCTCCATACTTGTGTGGATGCCACATAGTTGCACTTTGCACTTTCCAGACAGTGTCGTTTACACAGACTTGCGCTTTGACATAGTTCAGGTGTCCGCCTCGAGCGAGACAGTTGCAGTGTCCACGGCAAAAAATGTGATAAACAAACAAAAAGCAAGAAACAATGCGCTTTAGAGGCGACATGGAGCTAACTTTTTCTCCTTAATTTTCTCGGTGTCAGCGTCTGTTTTGCGCACGTCACTCTTATTATACGGTGCTTCGGCAGTACATAGTAGCAGAATCTATGGAAAATAGTAACAGTGCATGCCGAGAGCCAACAGTGACATTTTCGTTGATAGCTCATATGGTAACAACTTATGAACTGATGGGTTGATGGGTGGAATGGTTAATTCTGGGGCTTTCACTATAACGATCTTTTAGAATAACGAACAATTTACTGTGGTCCCCTGAAGTTCATTATAACGAGATTTCACTGTATTCATAATCCGTTCTGCAGCTGTCTTTTTCTGCAATTCTGGAGATGCAAAAAAACAAAAATGGGGCAGAACAAAATTTTCAGTGGCCAGAATTAATTGGGAGCTGATGGGGACATCTACTGCAGCTGCACGAGACCCTGTCCAGTGTGGGTGATAAGATTTGTAGAATGGTGTGGCCCTTTCAGTTGTCATTTCCTATGCAGCAAAGTCTAACCTAACCTAAATTGATTCAGTGATTCAAGTAAGCCAACAGGGCAAAAGGAAGGCAGTGCTACTTACATTCATTGGGGAACCAGACAAGTGCAGATGGCTCTTGACCACATTCTCGTACGTGTTGTAGAAGTCAGGGAAAGACTTCAAGATCACGTCCCTGCACGTAACAAAAAGGAAACATTCCTACCTGCCAACCTGCAAACTTTAGTATTGGTAAATACAGTCAAAACCTGTGATAACGAAACCCCGTGACAGCAATATATTTTCGTATCCCCAGTGAACGCCTATAGGATTCAATGCATTCGTACCTCTCAACGAAATGTCACTGTACTACAATCCCGCATTAACATAATTTGCCGGAACGTAACCCAGCATATTACCTACTCGTGCAAGGCTGGCAGACTCCAAAATGTGCTCAAATGTGATTGCTTTACACTAAAATTGCATAAAATATCACCACATTACACTTGCGTGGGCACCGCCATTTTTGTATACAAAAGCAATCAAGCATCGGAAGCAATCTCATGCACTGGAACCATGTCATCGCCGCCATCTTGTTTGTTGATCGCCTGTTTGAAGTGGCACACATGTTGCTACCGACATGTGATGACAGTTTTTGCACACCTAGAGTGCATAACGTGTGCCTCAGCAAGAAAAATGCTACAAAAACAAGGATATCCACATCCCACCGACGTGGAATTGTTTATGGCTCTTGAGAAGGTGGTCGCAGCATGGAGTGCCACGCATCGAGCCGTTATTAACCGATCATCCGGGAATATGGATCCATTGCTTCAAGAACGCTGGTTTCGGCGCCATCCGACAGGCGTTGCGTGCGGATACGACACCAGTTGCAGATTTGCACGAAGGGGCCATAATCTCGATCGGCTGCCTTCGGGTGTACGAGATACGATCACTTTCGCACTTGGCACCGGACGCGTTGGCATCTGTAGGTGACAGCGTATTGTCGCGAAAAGTGTATAGCGCGGGCCTCTTTGCTTACTTTCGGGGAATCTTGTGGGCTCCTCGACGCGGGGGCAACCTTTGTATCCCAAATAACCGCGACGGCGCCGCGGGCAGGTACTGACCGCCCGGCCGCCGCGCCTGACGTCACACGTGCACCTGACGCGCCCTCGTCCCACGCTCGGCTGTCAAAAGCCGATTAGTTATGGTCAGAGTGCTTTTGTGTACGGAGTGTTGACGCGACCATTTCTTGACCCCTTGAACTCTGACGCTCATTGGATGATGTCGGCTTGCCTGATTGGTCGGGGTAACGAAATACCTCATTGGTGGAGAAAAGTGTCTCTTGGATGCTGTGTAAACTTATTTAAGGAGTAGTTCGAGTAGTTTTGAGTGAGCAAGTAGACAGCAGCAGAAACGGCGCAACTTCACCAGGGGAGACCAGGCCGGTCAGGCAGGCCGACGACGACGGGTATGACATCATTCTGTTTGTAAATATTTTTATACAGTGTTAACTTAAAGTAAGTCTCAAGTGAATAAACTTAGTTATTCAAATGCTACTCTCGTCGTCGTACCTGCGGATTTGGACTGACTGCTGCCAGAGCTCATCCCCATTCATCTTCGTCCCCCTGGTGAGTTGATGCGTCTGATATCTCACGGCTGCGTCACTTCGCTACAGTATGCTGGAGAAATGCTTAATCTTGTTTGCGTGGAGCGCTGTTGCTTTGCGTCCAGTGCCGATTTACGCAAAATCTCGTACCAAAAGTGATCGTATCTCCGAAAGCAAATGAACAAGAATACTGCCCCACGGCAGTGCTGCTGCTGCTGCTCAATGCATGCGGCACACTTTGTACTGTCAGCAGTGCGGTTCTATATCCTCGAGCAAAGCTTACCAAAGTAGGCTAACGGAATTTTGATGGTAATGTTTGGTTCTGCGACGCATTACCTATCCGTGCCGTCTCAATTTCGCAATAACAAATTCTTGTGAAAGTGAATTTTTCACGTTCCCCACCGATTTTGTTATTGCGAAGTTCAAATGTATCTCGTGGACACAATGAAAAAGGGGAGGAAGGGGGTGTAGGCCGCACTAAGTTTGCTTTGAGCCCACACTTTTTGTTGGAAACACCCCTTTATCAAAGATGATTTATTTCTAGACGCAACTTGCAAGCTCCAGCAAACTTGGAACAGCAGAGACTGCAACATTCTTTTCAGATTACCAAATTTATCACAGACTTTAATGCTGATTTCACCCGCGTCAAGAAGTTGTCTGAATAAATTTGCTCGAAGCAAGTACCCCTCTGGTACAGTTGAATCCGGACATATTGAATCTGAAGGGGATCACAAAAAGGCTCGATATATAGGTAATTCAATATACAGTGAAACCTCCTTAAACCGTAGTTGGTCGGAGCTCGGAATTAGTACGTACTAAACGGTAGTGCTGTTTAACCGAAATAGCATGAGATCGCCCACTTACCAGTCAAAAATGGAACACAGAACTCGGAGAGAGTGCAATGAAAGGGGAAAAAAAAAACATGCAGTGTTTATTTACTTCTCGCGACAAAAGTGTTATTTTCGTTTGATGCTGCGGCGGCCTAGCAGTGACGACAGCAGCCTCAAACTTACTGAAGCTGCGTACCAGCTTTTCAGCCAGCCCCCTCTTCTCGGCAAACACTCTCATGGCAGATTCCTCATTGGCGTCATGTATTCTCCGTGCACGTGCGCTGTAGCACTACAGAAGTCGTGGGGCGCCTTTTTCATTGCGCGGTGCTGTTCTCATCGCGATGATTGCATTCATGAGGCTGACATAATGCGCACTTCCTGCCACTGTTGGGCCTGAATCACCCGTGCTGTCACTTTCCGTGTCGACCTCATCACTGCCAGTAGTCGATCTTTGGCAACAACAGAGGCAACGATGGCGGAAAGCCGAACCTCGTAGCTGACATCTCTTCGCGGTTGCAGCAGCGCTGCTGAGCAACCTGTTCACTATCTAGATGCCACACACCGTAGTCAGCAGTAGACCCATGTCGTGTGCCAGCGCCGACTTTTTGTGTCACGTTCGATAGCACGAATGATGTCTAATTTTTCTTCTATGCTAAGCACCCGGCATCTTTTTTATCAGAGTTTCGGCATGACACGAGTTCTCGCTTGCACCACGCCACAATGCTCTCTGACACAGCGCCGAATGATGTTGAAGTTGATGAGGCATCACGCGCAAATGCACAGGGCGCTTAGAGGCCACTGTGCTGATCTCTGAGGCTTGTTCTGCCGGGCCACCCGATGGAGACGACGTACCGCCGTGTTTGCCAACAAAAAGTGGAAACACTGCGTGTTAACCGATACATATGGAATAAGCTGGTACGGCTTATGCGGACACAAAACAAATTATGTTCAATGGCCGCTGAGTCGATTTGACTTTACTACTTTTAAAATGAAAGTACAGTCGCCGACTGATTTTCCGGACTCCAAAAATTCGGACATGCTCGATTATTCGGTCTGCTTCGCGGCACTGCCGTTCTCCCCATAGACAACAATGTATAACAACTGCCGAAAGTTCGGACACCTTGCAACCTGTCGTCTGATTTTTCGGACACTCCTTGAGCCAACTCGATCGAGAGCACCATGCACAGACTCTGACCGGTGCATGGTTCGACTTGCTGAATGCCATTCTTGTTTTGAACGGAGCCTCCTTGCTGCCCCACGAAGTAGCGCTACTACAAATCCCTGCACATCATCGTTTCTCCTGGTTCGATAGAGTGGTTCTACAGCAGTTCCGGTTTCAGCTTAGTAAGCCATGTCAAGACAATCCAGCAGCTGATTTGTTTCTTCGCGCACGACGCTGCGAGTAGGTCACGTTTTTCGTTTGTGCGACTGGTGTCGGCAAGGTGGTGTTTGCTTTGTGTGCTGTGTCGAGGTTCCGGTGATCCAACGTAGCATACGGAAACATCACGTCAAGTGTCTATAGGCGCCAACAGTGCCCGCGCAGACTGTGCTGGGGAATGCCGGCAAGCGGGTGCCGGGAGGCCAAAGATTTGTCGCCTTACGATGTGCTCCCTAGTGACGCGGAAAATGTTCTGCCGAGACCTGCGCAGTGATTGCATTGCGATTCCGGACGTCTCATTTGACAGTTTCACAGGTGCTGACACTGCTTTACTGACATGCGCATAACTCGACGACGGCGAGATCATTCGTCAGTTTTCTGCTGCACCGCCGGACGATGACTCCGAGTCGGAAGATAACGCACCATGTGCTACGCTGCCGTCGCATGTGGAGCGTGTACAAGAAGTGACTGTGCTTTCAGCCGCCTACAGTGACCGTACGACCCTCTCCGAGATTCAGGCTTATCTGAGTGCGCGTAAACGGAACAGCGTGCAACGGCACATTCACGATTTCTTCAAGCCTACTGCTGAGCCCGAATAAGTGCGTGGAAATAAAGGATATCATTATTTTTCTTCTTTTTTCCTAATCTGCTTTTTCGGACACCTGTTTATTCGGACATTTTCGCAGTCCCCGTGAGGTCCGAATAAACGGTCGGCGACTCTACTGTTTAAGCAGATACGGTTTAACGAGGTTTTACTGTATATAAAGTTTTAAAGCGAAGCTTTACTGGCCGCGAACTTGCGATTTCGCCATGGCGGTGCTCCGAGGAGGCACATGACGTCACAACGCACGCCTCGCCGCGGATATTTCTCCCTCTCTCGCTCCCTAGTCACTACTGCGCATGCGCTACTAGTAGCACCGAGCCACAGATGTTCCACAGCTGTGCAGTGCCGCGCCTTTCTGCCACCGCCGTTTGGTATGACGTCAAACCACGTTCCTCGTCGTTGCGCTTGCCTCCACTCACTTTATAAATGTGCATTTTTCCAATGCTCACCTGCTGCGTGTGCCTTGTTTGAGCGTGCCATGTATAGCAAATGTGAATTCTACCCTGTACTCTCACCCTAGTTTCTTTTCGTTTTTTTTTTTTACAAACTGCATCTTTTACTGAAATCTGTGCTTGATTGTTGTCTTCAGTCGTTTTTATTGTGTTGACATATCATGTGTGAATTGTATTCTCCCCCTATGTAATGCCTTTCGGGGCCTTTAGGGTATTCAAAATAAACAAATAAATAAAATAAATAAATAATTTAGTAATGTCGTTGTCATGTTTGTCAATCACTTTTGTTCTTCTACAAGTGCCTTGGTAGCACTGCAGCTGCTTGCTGCAATGTTTCTGTCATGGCATGGGCTTCACTCTTGTTGATGCACATGAATGCATAATCATTTTTAAGAGGCAAATAATTTCTCACAAACACGCCACCTGGTAACGTTTTGTGTTACTGTCCCTTTAATGGCACACTAAAGGAAATAACCGAGTGGAGCTAAACTGAAAGACAAGGCTCCTGTAATGAGGAATTTGTCTTTCGTAGCAAGAACAGAGCTTTTCTCAAGCGAGAAAATGACATAAATGGAAACTCCGAATGGTGCCACCCGTTGTGGTCTATGGTTTTTCTCCTGTGATGTCAGTAAAGGCTGGCATCACAGAGAGCGCCATAGAAGGAGGTCGCATGGACATTACGTCAACTCATCCATTCTGGCACGGGTGGTGCAAATTGAGGAGCAGCAGCGGGACCTTTGCCAGCAATTTTCTCCACAACAAAGTGACATATTGGCACACAGAAAATGAATATAGACTTCTATACAAGTAATCTATCAATCTAGCTTGCATTATCATTTTCTTTTAGTGTCTCTTTCATTCTTAGCAACGTTATGGAACAGTCACTAATCCTTTCAGAAAGGTACCAACCTCAGAGGTGCTGGGCATGGAGAATTACCCTGGAGACAGGCTTCAACAGTGTTGCAAACGGCCACCCGGATGGTCTCGTGCTGTATGATGGTGTTGTACCGAGCTGCCTCGCCTGGCCATCTTTCCTAAAGGTGGCAACAGAATCGGCGATGACAGAGCAGAACCCGCTCGCACCAAACTGCTTCTGTAGCACTGTACTCCATTCCATACTTAGCAGGCAATGCTGCAGGTGTTATGCAAGCAGTGCTGCCATAGAAGTCTCACTCCATGTGTTTCCCAGAGCAGTGGTTTTTGATCTGCTAAGCCTTCTACAAGATAAATACTTCATATATTACAGCTAGAACATGTAGACATAAGGTTAACTCAAATTATGCATTATCTGTGGAACCTTTGTGCTTTCAGTGTGCAATATAACATGTTTTGGACATGAGTGCGAAGGGTGTGCTGTGGCCACTGATCACAGAAACATGTCACCCCACTCATTTGGAGGTAAACAGTTTCAGGTCTGCAATTTCTTCCATGTAATAACCACCTCATATTTCGCGATAAAGTACGAGACTTAATTTCACATTGAATTACGTGATGCATACCTAAATCTTTAGTATGTGACTCATTATTTTTACGCCATGAATGTAAGCAGAGAGAGAAGTCTCTCTAGCCTTCGTTGCATTGCGTGCTATTTACGAACCAGAATATAAGGCACAGTCACTTACACTGCCAACAACATTGGTGAGAAACGCAAAGTCTCTGACACCAGTAATACATTACCAGTTGTAGCAACACATTCAACTGGCAAACACTGAAAAGATGCAGAAGAAAAACTCTTTACAAAGCAGCCTCCTGATTGGCAGCCTGTGATTTGGAAAAAAAAAAAAAAAGATATTCCAACAGCCAAGCAATGGCGTTTGGTGCCCTGATGCTGCACACACACATCAGCGAATTTTCACGCTCTGTGTACTTCCGTGTGCCACTACTAGATGGCGAGAGCTGCGCATTGACCTCTGGTGCAATGGTACACCTGGGGAGCCGGGATGGGCACAAGTTTCCGGCTGAGGCATTTTGACCAAAAGGTTTGGTCCCGCATAAGGGCTGCACCTTGTCAAAATTGTGAAAAAAAAAAAAAGTGCAGCACTCACACTAGTCATGATGCCATGATGCAAAAGAAATGCTCTAGGCCAGAGGGCATCAAGAAAAATTCTGCTCAATGCCAAGAATGCTTATCAATTGTAATGCATCTGAAGCTATCGCCAATCACCTGCCACACTGCTAGGCCTAAAATACTGGCAGCCGAGCCGTGGCTGGCATCGCATTGGATTCACGATTTTTAAAGGGACACTAAAGGTTACCAGAAACTCAAGTTAAAGTGGTAGAGCAATGTTCTAGAACGTCTAAGGCGTCAATATAATCGCGAACAGAGCTTTAGTAACCGAGAAATTGAGGTAAATGCATGACACGATTTGAGACCCCCCAGCGACATTCCGGTACTAGCCCGATGACGAAAGCACTCCTCATAATTTGTGTTACTAAATACTCAACTACTCGTATTAAAAATATCATTTCATTTGATTATAAGACGGAAAAAAATGCTACTTGTCTACGTCTATTCGATTCTAAGAAAAAATAACATTTTGAGGTTACCCTTCAGTAATATGGGTGTTCGAAACGTTTCGTTTTCGCTCGACTGTGCGCGCTCGACTCTGCGCCGCGCACGCTTTGGAGTTTCAGTAGTTTCGTTATCGCGTCGTGCTGTGAGGGTTCTGCTGGCTCGCGAAAGTTTCATTTGGAACAAGCAGCGAGAATGCCACGTCCATGCGATGTCGTGGGAAGCCCTCGTTGCTTTCCCGCTCCGGAGAGTCGGTGTCGAGGCCGCCGTCGTAGTACGCAACGACGCCGGCAGTGCGGGCCCTCAGCAGCAGGTCGCGCTCGTCGGTGTTCAAATCGCTGAAGTTGAGCCAACCATCGCGAGCCAATCTGTCGGTGTCAGGGTCCATTGCGACGAGCGTCGAAGGAAGTACCAGCTTATGGGCGTCTTGCGCTGGAGTTTGAGGTATAGGAGCGGCGCCTAGTGGCGGCGCGGGAAACGACATCTGGGTCGTGCCAGCTTGGGTCGTATTGAGCCCTGGCTGTGGCGAAGCACGTTTCTAGGCCGAGTTTTGCGTCGATTCGCACTTTTTTATGCCCTGTTGCAAGTGCGAAAAGGCTCGTCACTTCTCACAGACCACGCCGACCACGCTGCGAGCTCGCCGCAGCCTATAGTTTAACGAAAACGGACTCTCCGTGTGCCGTGGGACGTAATGTGGGACGTAATTCGTTTCTCCTTCCGCTAGCCACCATACTCCCGGTTTCGCTCTGCTGTCGGCTCTGTCTTGGCTCTGTTTCTGGCCGCGCGCTTGCGTTTTGTGCAGAAAAGCCGTAGCGCCGTCTGCGGACGCCGTTCTACTCACCGATGGCGCAACGTCACTATGAGACCATGATGTCAGTACTCCTCGATCGGAGGGCGGGCGATTTGAACTGCGCTAGAGGTACGCGGACGCTTCAGAACGCATTTTCTCTTAAAATAAGTCTCTCCTTGGCACGAAACAAGCGTTTCGAGGTTTCTGTGATGGTATTTCAACAGTCCACGTTGACTTAATAGTAACCTTTAGTGTCCCTTTAAGTACACCCCTCATCGTGTATGTAGGTAGCTAGTGGCAAAGAAGTTCTGATGGATGCTTGTTGCACTTGTTCGCTCAGATGGAAGCCATAGAAAAGCTCACAAGCCAACACTAGAAACCTTGCCTGGCCAATGGTGGCATGTGCGACTTGCACACAAGATCTTGCTGTGTCAGTCTGTCTTTGGTCATATTTTAGGGCTCGCATTGCACAAGCTAGCTGAAAATTTTCCCTTTTCACAACCCCTGAATTGCCATATGTACGAGTTCATATTATGTGTGCATTTTCACAGTAGGCATTGGAACAATGAGAAAACAGTACTAATGCAAAGGACGCACCGATTCATATCCGGGCTCATTGTAGTAGGGATTCTCCGTCATCAGTGACTGAATGGAGACCAACACACTTGCTATGCACTGTGCAGGACTCCAAGCTGGTCCAACCCATGTCCTGCCATTGGTTAAATAAAAAAAAATCAAAGAGCTGACATGTGATGTGCAGGAAATCATGCGCAGCCTATCAACATTCACAATCAAAACCTGTTTCATCAAGGTGATGACAGGCATGTACACTGTTGGAAGTTAGGGTGTGCTGAGCATGAGAAGTTTCAGCAGTGAACCTGAAGGAGCAAAATTTAAGATGGGGGCATTTAACCCTATTTAGTTCCATAGCTTTTATTGCTTCATGGTAATGTCCACTAGGTAGAATTTAGAACATCCTCCGCTCAGAAGGAGCCATAATGATATTGCTGCAAAAACGGCCAACAGAAGGTGTTACGCCGAAGACGTGCTCCCTTACCCCAGGATGCTGAGGCAGACTTTGCCATTATTGTAGAGGTTCGGATTGAAGCGCACCCTGCCTCCGTCTGTGGTCATGAGTCGGACTCGTGGGGGTTGAATTGGGTAGTCTGGCGGACACTTCATGATGAAGTGGAAGAAGCCACCCTCGTACGGAGTGTCAAAGGGCCCCAGCACCAATGCATGGATCTGCAAATCAACATAACATGCTTTTCTTGAAAAATGCGGAAACCTGTGACAAACAGCTGCAGTTGCAATTTAAAAGCGTATTGACATTTTCAGCTTGTAATTTCTTTTTCAACATATGAAGGTACCAACCCAATAACCCTTAAAAAAAATGTTGCAGAACCTATCTTACAATGACTGTTAAAGTTAATGCAATTAGAATTCAAGCAAACACCGTATTGCCACCACCAAGACACTTCATGCATGAGCCATGCACTGCAGCCAGGCTCCCCTCTTACATTCCCCTCTTGACACACTGCACCACCCAGTGGTGTGCCTGCGAAGTCCTGCATGGCCTCCGAGAGTGCACCAGTGGCACACTAGTGTGCGCTAAAGCCAAGAAATAATCTCTCGCCATCCGTGGTCATTCGTGGCACAATCCTGAAGCGTCAGCCTGCTGTGCTTGAGGAACCCAAGTGATGCAGGTCAAGTTCTGCTCAGCAATTGAGGAATTCTAAAGCATTTTTTTTTTTTACTGAACCGAGGCGTGAAGAGGCTAGATACACAGACTCAAGTGGATGAAGTAAGCTAAGAATGCTAATCGCACTAAAAGATAATACCTGGCATGTGCCACAGCACATTAAACAATTTACTGATTGTTTCTATGAATTGGTTTCAGTACCAAGGAGATGGACACCTCATGACATCATAATACGTTGGCTCACTCTGCACCTGTGATGCTGCGGCTGCCAAACACATGTTGCAGCTAAAAGAAACGCCATGCTGCACTCAAGTTTGTTTAGCTTTGCTTTTTATGTAAGCAATGTCACCATGCCTAGCACAATTAGTACACAAAACTGGCACATTGCTCTCTGCCATAATGTCACGATAATGTCCATGATGCAAGGTCTGGAGTTTTAAGGCTAATTCTAGTGTCAAATTAAATTATCTTACAAGTGTTTCCGAACCGTCTTACTTGTCAAGTGTCATCCTTTTATGTGTAAGAAGTGCTTGGTAGAATTCCTGCAACTTTGAAGATGCTTGTGAGTGTTCCCTTAAAAAGCCCAGAAGCTTGAGAAACAGCCGCAGTTGGAATTTAAAGGCCAACTGCAATAAAACTTCACTTTGGCTAAATCAGCTATGAACGAGTCATCATCATCACCTGCCTATTTCTATGTCTACTGCAGGACGAAGGCCTCTCCCGGCAAACTCCAATTACCCCCGTCTTGTGCTAGCTGGTTCGAGCCGAAGCCTGCAAATTTTCTAATTTCATCACCCCCACCTAATTTTCTGCCGTCCTTGGGTGCGCTACCCTTGGCACCCATTCTGCAACCTTAGAAAAGTCCACCGGTTATCTGCCCTACACATTATATGGCCTGCCCAGCTCTTTTTTTTCTCTTAATGTGAAGTAAAATATTCGCTATCCCTGTTTTCTCTCCAATGCACACCCTTCTCTTCCTGTCTCTTAATGTTATGCCTAACGCTGTGAAAAAAAAAATTATGGGGTTTTACGTGCCAAAATTACGATCTCATTTATGAGGCATGCAGTAGTGGGGGACCCCGGAAATTTGGCCCACCTGGGGTTCTTTAACATGCACCTAAATCTATGTACACGGGTGTTTTCGCATTTCGCCCCCATTGAAATGCAGCCACCGTGGCCAGGATTCGATCCCGTGACTTCGTGCTTAGCAGCCCAACACCATAGCCACTAAGCAACCATGGCAGGTAATGCTGTGAATGAATAGTGTGTGCTATTGAAGCAGTCTTAGCAAAACTGCAAAACAACCTTTGCAGTTTCGCTAACAAATATGAAGCAAATCCGAGAACATGGCCTCCAAGATATGGCTAGCTTGCACATATTTTCTTCTCATATCTTGTTCTTGTATTTTTTTCACATGTTACATGTTATCATTCTGCCTCTTCATATTACAGCATAATTTTTTTGAATGTTAGATCTTATCACTTCTTTTCTTCCGTTTATTGTATACCTAAGTATGCGTCTTTCAATGTTTGTTTTTCTCCCACATGTACCACGTTGATTAATTAACATACCATGGTTGATATCCTTAAATGCAGTATTTAACTTTTTCTATTCATATTCTTCTATGATTGTAGTTGTTTATTACTTGCCCTTTCATCAATTTACTGTTCTGCCTAAATTTTCTTTAATCATTTTTCATGCTTAAATGCTATGTTCTGATATATATGAATACATATTGTATTTGCCCACTGCCACGCTTCCAGTGAGAATAGCAGTATTGTAAATAAATATTCCACATGTCACAGATACCACCTTATCCTGGAGGTCATGCCCAGGTGCCATGCTAGTTCTCCATTTAAGAGGTTTTGTGCCATTTCCAGCAAGTGGCAACAGTGGCATTTATTTGGTTTCAGTAAAAAATGCATGTCTCCAACATTGCTACTTTAGAGGAAGACTGAGATGATCCTACTATGTGGCAATGTTCAGTACAAGGCCAGTTTCTACAATAAAGCCACAAGTTACAAATACAAGCTACAAAATTACCTCATACGGTGCTTACACCTTGCCAACGCAGATACCCAGGGTGTCTACCAAGTTGACATTTCCAAATTCCCTGAGTTTTCCAGGTTTTCCCTGAGTGCCTTTGCAAAATTTCCTGAGTGATGCAGAACTATGTTCTATGTCAAGACTGGCCGAAACCATATCGCCCGATGCTGTCACTCTCTAGTAAGCATGCGAAAACATTAAAAAACTTAGACCCATTTGAATACTAAAGAGCAGTGTTTGTTATTCAAAAAGAGAATAGAAGGGATAGGTTAGTAAAATGCACAGCAAATGTCTTCGAAAAAAAAATGGCAAATTGAGTCGGACATTCTCAAATACGAATAAAAAGGAGATGCATACAGAAGCAAATATTTTCGAATATGAGCTATTTCTATCAAATGATAGCAAGCTCAGTGGTATGAGGCCCGAACGTTGTCACAATTGAGATTCTCTCTCAACAGCTCGTAAGTCAACCTCAACTGTCCTGACATACTCTCAGCCCGCGCACGACGCCTCAGTGTTGCGTTTCACTGCTTTGAAGAGTTTATTCTCATTTGGATGAGGGACACCTGCATCTCGGCATTAGCCAACACTTTGTTTTTTCAGCTCAAGCTCCTTCAAAACGGCGGCAGCACGCTTCCTTTCCCGTTCATTCCTCAATGCGTAGGTCCTTTCTGTTCTTGTCCTCCTTCCGCCACTCGTTCGCCCCACAGACCACTTGAAGCATTTTCTTGGTCAGTTGCACAGTCCACGTCCAATTCCCTGGGGCCTCGAAAACGTCGGAAAAATCGACCAGTTGGAAAAAATAAATGCATGTCATTTACTGCCCTTAAGGGCTCAACCCACCACAGGCACATTCGAAAATGCTCTGAAGGCCTGCCGGTACACGTATTAGGCATACCGGTGCTCGTACTGTGACAGGAAATACTGGGTGCACGCGTGTGTAATTAAGGAATACATACTGTGTCCCATGGAAATAGCCTCTTCCCACGCTTGTTATGCTTCACTGCAACACTTTTACGTATGCTTCACCAAGTAACATTTGTGTACGAAGGCGAAGCTGACTTTCGGGAACCGACATTATGCAACGCACCGTGCTTTCCAAGCTTCTAAGATAACTGCGAGGACCACAAAGGCGGAGTCCATGCCATTGCTGAGAGAACCGAATTCTTTCAATAAGAAACACGGCATCCAACGGCAAGAAGCTTCATAGCGAATGCCAAAGCAGCTAGGCCTAGCGTTGCCGCCATGGTGACTATGGCTGCCAGCGGATCTGCGTGCGAGTGCGCCGGTTGCAGGCGGCAAGGTAATCAAAACGGCAGCAGTGGTGGCTTTGATTAAGGCTGTTTCGGACCTGCGGTCACGGCAAAACCTCCAGAAAATAGGACGGCGAAGAGTTCTTACGTCCGAAATTTAAGACGTTCTGATACACTGACTCTATGGGGTACGTGGTGGTGCCGCGAAGCCGTCCAAATTATCGGGAATCCGGAAAGTTGGTCGTTGGCTGTACACTGGCAACTCCTCCAGCCGACGACAGGACGTCAAAGACGATTCACTACGATTCCTGTCTGTTAATAGAGCCAGCATTACCTCGACTTTTGACCCTTTCAATAAAATTACAGCTATTTTCCCTGATAGAAGCACAAATTCCCTGAGCTTTCCCTGAGTTTTTCCAGACTACTCAATATCCCTGAGAATTCCCAGTTTTCCCAGTTGGTAGACACCCTGATACCAGACTTCCCACATACAGTTCTTTTATCAGGCCCTCTTTAGAATATGCGTCTATAATTTAGCAGCCTCATCACTTGAATCTCTCAAATTACTTGAATCAGTCCAAAATAAAGTTGCATAGTTTATCTCATCTTCATATTCTCACTATCAAAGTGTGTCCGCCTTAAAGAACTCAGTCAATCTCCCTTCTCTGGACATGCGCAGTAAATTAACACGGTTCTTGTTCTTCCGTAGTCTTTACCATAGCGACATTCCATTCACTCGAGCCCATATTCGTCCCCCTCCTCACATCTCGACCCGTGAGGACCATGTTCATAAAGTAAAACATATATATATATATATATATATAGATAGATAGATCAAAACCTCTCCCAGCGATCTCCAAATGAGCTGGCAAACTCCATACTATGCATACAAATTTCCTATTGTCATTACACGGCATAATCCTCTACTGCCCTCAACTGCAATAACATTTCTCTGGCCCCACTTATGCTGCTCTAACACACTATCAGTTTTATACTCCACCACTACATTATGTACACCCAGCTCCATTTCTACCTGCCTCATAATGCCTAATTGTTACCAACTTTCACTTTGACTAAAATTATTGGAAATGAATATGTACCAATACAACAATCCTGACAATGCTACAGGGCTGGTAATTGTCTAATTTTCTTAACAGCCTTTAACTAGCTGATAAGCACCTGGTGCATGTAGCTGATGGTTAGTGGATACAATACGAATCTCGGACATTTTCAATGTGTCGTGGGAATTGTCTTTATCTTGGAGACCATGGTGAGGAGCTGCACGTAAGGTAATGTTTAACATCACCTCACCGCTCTCATGTTGCACCTAAGCACTGAACAACTTATACATTCGCTGTCAACATCACCGCCAATTATCGTCAGTCAATGTTAACAGCACAGAAAGCTTCGCTTACATCCATTCTCACAGTGTGTGGGATCCGCAGGGCATTTAATTATACACTGTGCGCGCACAATTGCTGCAGGGTCTTATACCTTGGTTATGTTGTTTTCCTCCGGCGCAATGAAAACTCCAGGGGGAGGCTGGGTGTAGATGTCCATAATGTCACTACAGAGCACAAAGAAAAGCACATAGTATTATACATAAGAGCATACAGCAAAATTTGAACAAATTTCAAGGGACCTGACAAACCTGCCTGCACCAGTGACAGTTCATTCAAGTGGAACATAAATGCTACGGCCGACTGTTGGTGTGGTGATATTATATCAGTTCAAGTGATGATAAATCAAATGGCATTTGGCTAACATGGCCAAGCTTTTTTGCTTTTTCATTCCTGCAGAATTTTGCCATAGTGCGACAGAAGCGTTTCCACTGTTATGTATACGTCTACTACTGATAAAGTTCAGTTTGGCCAGCTTTATTGGATTTTCCTATAGAACTCACTGAAGCTATATCTCCATACCACCCTGCTAATGCTATGCGACCGACGCTATGTATATGCCTTCCCCGTGGGCCACATGGGGAAAGCACCTATGCAGCAAGCTCTACAATGTGATGTATATATATGCATTCCTTCAGAGCACCAGAGCATGATTACACTATCCTGCAGTCACATATCAATCTGGTTTTTCTTATGCACCATCAATCTTCATACATCTCTCACTTATGTCCATTTTTATCCGTTTGTGAATGAGTACTCTAACATTCCAACAAAACTGTAGGTTATTGATAGTAGAACTTCCATTAATTACTGAAGCACCATACAGCTTTCCACCAAAGTGGGATCATGTGTTTCCAGAAACTTGTTCACAGTAACCATGAAGCTTTGATATAAAACTTATATTTTGCTTTTATTTCAGCTATGGCCCTCTGATGCACACTGAAGGGAGATGCGGGTTGAAAAATTGAATTTTTCTTGTGAAAAAAAAAAAATAATTTTTTAGATTTTTATTGGAAAACTATGCTGTAACATTATATTTTCATTTGTAAAAATATCAGGGTATTTCTCCTACCAGAAGACTCTGGAAAATGATTTTAATCAAGACATGGTAGCTTCAGGGGCCATATATGACGAGGCTCACTACTACAAACTTTGCCCAGATGGCGAGCTTCCCTGGTGTAACAACAAGCGAGCACTACAGCCATGGCTGAGTCGGCACCAGCTCATTGTTCCCTTTTCACCAGTGCTCAGGCAAAGGCTAGGATTCCCAATTATGAGAGACTGACAAGCGAAAAGCTTTTATTTCACTGTATTCAGGGCAAACCCCCAAAATGCAGCTGAGTCACCTCTACAGCAAGATTTGGTTGCTTTGTTCCACACAAGATTTGCTTCATGCACTGTTGTGGAGGTGGCCACTTCTATAGCAGGTTATGCAGGAGTTAGGCGTCCTTGCAACTAGGGAGTTAATTGCTCTGAGCAAGCAGGGAGACTAGAGATGAATCTAAAGAATCTCTAGAACACAAGACAGCTGAAGCTGAACCTTGTTGCAGAAGTGTAGCAAAGAAAGCTCAGATGAAGGGAGAAGCTGCCAAAGGTTCTGAAGCTCCCACCCACAGAGCAGGAAATTTTTTTGAAGTTTTGTACGTCTCCAAGAAAGACTGGTCTGCATTCTTGGCAAACTTCATGCAAACTGATCATCTGCAATTGCAATGAGCAAACAATTTTCAGTGTTGCTTGGCATGGCAGTTTCACAACCATTTAAAGCAGACAACTTATATCAATCAAATTATGAACCTAAGTTGACTTCCAGGAAGAATAAACCACTTCCTATTGAATGCATGTTTAAAAGCCAATAAGGAAATGTTGCAGCCCTGAAGAGAAGCTAAAAACGAGCACTAAATCACTTTAGATTGATGAAATATTCATTCCCAACTCAATTTTTTTTAATTCTGTGGAAGAAGGCTGATTACTAAAAAGAGAAAATAAAGGCCAAACTTGTCTTTTCCTCTGAATTATGTGCCATAATCAGAATGCAGGATCATCAGCCTGACTTCATGGATCTCGGAAATATTTTCTCGTTTTTGGGCCATCATGGCACAGTAAATGTTCCCAAAACTTGCCCAGTTTTCAGTTTTTGGCTTCTTTAGGATATACTGTAATCTGTCTTTACTGATAAACAATTGAGAAGGCCTAAGCAGATGTTGCTGAAATCGATGAAAAGTCGCAGCGAGCTTGTTTTTCATTTTTGAGCTTTTTCCAGCTGTCTAAGCCTTCTCTGATGGTAAGACTAGTTTCTTTGCTATTGTAGAAACGTAATTTATGATTACAGCTCTAATTCTTACATCTACCCCATTCCAAAAGGTGCGAGATATTGCTATGAAGTCTGGCCTTTAAGATGTGATGAAGTCTGGCCTTTAAGATGTTTTGCTGCACTTTTTATTCCCAATGAAAAACACAGCTTTAAAATTATTTTGCAATGCTTGGCCACAAGACTAATCCAACATCCGCAACAGCTTTACATAGCCAACCATCCACATTTAGGATTACAGTGCAATTTATATTGCACTATAATAGAAATTACAGTAACTTATATAATTTTCGCCCCTATGTAATACCATCATGTTGATGGCCTTCAGGGGTACATTGAAATAAAGAAGTAAATAAATAAATGTGTATGGCACAGATGCATGAAACCAGTCAGTACACAGTGAAATACACCTTAGGTGAACATTACACGAAAAGTGCTATATGATGACCTACCTGCATCGCTAAAGTATCGCATGTATAGGTTTGGGTTGGACAGAGGCAACTGGGAGGTGATGGATTAAAATGGGGCAAGTGGGCTGAGATTGAATTTAAATTGTATGATTGTGTTGCGGTATTTAGAGATTGGAAGAATAAAGAAGAAGAAAGCGGTAGACAGGGTGAAAGAGAAGATCTCCGATCAGTGACCACAGCAAAGGGTACAGATCTGTAAGTGGCATTTATTGAGACTGAACATACACTTTTCTTTCTCCTTTTCAAGAACAGTTCTTTTGGCTTGTTTCTGAACTTAAAACAATTTTCTTTCTTTTCGTTGTATTTTTTAAATGTTTTATGGTGTATGCAGTGTTTTTGGTATTTTATTGATCCCCAAATGCAGAATTTGCCTCCCGCTTACCAGATGGGAGAGTCGCCGCGTAGTAATATATGCATTTTTTTAAGTATTCCGTCATATCTTCATTTATTTTTGCTGCTGCTTCCAAATCGTAATAATTAAACCCCATGCAAACGATCTTGAGCACGACAGTGACAAGCGACGCAATGGAGATGGCTGTCGCGTTCGCTCATTGTCTACAAGTTGAACCCCACGTGAGAGACAACTTTGAACTACGTCTCCCTGGAGTTGCCGGCATGAGGGCAGGAAATACGCACTTAAACTGGCATGATGCGTGCTTTATTTTAGGTTGATGTGTTTTGCAGTAAAGAGCAGCATAAAATATTTCTGAAGGTCTTGTCTTGCAATAGGTTCTTATCTTTGTACATATCCAAATTCGGTCGTTTGCTCGTTCCATGCGACAATCGGTAGTACTTGATGAATGTACAGTCGGCGTCATTCCTCGTGCAGAGCACGGGAACGGCAGACGTCGAGGCGCTCCACACAGCCAGCCTGCGACGTCTAACGGTAGTGG
Source organism: Dermacentor andersoni (assembly GCF_023375885.2). NCBI lineage: Eukaryota > Metazoa > Arthropoda > Arachnida > Ixodida > Ixodidae > Dermacentor > Dermacentor andersoni. The sequence continues at coordinate 134,800,496 of NC_092818.1, forward strand.
CTCAGTCCGAGATTAGATTCGTTGGCCGCGCGTACCGACAACTTCCCACCTCGAGCCCAGCAGCTACCGTTCACGCGGTCCATACAAGTGTGGCGCCGACTGTACATCCAGTTCCGGCTTCGCGCTATTAACCAGTCGCTCATAGCACTTCCGGGCGACAAGCGATAAGAACGAGCGATCTATCTGTTCGCGCGACGGCCCATTTCGTCGCTCGTTGCCGTGGCGCACAAAATTGCTCTCATGGGGTTTGGGCTTACACGGCAGATGATTTTTCAAGTGAAGGTACCCTAGACTGAAAAAAAAAAAAAATAGGATCTGCCCAGCCAGCTTTGTTGATAAACAGTAATAAATCGGCTGCATCCACATTCAGGGCTTAAGAAGTGTACTCGCAGTTTTGCTAGTGCTGCGATGTGTACTGCACAAGGCAGAACCAACCAATTGCGTACAGTGCGGCAACTGAAGCGATATGTGCGCTTATCGCCAATCAGAAGTGCGGTATGATCTGTGGTGTATCACCTTTTTTTTTTTTTCATATACAGGAACAGGTGCGCCCACACTACCACGTCAAAAGAAGAAAAACACCCACTCCATTCCGCAGCGTTAACCCAACACATCATGATTACGATACAGCAATTCTGCATTGGCAACTGCAGCTCTGCTGTTGCACTATATCAATCTGATAAGCTTTGTGTTCGTCCTAATACATTCCCAACTTGAGAGCATCAACGCGTACTTGCGCGTCTGCCCACGGCCGCGCTGAAACGCGAGCAGTTTTGTTAGCGTTACATCGCGACCATGCTGTGTCGAACTACTCAATCACGCGCGGAGTATGACAAACGCAACGTCGAGTCTCGCATTATGTACTTACAAAGCACATTACTACGACGCCAAATATTTCGTCGGCTGGCCGACCATCGAGGGGCCATCCCTCACATCAGCGGAGTTGTCGAAATTTCGGCCAACTTCGCCTTCATTTCACGGGCAATCAATTTCCACTGAACACATGGCGCACCAGTGATTTCGGAACCACTGCGATTCCTGGGTGGCAACAGCCGTAATCGCCAGACCGCGCTTCCGACTGCGGCCCAACACCATCGCCGGCGATGTAACTGATCTAACAATAACGCCTGCGACCAACTATCGTCACGGTTCCCCTCATGGAGGTCACAACGAAGACGACGCCAGCAACCGTGCGGCGCTACCGAGCCAGCTGGAAAGCGAGGCGCGCGCGATCGAGACAAACAAAAACAAAAAACAAAGACACGACGCGGAAACATCAGCAGCAGGTCAATACCGTTTAGCCCTGAGAAGACATTGCGGAGTCGGCTCCTCGAATTCATACGAGATGGGATCCCAGAAGTTAGGCGGGTTCCGCGCGGCCTTCGCCGGCGAATCTTGTTCTTGCGTCGGGTCCACCACGGTCGACATTGTGCGATGAAAGATGTTCAAGATGTCTCGGACACAAACCTCGTCAAACGCATGCCACCTTACATAGTGCCTCTACTCTCGTCCCTCCACAATGATTTTTTTCCCCTCTTTCTTCCTTTCTTTCTCCATTTTCATGCGCGCAGTGAGAAAGAGATCCGATAGTGTCGTACGAAAATGCAAAGCCTTGCTTCCGTCCTTCTAACCAATTAATAACCCGTATTTATTTTTATACAACTCCACTGTTGTATTCTAGTGCTTGTTTGGTCATTTACTAATTCAGAAGGCCGCAACCTGAATCAATTCAATTTTAAACAAAGTAAAGTTTTTTTTTCTGCAAGGCCGTGTCTGCTGTGCCCGGGGCACAGCAAACGAAAGGTGCCCGAAATGTCTACGTTCACCCATGACGTCACGTCCGCTATAACCCATGATGTCACATCCGCTCATTTCCATGGCGGCCGTCTTACGGAGCCGGCTGCGCTGCGAAACGGTCCGTATTCCGTGCCCACTTAGAGCGTGAGTAATTCATCTTTCCACGCTATATGCGTGTAATAAAGGATTGGGGCTGTGAGCAGTTTGATGCGTTACCATTAGGTACCTTGTGCGCATATTTTGCCTCCTGGCCGCGTCAAATTGCAGCCGGCATGTGGAATGGGCCGTGGCATATTATATGGAGCTGCTCATGTGAGTGGTATTGCCTCCGTCAGGATCGTCAGTGCGTGCACAGAACCATTCAGTAGTCTGGTTCAGGGAGGATGCGCGAAAGAACGAGGACGTAAGAAAACACTGGCATGACGAGCTGTTCCGTCAGATCGCGTTACATCGCGCTTTTTTTCTAAGACCATCTCGCTCGAGCGAGAGGATCTTAGAACAGCATTACTACTGCTTTTTTACAGCAGCAGCACTTGCAACTGGACCACCGTTATCACCGCAACATATTTGTGTGTTGCGGTGAAGCATGCCGATAGTGGGAAAGATTTACGTGAATCTGGAATGTATGGTTTCTGTCAGCGACTAACCTAATGTTCTACTCTCATTCGCGGGTAGTTCATTCGCGGGTTAGTTCGCGGGTTGTTGGTTCATTCAAGCTAAGCATTGCTACAGCCTTTGCTGCGGCTCATTTAATCGTCACCTGCATTCTTCTAATAATACAAATGACATCGCTGCGCGGAAGAGCGTCTCTTGAAGTTTCCAAACAAGAGCCAATGCCGCCGTGTCTGCTGCATACACGCTTGCCTTTCCTAACGCAGTTAAGACGCGGCACTAGCTCTGCTACTGCGTGATACCGGGTCACTGTGATAATAAAATTAAAAAGAACAAACGAAATTAATGCAGAAAATGTGAAACGCTGCCAAGCGTGATAAACGGACCTGCCTCGCTAGATGAGTTGAAGAAATCGGCGTCCTGAAGTCAGCTTCGCCGCAGTAGACTAGTGTTACGCGGTGAAGCATGTCAGAACTGAAGAGTGACCGCTTTCACCGACATATATAATATGTGTTCCTTAATGATGTACGCGTGCACCTGCCGTCTCCTGTTACATTACGCGCGCCGAGGCGCCTAAGTGTACTGGTCGGCCTTCAGCGCTATTTCGGACGTGGCTGTGATGCTTTGAACCGTTGGTTTGTCGACCTCGTAAGCCAGTTAATGTTTACACGGCCATTTTTTTCTGAGCTGTTGGTTTATTCCATAACAGCTACTTAATTTCGTAGTTTCCTGTTCAACTGCTTTGGTCATATGCGAGTCAAGGTTGTTCTCTTTAGCCAAGCGCAGTTTTCGAAAGCGAAACGACGCTTTTGCATCATATAGTGCCGTCGCCCAGTTACAACACAGTCAATCAATGTAATTTTGTATGTCACTGCGAAACCGCCGAACGCAGGGAACTCACTCGCATGTGGGGAACTGCATAACTAGCCACGGGATTACCGTGCCTCTTGGGAAGCTGCTTTGCATCAAAGGCCAGGTACCCTTGCTATGATTCACCGCAAAATATTTTGTATGTCTAACCGCTTAACATATTTGTATTGCGGTGAAGCTAACCTTACGGAACCGAATTTCGCAACGCTTTTTAGACTCCTGGATCTCTACCAGCCACTACCAAACGCTTGTCGGTACGTCTCTTGGCAAAGGTCCAGGTAAATCTCCCCTGTTGGGGGTTGGGGGGACTCACGTATATGAAAACTGCCAAGGAAAGCAGTTGCCCTGATGAAGGCACGCTCCCCTGTCGAAACATTTGCACCAGCCTGTTCGACCACCGTTATCACCGCAACATATTTGTGTGTTGCGGTGAAGCATGCCGATAGTGGGAAAGATTTACGTGAATCTGGAATGTATGGTTTCTGTCAGCGACTAACCTAATGTTCTACTCTCATCAAAGCAGATTTTCGTGGCAGGATGCATGATGTCTTGAGAACTTTTGTTGGCTAAAGCCATACATGCCAGGTTAGCTCTTGTCACAATATTACGCTTTACCGCAATACACAAGAGGCCCCGCTGTAGGACACGCCCGCCGTAGTTAGCCAAAACCTTATGTGATGGTTCACTGCAAAACACCTCCTGTATTGCGGCGAATCGTAATAAAGCACATTTGTCACTTTAGAATGTAAAGACCCTTGCCCTTCGCCTTTATAATAATATGACTCAGTTTAATGAGAACATGTATTCACTGCTAAAAACATCCACATTGAAATGGAGATATGAACACTGATGGCAGCTTGTGTGATGTTTTATCCCTTTACTTTTTTGTGTACCTGTCACGCTGCCATTATTAAATTTTCCTGTACTTCGTTAGGTGCTGACGTACATAACATTACATCACAAAGAGCAACTGTGTAATTAGTGTTCAAGGACCACTGTGATGGCTTTACTCAAGAAAGGTTTGGGTTATGTTGTTGTGAAGGTTTTTTTTTTAGAGGTAGCTTTCTGAGAAGAAATCAGATGTCAGGAAATAGATCTCAATGGCACAGTAATCTTGGCTGCCTTTTGCTCAAACGTGCCCTAGACATAATTGAGTGATTTGCACTTGCAACTGGACAGCAGCCGTAGCTTGGGAGACCAGTGATATGGCATATTTTATCAAACTAGGTGACACATAGCATTACCAGTCCGAATAGAGACCTGTTTAAATGTTTTTCACCTTCAACACCTAGATTTTCGACCATGAATTCAGAAAAATCTGTAGCACATTTAGAACCTAGATTTTAAATGCTGTATAAGTTGGCTTGTTCACTGCAGCTGTGCTCGGCTTCTGTCCAAACGGGAGAGCACTTCTGCACAGCTTATTAGGGAATATTCTTATTTACATACCTTCTTTTTATTTATCTCGCCTACAATCACAACCAAATGTTTATGGCACATGAATGTGCTGTACATGAATCTAACTTACAATGCCATGTTCAACAGCGCAGTGCATGTAGCTTGTGTTGGTTCATTCAAGCTAAGCATTGCTACAGCCTTTAACTGTAGGTATCATGGTATGAGAGCAGAGAAATGGATATGCAAAGACAGTTGGGCACATTGAGACAACATCTTTGTTGTGTGTGAAAAGGTGACAGATACACAATATGGGGAGAACGCATGCACTTTCATATTTTCTCGCGCACAAAAAAAGCCAGAGGAATAAGGTTTATTCACTGTGCCATAGAAACTATATGTTTGCTCTCAAAGGTAATTCTGATTCATTGGATATGTTCCTGTGCTGTGTTTATTTTCTTGAGTGTGCTTTAGTTTTTGCACGTGAATGTTTGAAACTCGTTTTTATTTTCACAGACTGAACATCCCACGTCTTGGTTTGACTTCCTGGTACAGGATACTTGCACTTAGCATGGAGTGATGAAGCAAAGCAGTGTACTGTTATTAAATGTGCAGATTTTAGCATTATAAGAGCAGTTCATTAAAAAAACATGTGTGCTGAAAATAAAGTGTTCTTACCCACATTCCTCGTTGTCTATTTATTTATTTATTAATACTGTCAACCCTCATAGAGGGTCATAACAGAGAGGACAATACAATTACATAAATCAAATATGGACAATGTCAATGTACGTAAAGTTGCTTAACACTTGTCAATTCACAGTTAATAAGATGTTCACTTGAATGCTGTTCAGCACACTTCTGACATTTATCAAAATACGTACAATCAATATCAAGTTGCACATATCACTTGGCACTTCAAAACTAAATCGAAAACTCCCATAAATATGCCTCAGCAGCATTTTCAAAATCGGTGACATCTTTTAGGCTAACAATAGCGTTTGGCAATAGGTTCCACATTTCTATTGCATCCAGGAAAAATGAGTATCGATATGTATCACTGTTGGTATGGTTTGGCTTTATGCCGTAGTCGTGGTTAGTTCGCGGGTATCTTGCCTGGAGCATGTAGATATTTGAGCTTATCAATCTGATGTTGATCCTGCATTATTTGATAAAGCACCTTCAGCCTATATTTTTTCCTACGTACCTCAAGAAGATCGAAGTTGCAACGCTGTAACATAAGTGTGACCGATTCCTTCCTTCGGTATGTCAAACAAATAAAACGCGCCGCCAGACTCTTTTCAACTTCCTCTTAAGCGTCACTTGATGGGGACTCCAAACAACGCTGAATATTCTAGTATCATCCTAATGAAGGCGGTGTATGCAATAAGTTTTACATTACGCGATGCACGTTCCAGTTTTTTTTTCTAAGAAAATATAACTTTTGATAGGCAGTCATGCAGACGTTATCTATATGTTGGTTCCATGTCAATTTTGCTCATATTCCTGTATTCTCTTCAGCAAAACCACTTATATGGGGAACTGATCATGATAAGTGCTCATGAGCATGTTAAAGAACAGCCTTGAACCCTACTCATGCACTGGTAAAATGTATAGATGCAGTGAAATTGAAACAGAAAGCAAAATAGCAAACATGATGCAGTATTTGTCAGACAATTATGTCAGCAATTCTTGCATAAAACAATTTACTTAGAGCATACTAGCACTACAAAGTACCCATCTTTCTTGTTAGGCATACATTACCACAAGCTCTTTAAATGTGGTCACAAGAGAGATGCTGGCTTTAATGAGGAACTATAGAGGTTAAAGGCAGCCATGAAAATGTATTAAGAAATAATGCAATGCATAGCATTTACTCAGTTCCGAGAGCTTCCAAAGTTGCCATAAGGCCTTGATAGCTGTGGATGAGGGAACAGTTGTAGTCCAATTGGAGTATGAGAAATGAACATTAAGATCGAAACAAGTAACAACTCGTAATGCAATCAAAAAATCTTGCTATAGCTTTAAAAAGACAGTGAAATGAAATTAGTGTGACAATTTCCTTTTCCTTTTACTTCATTTAGGTTCAACATACTTATTTTAGTAACACAAAAAAGCAGAGGCGTGAAGCACATAAGAAAGATGCTAGTCTGTTTTTATATTCTGCCTTCTCTAAATTCAAAGTTCAGTAAAGTTAACTTAGAAAGCTACAGTGAAGCCATTGCATCTGCCTGTATGGTGTATAACAGCAGCAATCGGCAGCCTAACTGCTTGGGTTTACAGTGCCTTATTTGTATTGTATACCTTTTAAGTGCTGAGCTATTGGAAGATTGATTAAGGTGGCCAACATGCTGAACCAGTAGTTTACTGAGTAAAATACATGGAGAAGGGTGGAAAGATAGGACAGAGCACAGGGGATGTATTCCGTGTCCACCTAGTGGAAATGTCCATTTCATCCGCTGCTGAAGTTCTGATTGGCTGGGCTGGGGTATGCATGAGAAGGAGACATGCTCCCCCAGCTAATTCAGCAGAAGAGGATATGGAAATGTCCACACGATGAATACTTACAAAGCTATTTAATAAAGTACTTCTGTAACCAACATGCCTGCTATGTGATCCTTGCTTTCAATGTCTGTCTTAGTAAAAGTGTGAAAGAACCAGGTTTGTGCATGAAAAGTTTTCCTGGGGGTGTGTGCCTTGAAGCCCGTAGTGGTAATCACAGGAAACGGGGGTGGATCCAGAGTAGCACCAAAGGGCAAGCCTTCATCGAAACAAATATGGAGGGAAGTGACTGCATGCTCAAACTTGTCAGCTTACAAGTTTGCCAAGACCAAGTGATATCAGAAGTTGATGAAGCCTACATGGTTAATGTATAACCGCTTAGGCCAAAATTACTTAGATACTTTTTATGAGGACTACATATTTACTGGAAATCTCAAAATAATTATGTTAGTGCAGAATACCTTCCACTAGTTGTGATGTCCTTGAAAGAATGAAAATGTTTGAGTTGTACTTGTGTGGTGCATGAAGTTACTTTAAAAAAAAAACTCAGCAATGGAAACAAAATGCAAAGAGTAGTATTCGAAATAAATTGCCACCTCTTTAGGGCTAGATGAATTCAAATAATAATAATAAGCAAATGAAGATCGGGCATACAAGATAGATGTTTCGGCTCCCACTTGAAAGCCTTGTTCACAAAGATTGTGAACAAAGCTCCAGTTGAAGCAGTTCTTATTTTTCATTTTTATGGCTGGCATCTAATTTTAAACTACTTACCGTGCCTCTTTTGACCAAACCAGACAGGCTGCCATCAAACTCTTCACTACTTCAATGCAAATAATTGGAGGTTGGCAAATACATTTTTCTAATAGGAATAGTAGGTAACGAATAGTCAAACACTGATGCATACAGTTACAGCAGGCATATTTATCTTGGAATTAAGCACCATGCTTATATTGTCTAGTAAAAAAAGGACAGCTATCAAGGAAGATTAGGATTATATTTAAGCAAAAGTAATTATACCTCATATACTTGAAGCAGATGTAGTGCTTCTGAAGAATCACGTCCAGACTGCACGCACTAAAACATTAAGCTGGGATATTCAAAAAGACAAGTACATGTTTTGCTCGCCAAGTGACTTTTAGTGTGCTCAATTATGTAAAGTGTGCTATTATATGATTAATGTAATTTGCTAATGTAAAGAAAGAACAAGCCAGGATCTCTTGCTTCATATATATGCGCTGAATCAAGAAGGTAATTAAGGAAGAAGAACACCAGAAATAAACACGAATGTTTGTGTGCTTTCTGGCATAAAATAATTATCATGTAAGCCACATAACATGCTTTCCAAAGCATCCCCTACCTTAACTTACAGCTGCATCACACGAAGGCACTTTCTAAGAACACACATGCTTCATGATCATTCACTGTGTTAGTGACTCCCACTGAAGTAGACTGAGAACATATCTGGGCATTGCATTCAATAGCTGATGTAAAGTGAAAAGACTGCTGGTTGTAGGTATGAATGAACCAAGTGAATAAGAAATATAGGTTCTCAAACTTCTAGTAGTAAGTGTGGCAGCACTTAAGAAAAACATATTGCAACTAAAAATTGCAACACATGATGAAATAACTGAAATAGCTAGGGAGAATTTAATAGACCAATAAACAGGAAACTGCAAATTCCCAACATTTCTGAATACTTTTCTTCACATGTACTCACCTCATAAGTATGACTTCCCTTAATGCTCGAACCTCTGCCTTAATTTCATAATTCCCCATTCTCACTGCTTCGCTCATGCTGATTGACATTTAGCACAAAGGTTGACGAAAGTAGCTGAGCATGTGCATGTGTTGTGAGGCAAGCTGCCCACATCTGGTAGCCGCATGCCAATTTCTCAGAGTAGATGAAAGGGAAGCCTTGAGGGTAAACCATAGAGAAGACGGATACCTTGGTTCAATGATAACTGAAAACACCAACATGGAAAATTTGGACAGCCCACAGAATCAGCAGAATTGACATAGTTTGGAAAAACTGAAAAGATGCATTATGATATTTATGTTACACAGGTTCCAGTCAAGTTGAAGATTTTCACTGTCTAATAAACTTATAAGACAATACATGACCAGCAATACTGTATGGAACCTAGACAAGTTTAAGAAAGTCACCTAGAATTCAGGATGGAGAAGTGACTGAATTGAGGATGCTAAAATGGATGAGGTGGAGGCAGATTGTGAAGGCAGGTCTTAAAAAATTAACATTCAACACACACTTAAGTTGGCAAAGATTGGACTCAATGTTCAAGAAGAAATTGACTAAGATAATTTATTGGTATACGTACATGAGAGAGCAGCAACAATACAGCAGAGATAACTGTCATGCAAGAGGAAAGGACGTCAGTCTAAAAATTAACATTTGATCAGGAGAATGGTTATGCATGGGCTCAGGCTTATGTACAATTCTGTATGGTACGCATGACGTCAGAGCTGCATAGCATAAGGAACTGTGGCCTTAGATGCCTCGATTATGAAATGATGTGGGCCAAGAGTGGAACAAGGATAGCATCAAAAGGGGGCCTCCTCCAAAAGGAGAACCGTAGGGAAACTGGGTGAGAGAGGTTTCCTATGCAACAGATACAGTCATATGAGTCATAGTCATAGAAACCATGACCCAAGGAGCTGCACAACAAGGTATATAAATTCAAATCTCTATACAGTTAAACCTCAGTATAACGAAATTCTCGATATAACGAAGAATTTAACTTTTCATAACCTCTTCTCCATAGAACACCATGCATTTAGAGCCTCAATATAACGAAGTGTGTTTGTGTGTAATTTCAATATAACGAAATTTCGCTTCTGCCGCAGAGGAGTGCCAAGACAATGGTAACTTCCACGGACGCACATAGTCAAATGATTGAATTACAAGCGGCTGCTTGCAAACGCACCTCTCAAACTGCGTGCAGCGCGACAAGAACAACAGCTTGGAGCCGCATCATGTTCCGTACAAATTAAGTCCAAGTGCGATCAGATCCTATCGCGCCCCGCGCACTTGTGCTTTAGGTGCGAGTGAAAGAGTGCGAGGGTGAGACAAGAAAGATGGTGGCTTCGTAAGTGCGGCCTTCCCACGCGAGCAATGGCAAAGTGGGGAAGGAAAGCGAGCTCGCGGTAACGCGATCAAGCGCGCGCGAGGGGGCGGAGTGGGGGGCCAAGTTGGCGCGCGTCTCGGCCATGACTACGCGTGGCTGTAAACGCGGCTGAGCACATACGCAGCCGCGCACCCTGCTCTAGAGGTAATCTGCTGCGTGTGGAAAGAGCGGGCATGCCAAGACGGCGTGGCACCATGTAAGCTGTTTTCCCGCATGTTTAGTATTGAAGGTTGCGCAATCTCGAGTTTTGATGACCCGTTGGAACGGGAAGCAGACGAAGCATTCCCTCCCAGCTGCCGGCGCTTTTCATGATAGCGTCGTCGCAGTGCGACCGGGCGACGCTTTGGGGGCGGAGTGCACGCGAAAGCATATGGCGTCACTTAATTCGTACGTACCGCTGATGTGAAGATATCAACGTGGCATGAAACCGTATCATTCATCGCTGACTCCTATATTCGTCAAAATAAAATGTTTTCCAATTCAAACTTGCTTTTTTTTTATTGCCCAATAATACGGAAAATTGCATGGCCCCTTTCCATGCAACAAAAATCGATCGGCGACTGTACTCATTTGCATAACAGATCGAATTTCAATACAAGGAAATTTCTATATAACGAAGCGAATTGCCGATTTTACCTACTTTGTTATATCAAGGTCAGTGGCGTAGCTAGGTCGTCTGGCACCCGGGGCCCATAGGTCTTCTGTCACCCCCCCCCCCCCGGCTGTAGTCGAGGAAGGCGAGGACATCAACAAGTTCCTGGTGTCTTCAGACGTATATGACACCCCCCCCCCCCCTCTGGCCCCTTGCACCCGGGGCCCGCGGCCCCCCGGCCCCCCCTGTTGCTACGCCACTGATCAAGGTTTAAGTGTATAAAGAAATTTCCTGTTCTCTACATGGGGGTGGCAATGTGGGCTTGTTCGTTGATCATCATGGAACGGCATGTAGTGTAGCGCAGCAAAAACAAGAACACAAGAAGAAATGAAACACAGACACAAGCGCCTAATTATGTCTGTGTTTTCCTTTTTCCTGTGTCCTTGTTTTCGTTGCATTACACTACATGACATTCAATACTTTCACTGTCACATTCATGAGCACTGAAAACCTAGAATCAACTAATATCTTGCCTGATTTGCCATAATTAAAAAGAAAAATGTGGGTATAGTAGGTCTAATTGAGTTCTGGGGATTTTAGTATCACTGACATATAGCTTTTTGGAATGTTTAATCGTTTCTTCTGTTAAGGCAGAGTACATGCTCAACTGCTACAATAAGTGTGAACGTAGGCAAAAACGACATTTTTGGCCCTTGCATCAATTTTATGGCATGTTGCGTGATCTAATCAAGTGGTTTCAATTTGACGAAGTTCTCGATTTAACAAAATAAAACCTCACAACCCAATAGAATTTATTAACTAGACTTACTGTACTTTATAACCAAAGTACTGTATAACTATAAGCAGCTACAGCCGCCATGAGTGGCGAGCAGAATTGAAATGAAAATGCTTTAGTCGAAACACGCTGAGCACTGCTGCTAAAGTATGCGCCACATGCATTGGGCAACTGTGGGAACCGCAGTGCCACACACAGTTATTCAAAGCAGCACATAAAAGTGCTGTGGACTCAAATTGGTTAGTAAATGCATTCGGAACCAGTCTTTCGATTACTCAATTAATATATCAGCCACACACTCGCATAGCACGGCCACGTGGCAAATGCGGCCATGCGGATGCTTCACTATGCGCGGATCGGCTTGTTGCAATATTGGGGCACTCTATGGGTGCATGTTTAGAGCACAACGTTTTTTGCCTATCGTGTGATCGTTGCGGGTGCTCCATGGCTGAGTGTATTGCATGGTACAGAATTGGCCCCAGTACCAAAAGTACACAGGTAGGGCGGTCCGTGCAGATGAAGCGTGAACGCGAGCTCAACATAACCACGTCGTCATTATTCTGTAGCGATTATTTATGCGAAAGCGTCAAATGGCCCATTGAGCAAAAAAGCCGGCGTCTGTCGTCTCAGCGAAACAGCGCCTCAAATCCCATTGGCTGCGACCACGTCACGAGCGCGCCTCGACGAAACAGAGCGGGTGAAAGGGTACACCTGCTGTCGCTATAGTGCACCAGGTGTTGCATGAGGGGAGAGGGCATCGCCGCGATGCCCATCATCCTTGCTCTCGCAAGCCGCCGCTCGGTCCGTATCTCCCCCCTCCACTGGGCTTAGCTGCTGCGCGTGCCTGCCGGCCTTGGTGGCCACTGCTGTTTCCTGGTCTCTGGTCGTGCAGCACGTCGGTGGCATGCGGTGTTGGCACTGCAGGCTGCTGCTGCTTGCTATCTCGGGCCCAATGTAGCTCTAGGGTGCATCACTTGCAGCGTAAAACTCGAAGGACTGCTCAGTGGCGTTCCATTGGGCATTTATGCTTTCGCAATCACAACTCAGATAAGACATGCTTAGCTGTCCTCATATGTTTTTCTTTAGTTGCCAAGTGGACGCATCGTTGTTCACCATTCACAGTCTTCAATCTGTCGTCATCATTGCATTGTCATTTCAAATTAGTTGTAATATCACGCCGTTGGATGCTGCCGCCTTCACGCTGTGTAGTAGATACGCAGTCATTGCCATGCATGCACTCATCATTCCAAAGTCGTTATGCCTCAATCGTGATGACTCTAGAATTGACCCATCGTCGATCATGCCATCGTTGTCACCATCAGCATCATACTGTTGTCGGCATTCGACAGATGCATTACACAGATAGCATTACCTTTTCAGCTTCTAGGACAGAATGCACGTGGTGATCTGCCGCAGTAATATTATGAGAGACACTTGGGCGGAACAATTGCTGGCCTCAATCGCCAAGCCTCCCTAACATCATTTATTTCAATCTCCATAATAATCCTAAATTGTGTCACAAAACTTCTACAACAAATGTCAACATGGTTGCCATAAGACCTTGTCTCTCATGAAAAACATAACTATATTGTCATGTTCACTAACTTGATCTCCTCCATTGAACTTAGTTCTTGCGTTGAATGGATGCTTCTAGCGTTTTAAATTCTGCTACTTTGTGCCACTGCCTCCTTCTCCTGAATAAGCTAACTTAATATTGATCCACATGCAATTACTAAAATTCACTGAATGCTTTCTTCATGACTAAACACAATTTGTATGTTAACAACTCCAATTCACAAATCTGTCTTTTGTCACTTCTGGCATGCCACAATGCTGAGTGTTTAGGCCCTTAATTTTTCTCATTTTAGATCTCGCAAAGAACTTAACGTAGAAAACTAAACTTTCTGTTGATGACTGTGTGTTTTGTCGTGAAACAACCGAACTCTGGCAGGTCCGTTTCTGTTCAAACAGACTAAACAAATGGCCCACTGAGTAAAAAAGCCAGCGTCTGCCGTCTCAGCGAAATGGAACCTCAAATCCCATTGGTTGTGACCACATTGCGAGCGTGCCTCTAGGGAGCAGAGCGAGTGAAAGGGTACGTCTGCCATCACTCTAGTGCGCCAGGTGTTGCGTGAGGGGAGAGGGCGCCGCCGCAATGCCACGTCATCCTTGCTCTCGCAAGCCGGTGTCCAGTCCATATCTCCCCCACCCCCCCCACTTGCTTAGCTGCTGCACATGCCCAGTGGGGCAATGTCTCCACTAATGTCTCTTCGGAGTGCCATCACTAGTTTAAAACCTAATATCAGTACCCTAGCAAAAAAAAAACTGATAGAAATTTCTACAAGTGTCTTAGGAATATGTATAGGTTGTATGGGTCCTTCTAAGAGTGATATATATTCCTACCTGACCCATAGAACTCTTTACCAGACTGGCAGGCAGCAGATAGATCTCACTGTGCTGCCTACAAGACCAAATAGCATGATGTATCAGTCTTTTAAACCCAGGTAGAGATCATCATATGACATACAGGAATCTGATTGAGGCACTGATAAAGCATGTTAGAAATAGCACACAAGCCGGTGCCCACATGCCTGAAGAGACGTTTTTAAAATGAACTGAATATACAACCCTGAATGCATTGCATGCCATGTGAACAGATTAACAAACACAGTTGGGATATTAGAGTATCAAATAAAAATGAAGTGTGTAAACTGTGCAATTATCAAAACTTTTTACAGCTTGTATGCAGATATATTATCCTAAACATGTTTCAACATAAATTAAAGCACACGTTTTCAAAGCACAGCAGCGTTACTTAGCCTGTGAAACTACATTGGGGAAGTTGCATGAGAAAAGTATCAGTCCATCTTTGTAGCAGGCGTGCTCCAGTTCTTTTAATACAAAATTACATTTACAAATTTTGCGAGACAGATGTGCAACATTTAATGCATATTCAAAACAGAATTACTGTCATCATCATCATCATCATCATTATCATATTTATGTCCACTGCAGGACGAAAGCCTCTCCCTTCGATCTCTAATTACCTCTGTCCTGCGCCAACCGATTCCAACTAGCACCCGCAAATTTCCTAATTTTGGCGCACCACCTAGACTTCTGCCATCCTCTACTGCACTTTCCTTCTCTTGGTACCCATTCTGTCACCCTAATGGTCCAACTGTTATCTAATCTGCGCATTACATGACCTGCCCAGTGCAATTTTTTTCTCTTAATGTCTATTAGAATATCATCTATACCCGTTTGCTCTCTTGTCCAAACTGCTCTCTTTCTGTCTCTTAAAGTTATACTTAGCATTCTTCGTTCCATCACTCTTTGCACGGTCCTTAACTTGTTCTCAAGCTTCTTTGTCAGTCTCCAAATCTCTGCGCCATATGTCAGCACCTGTAAAATGCACTGATTGTATACTTTCCTTTTCAATGATAACGGTAAGCTCCCAGTCAGGAGCTCACAATGTCTGCCGTATGCGATCCAGCCCATTTTTATTCTTCTGTGAATTTCCTTCTCATGGGGTCAGGGCTTCCTGTGATTAGTTGACCTGGGTAGACGTACACCTTCACAGACTCTAGAGGCTGACTAGCGATCTGGAATTCTTGTTCCTTTGCCCGGTTATTTATCATTATCTTTGTCTTCTGCATATTAATCTTCAGCCCCACTCTTACACTCTCCCTGTTAAGGTCCTCAATCATTTGTTGTAACTCGTCCGCAGTGTTGCTGAATAGAATAATGTCATCGGCAAACCGAATGTTGCTGAGGTGTTCGCCGTCGATCCCTACTCCTAAACCTTCCCAGTTTAATAGCTTGAATACTTCTTCCAAGCACGCAGTGAATAGCATTGCAGAGATTGTGTCCACTTGTCTGGCTCCTTTCTTCATAGGTATCTTCCTACTGTTGTAATAAAGTTTATTTACAAAAGCAAAACAAAGCACTTTCAAGACTGTGGATACTAACTGTAGCTCTAACATGTCAGGCTGAGTTTGTGAATGCCATAAATTAGACACTAGCAACGTGATTTCATTAAAGCTACTTTCTGGGCTAGTTGGTGCATACTTGATTTGAAAATTATGACAACGCTAATGCATCCATCCACAAAGGAACAAGGACAAGACACAAGCAACATGACTACAAACATGACTAGGGTTTATTTTACACTCCATTATCTAAAGAATAAGCAAGCAACTTCAGCCACATTTAAACAAACACATAAGAGGAACAACACAGACTGAAGTACCAACTTCACCATGCCCATTTGTGCTCACAGATGCTGTATAGAACACCAGGTCTAATTGGCACATGCTTTTATAATATTACAACTTCATATGAAGCTATTTTCTCTAGACTATGCACTTTTGCATTCATCCCAAAAGTGTTGTGATATGTGACAGAACACAAGTGAGCTTGAGCAAAAAGAACAAACTGGCATGGCACACTGACAAGAAGCAAGGAAACAGGACAAGCATCGCTATTGGTACAAGATCTACAGCAATATATCAGAACATGACAATACAGCAATATTATTTAAACAAAAGTGAGTACAGATCTGAGAACTTATTCAAGTAAGAGCATGGATTTACCATTTTTAAAATCACACATTCATGAACAAAAACACCTAAACATCAGTGAACATATTGCAAAATCAGAAGACACAATTCTTCACTGGGTGCTAGTTCAACCACCGCACGTCGAAATGTGTAAAAGTAGTTTAACCTGTGTAGCCTTCAGCACGTGACAGCAAAGAAGACTATCAGAACAGGCTTCATGTATAGTGTTTGGAGTCTTTGATGCAAACCGTAATACACTGTTAAAATAAAATTTCACAGTTTGCTTGTTTCATTCAGAAAAAAGATAGTGTCTTAGTCATGCCGCCACAGTTAACGGATAAACTTGCACCAGCTACATTGAGTCAAAGGAGAAAATAAAGTGAGGAAGACAGATGTACGGTGTGAAAATGATGCTGTTGTATCAAGTAGCATAACTGCTCACTTAACATTCAGCTGCTTTCCATGCCTCTGCATACAGACTGAGAAGCTTTACCTCTTCACCATCTGCTAGTGAAGCACTGTTTGTTCACTGTGATCACCCACTCAAGGCAGTCACGTGGTTAAGTAGGGCCCTTCGCTACATGTAAGGACACCGACCTGAAACTGTGCATAAGTCCTGTAAAATATTGTCATGTTTTGGCTACTGCAACTGTTCATCAGCAGCTGCGTCACTACTGCCAACATGCAGACCATGCAATTCCCAAGCACTTAATTAACAAGCGTACAATAATGAACAGTGGCAAATTGGGCTAGCTGGTTCATTAGGAAAACAGGAAGCTATCGCAAGAAAAAATAAACACTCCAGAATTTTGATGGCTCTGGCTTGTTTAATATATTCAAACATCAAAAAGCTGATTATTACAGAATGCCATAAAGCATGGTGCTTTGTTACCAACTGCTGTTTTTTAAAGCTATAACCTGTTATTACCAGACATTCATGTACCATGGCTGAAGACATACTGTTCATCGTTGCCATGTCTTGAGCACGGGAATTAGTCTCTTTCTTAAAGGTTTCGTATTGTCCATTCAAAAATATTGTTGTCTATTTCTATAAACACATAAAGGTGCATAACTTCGCTGGGTGTTACGTAAACTAGTGGCTCCTCTCTCCTGACGCAGACTGAAAGGTGCTTTGCATGGAGAATTTCAACAGGAAATAGTTTCTTGCATTTCAGAATTATACAAGAATTCGCTCCAGTAAGAATTCTACAAATGAGAGAAAATGCACCTGAGAAGCTGACAAATGCACTGTTTTTAGTCTTTATAGTTCAAGTGTACTGGAGAGAGTGGAATGTTTGTTGGTTGACGACCATTCGGTAATATTCAGTGACACTTGTTGAGTCACAGCCATGGTTGTGGACTGCAGCCTGTTTTTCACTTTCATCCAAGTTCAGGCACAGCTTTCCAGTGCCTAACAAAACTGTCTGCTGATCAGCTCCCCTCTCCTGCGCACCAAAAAAACTCACTGCTTCTGGTGAAAGATTTAAACTAGCTTTAGCTGCCTGTAACTTACAAGCAAGTACATAACATTCCAATATTTGTAAAGGAACATCATTAGCTCCACTGACCAATTTCACAAGAAGTTCATTTCCGCCTTCAAATACAAATGAACAATGCGACCAATGAGGTCCTAGTTTAGCCGCACTTTTAGGAAGATGCAGGATTTCGTGTACATTCTATGCCATTGCACCCAATCCATACAAAGACTGTGCTCTCACAACAAACTCCGAGAGAAGATCAGATGATCTCATTATGGTCATCTGAAGTGACGGTGTCTAGTAGAAGTATATAGACACCCTCCACAAGCAAACTGGAATGTCTGACATACTTATCCGGCAAAAAGCTATGAAGGCATGGTAACGAATAATGAAGAACCCACCACTTCCATTCACTAGCTTTCCAGATTGTGAAGTCTGATAATCTTCGTGGTGTACGTGTGAACCAATTCGGTGGCTTGATTGCCAATAACCTCCTGTTTAAAGAGGCTAAACTTTGTTGTGAACCAATTGAAACATCTTTTCTCTTTTAAACATGATCACATTTTTATTCTTTTTAAGCTGTTGTATGGTGTATATTTGTTCCAACAATCTTTCCTTTCTGAATCCTGGGCTTAATAGTTGATTTATATGTATTGTCTTTTGTGATAATATAAATGCATTATTTCTGACTCATTTTTTGGGCAAATGAGGAAGCTTGCTTCTCCTTGAAGCACATTACACCTATACAACACACAGATACTGATAGACTATAGATCTGGCAAACTAATATGAATACACTATTACACTAATAAAAAGAATACACTAGTAGACTTGTACAAGCAGAATAGCACAGATACGTCCAGAATAGAACTAAAAGTAATTTTATCAGTGTATCAGTTGTATTGTTTCATAATGCAATAGAAAAAAACTGATATAATTTTTATTAGGTTGCCCTATCAGATTTGTTTTCTAGTGATCTTTCAGTGTAAATGCATATCAACTTTTTGACTAATGCTAATAACTGAACACATGGCTTTTTGTGCTGCAATTTTTCTTGGACTCCTGCTTCCCTTAAACTTATACTGTATAATATGCTTGCAAGATCAAAAAACTGGAGTATGCTTCATCAATCTGGGATATACCTACAAAAAACACAACTCTCATATTTAGTTGAAGCCATACAAAACCAACCTGTAAATTTTATTGCAGCTGCTTATTCCCAAACCGTAAGCTTATCAACAATTAAAGCTTGCCTTGATTGGCCAGGCTTGTCAACAAAAAAAACTTACCCATTTATTTCACAAATTCTCAATTGAAACATATGTTATTACCTCCTTGTATCTCATTGAGAATGAACTACAACCTCAAGGTACAAGTGCCAACTTGCCAAACCAATCTTTACTATTCCTGTAAAAGGCAGCCTCAGAACACACACACGCACACACACGCACACACATATATATCAATGAGCTACAAGGAGGTAATAAAAGCATGTTTCAATTGAGAATTTGTGAAATAAACAGGTAAGTTTTCTTGTTGCCTAGCCAATCAAGGCAACCTTTAATTGTTGATATGCTTGCGGTATGGGAATAAGCAGCTACAATAAAATGTACAGGTTGGTTTTGCATGGCTTCAACTAAATATGGGAGTTGTGTTTTTTGTAGGTATATCCCGGATTGATGAAGCATACTCCAGCTTTGATCTTACAAGCATATTATACAGTATAAGCTTAAGGGAAGCAGGAGTCCAAGAAAACTTGCAGCAGAAAAAGCCATGTGTTCAGTTATTAGCATTACTCAAAAAGTTGATATGCATTTGCATTGGAAGATTATTAGTAATATGAATACCTAAGTACACGGTGCTTAATAAGAACAGAGTGTTTAATTTTGTAGGTAAATGTGTTAAAAAGACTAGTCATGATGTGAAAATCTCTTCATTTTACTTTTACCACCCCACCTTACCACCTTCTACCTTTACACACACACACACGTACGCACACACACACACACACACATACACCATGGCACCCATTCCGTAACTCTAATGCTCCATACGATAGAAAATACGATAGAAAATTGGGCAAGTTGTTGAAGCTTCATGGCAGCTACTGCATGACAGATGCCGACAAAAGTAATAGAACGGGACAGGATACAGCACTATCAAATGAAGTTTATTGAAAGAAAACAACCAATATATAACACACATCACGTGACCAACACCCGGCCCCCTAGCATATGCAGATACATACCAAAACAACCTTCACATCACCGAATGCACATGTTTTGACGGCAACACACATGTCACGGCTGATTAATCAATGTAAAAAAACAATTACTAAGGCACAATGCAACTCAGTGGCTTTACTTAAGATCTAACACGGCAACCTCGCTATCTTGCAGTGAGATGGATGGCTGGCTAACACTTAGTGAGCTTTTCTTTCTAATGTGATAAGCCTCCATTAATTCATATGAGAGCTTTTCACACGTGTGTGAACAGCAGAATAGTACTTTCAAAAACTGGATGACGCCCAATGCTGCAACAATGCACAGAAAGGTGTGGATGCGGAAAAACCCTTAAAGAAACTATGGTACTTCCTTAGTCGAATGTTTAAGCACCTTCCAGTCTGACTGATATATATTTTGTAGGCTTCAAGAAAAAGGAATCAAATAAACAACATTTTGTGTGCAAGAGAAAAATTATATGCTATATTTCACTTTGCAGTCCTCCCTGCTCAGACACCTGTGTGAAGAATGTGCTTGTTTATTGCTTCACATATTCCCTTCAGCTTATATTTAAATGAAAACCCAATCCTCTCCTGGAACTTAGAAGCCACCTTTTTCTGCCTGTGCGACAATTAATAGAGGGGATAATGGCAACTTCGTTCCGCTCTTGCTCCTTAAGCTTCTTCCACCCTGGTTGCACCTTAAGTTCCTTAATTAATGTGTTTCAATATAAAAAAGCCACTGAAACTGAATAACCTGCCTCATTAAGCCTTGTCACCAGATTCCTTACACTTTCAAGGATAAGGTGAGGATAGCTCTTGGTTGGGGCATCTCTAATTGTGTGAGTGGCAATACTGTACTTAATAAGTTTTGAATGGCTAGACCTATAATCAAGAAGGGGCTTAGAAGTTCTCGACTGATATCCCCAGCATACGTGATCCCACATAAAAGTAAGCCTGATATAAGAAGTTGCAGCACATATTTTTTCTGGAACTTCTAAAGTGAAGTTGAAACCTTGCTATTGTTCTCTAAATAGCTTCAGTACTTCGATGACAGCTCTGCGAAAGTTATCATTTGCTCATGAAAAACAAATAATCATCCACGTATCTGAAAATTTTAAGAGCAAGCCCACTCAGGTTTTGATTATTTTCTGGTCAACATAACTTAAAATATTACTGAGCACTGGTGCAACACCAGAACCTATGCAGATGCCAGCATTCTGGACACATATTTTACCTTCCCACTAGACCAAAATTGACCTTAAATAGAAATCAAGAAGCTCCAGAAAGTTTGCAACAAGAATTTTACACCTTTAGCAAATTCCAGCAAACCTGTTTGATTGTGTATGCAGTCCTTAACAAACTACAAGAGACGCACCTGCGGCAAAGAATTGTATAGAACTTCTGCATATATACTAAAGCCTGCCCATTTTCCCAGATTATGCTCCTGCAGGAAGTGTACAACAGTCTGAGAGCTGGCAGCAAGGAATTGGTCGTTGATTCCCAGCCTGTCAAGGTGTGTCTGCAGAAATTCTGAAACATGAAGCCATGATTTATATTCCGACACAATGGTTCTGAAATGGATTCCCTAAGCTTGTGTGTTTTGCACTGAAGAAGGCGCATAAAAGAAGACCTTTTTCCACCTTAACATCATTTGAGACTGTTGTCAAACCAAACTGATTCAACTTCGTGACAGCTCAACATTTTATGTCAGCTATATTGGTATAAATTTCATTAAAATTTATGTCAGTGGCTGACACACCCTCCTCCGGAAAAGTGCTTTCCAACATGACAACACAATGTCCTTTTTTGTCTCCAAGAAACCTCCAAGTTTCTGCCCCATACGTTAGCACAGGTAGAAGGCAATGATTCTATGCTTGATTGTACACAATTATATATATATATACATATATATATATATATATATATATACTTTGTATTCACCATCCAGGGCCAGGGATCAAGAGAAGCCAGACACCACTGACCAATTTCTGACTAAAAGAATTAATTTTTTACCTTATACATCTTGTTTTTACTGTACATGTCCCTCACCTCCATCCAGGTTCCCAACATTTATATCTAAAAAGGGTCTGTCCTGAAAGTAATGTCAGTAAATTTATTGTGATGTGACTGTATGTCAGAGCGGTCTAACTGGTTGAAACTAGTAGTGACGGAATCCAGCTAAGCAGCGGTTCGTCACTCAGTGTGCTCCGAACATTGGAGAGTGTTGGACGGGCCTGTCCGTGAGAGCTGTTTTTTATTCTTGTGCAAGTGAAAATGCAGCGCTCATTAGAACAAAGATTTGCGATCAAGTTTTGTGTGAAACTTGGCAATACCGCTGCGGAAACTGTTACTATGCTCAAGATTGCTTATAAAGAACATGCCCTGTCAGATTGGCAAGTGTTTCGGTGGCACAAGGCCTTTTGGAAGGCCGGGAAGAGGGCGACGAGAAGGACTGCGCTGGATGGCCATCCACGACCGCTACGACTGACAATGTGACACGAGCGAGGGAACTGTTGAACTCAGACCAATGATTAAGTGTTCGTTTACTGGCCGACATGTTAAACGTTCCGAAAACTCAAGTTCATGAAATTATTACAAACGATATCGGCATGCTGAAGGCGTGCACAAAAATGGTTCCAAAAGTGCTCACTGACAACGAAAACTCACGCCGCGTGGAAACGTGCCAAGTAAATCTCAACATGTGCGCAAACGTGAGCGAAAATTTTTGGACAACGTCATTACAGAAGACGAGACTTGGGTATTTGAATATGACCTGGAGACCAAAAGGCAATCATCTGAGTGGCACACACACTCGTCCCCTCCCCAGAAGAAAGCCAGGATGAGCAAATCAAAGATCGAGATCATGCTCATCGTTTTTTTTTTTTTTACATCCACGGACTGGTTCATCATGAGTTTGAAGAACCTGGAACCACTGTGAACTCCAAATTTTATGTGGATGTCCTCGAAAGACTGAAACGCAGGGTTCAACATATCCGGCTGGACATTTCACACAACTGGAAGTTGCACCACGATAATGTGCTGGCCCACAGTGCCTTCATCGTCACCGACCACCTGGTTAAAGCAGGGGTGCCAACGATCCCCCAGCCCCCGTACAGCCCAGGCTTGGCTCCCCCCCCCCCCCCCGACTTTTTTATGTTTCCATGACTCAAAACACCCCTGAAAGGCAATCATTTTGGGACAGTGGACATGATCAAAGCAGCTAGCACCACAGCATTAAAGGCCATTCTGGAGGAGTACTACCGCAACGCATTTGAGAGCTGGAAGTCTCACTGAAGCCGATGTATTGACGCAAAAAGAGAGTATTTGAAGATTTTTAAACTTTTTGTAACAACAAACTCAATAAATGATTTTTAATCGCCTTACTGACATTACTCTCAGGACAGACCCTGTACATGCACCTTGAAGGTATGTATGTGGAAAGCATTTCAACCTCTGCTTGCTTTTCTGGCATGGAATAAAATGGCCTTTTGTCTCTAAACCACTTACTTTTAAACTATTCCATTTGGTTCATTTTTCTAACTTCTCCAGAGTTGCATTCACAACTTTCATAGTTAACCGGCTCAGTTTTCATTCTTGCTTCCTAAATTATGCCCTCCTGTCATGCATAATTTGGAAGGCCTTCTGTTAGCAATGGGTATTGTATTTCAAGGCTATCAGTTCAATGTTGCATGAAGAAACCTATTCTTGGAGTGAATTATTGTTCAGCTTGATATCATGATACTGCTGCATGGTTGTTATGCAACTCTGCAAGAGAATGGTCCTGCCATCCTACCAAGAGTGCATTTCATGGGTATTACTCTCTTTCTTTTGACATTAGCTTATGAGGCTCACAGATATGTATCTGTGTCAACAATAACACCTGACATCTAATTTTGTGCAACATGCACTACATTTAATCAGATAAAAGTTGCATGTTTTGTCTCTTGGACCAGTCTGCTCAATGGTAGGAGCTCGAGACCACAAATGAGAATGGTTGGCCAAGATCTGTGGTGTATGTCCCGTGTTATGCATCTGACAAGATTTCATGGTGGCAAGAAGACATATCAGACATGATGTGATCTTTCTAATTATTGTGCACAGAGTTATCAGCATGATAATATCCTTAATGCTATAAAGAGTACCTCCAGCAAGCAGTCTATATGCTTATGCCTTTTTGCTGCTTATGGCAACAAAATCCAACATCCTTTGAAACATGCTCACTTGCTGTCGGATGCACAAAATGAAGAACGCTGCCTTCTCTAAATTTATTAGCAACAAGAAAGCCACTCTGGAAGCAATTATATACATACACAGCAACACACACTAAAACCTACAAATGGGAGAAACACACAAACTAGGCTAACAATAAAAGAAACCTGACACCAAACAAGCGTTGCACGTTACTCAAGTATGCACATTCAACCTGAGTTAGAGAGATAGATGGTCGACTCCCGCACTCCTGTGCATGCATGTGGATATGTTAAACCTTAGCTACTCTTTCTATATCACAACTATCCCCATGTTTGTGAAATCTGGTGTACAACCGCAAGAACAATGATGGCTTGACAGGTGGTTCACCTTTCACTGAGTTCTATAAGGAGGATGCATCAACTCTTCCAGCCAATGTACACATTACCACATGAAAGCAGCAGCTTATAAACAGCACAACACCATACAGCACAAATTATATATTTGCCACGTGTTATTAAACTTCCATCATTAAAGTACATTAGAATTGGTGCTAAGGCTGGTGCACAATATATGCATATACTTTAAGCAATCAAATAATGCAGGAGCTTGGAATATGATTGACTATTCTCGGAACTGCTTTGATAATACAAAAGTCAAGGCTTTGTTTTTGGCATCACCCACTCCAATTCCTTTTCTTTTTTTTTTTTCAATTGAAGCTTTGGCAAGGTTTGTGCCATGCGCATCGACCGTGATTTTTCCTTGTTCGTGCACGGCCATGACCATAATACAAGAAAATCGCCCCAGTAACGCAGTGGTCCCTGCCTACCTTCTTATATACTTTACCGCAATACATTACGTATGCTTCACCGCATATCATGACTGTATTGCGGCAAAGCTGATTTTATGGAACTGACATATGTAACGGACCTTTTGTTCTTCTGCTGCTCGCATGAGCATAAGCTCGAAAAACCACAAAATACAGACTTGGCTTGCTGCTAGTTGATTTCTAGCTAACATTTCGAGACGTCCACGTTGTTTACAAAAAAATCGGTGAAGTTTCTCGCGCTCGGACGCGCTTCAAAAGGCAGCGTGACCACCTATAATTAAGGCAGTCAAGCGGCAACGAAATCCACACAAGGTACATCAACTTCCACAAAGCTACTGGGCAACGCCATCAATAAATGGCACAGGGGCCACCCAGGAGCTGGCAAAAGCTGCGATGACATCCACACAAGCCACGTCGCTTTCCACAAAGCTATTGGGCAACACGATCAGTCACAGGCACAGGTGAAGTCCGCAAAACACTACATGGGCAGAACCACTACGGCCATACTCAATCACTTCGCCACAAGCTCTCACATTGAACGACATCAAACAGCTACAATCACTTCTCTACAGCCACGGACACAGGCGCGCAGACCGCACGGGCAGAACGGAAGCACCGATTCAGGGCTCTCGTAGCGTTCATCGCTTTAGCGCCACCTATTTAAAAATAATATACGGAGCCAAGCCAAACCATTATTTAGCGTCTATTTGGGTGAACCTAACGCTTTTGGGCCCTAAGCGTTCGAACGACCAGGGCACTATAACGCTTACCCCCCCTTTCCACTCCGTCGACCGGGTCGCAGGAACGGCGGCCTTTCTGCAATGTGCTACAAAGCATTCACTTTGTGTCAGCGTTTTCTTTTCTCTTATTTAATTGCCCTAAGAGATATCGGGTTAACGCTTTAGGAAGGATAGATCTCTCATTTTATTGGTTCTTTTGTCGTGAGTATTTTTTTCAGCTGGCCACAGTGACAACACAAAGTCGACCAAGGATGGCCGATGACAGCAGTGGTGGTAATGCGAGTATTGTGGACGATCCAGAAGAACGAAAGCACTTTCAAAGAATTGTGAACGCTTTTAGATCGTATAGGTAATGCTTAAGAAGAGCTTCTTTACCTCTATTTGTAGGGTGTCTGCGGAGATGTCTTATGAAATAAAGAGACATGACACTCGTGCCACATTCTGATTGGATTGTAAAATCGAGCGTTCCTTATTGAAGTTTATTAGATATTGACAACAAATTGATGGCTTAAACGGGCGCTGAGTCGTCTTCGACATCCCTGTATACTGCATGGTTCAACAATCTCTGTTTTGTGGATAACTTAGTGTACTAGAGGCCGGAATCACCACCACCGCGAAATCTGCAGCATTTTTCTGTTGACTGTCAGTTCAAGCATCGACGCTGCATTTTGTAGCCTTTTACGGGTTTGGGAGCCGTCAGTTTAGCCGGTTTCGCACTATGTTTGTCGCGTTTGAAAAATAGATTATTTTAGCCTATAACTTAAGGCCGTCCAAAAAAAGCATTTTCAGATTGCGCAGGGTGTGTTGCATTATTTGAGAGCACTTTTAAGTCAATGCGACAGTTAAGAACTGTTTCGCCTGTTTGTTGAAATGCACTGAATTTGAACTTTGGTGGCGTAAAGGCTACAGAACACGCCCAATCCCATTCACTTAAACACCTATTCAGGCTTTTGCAAGCGAGTATGGTCTACTGCAAATGCTCTGAAATGAAATTCGCCCTGAGAATTCAGTGACTTCTAGGGACCATTTTTGCACGTTGTTGGTAAAGTGCTGTATGAGAATTGTAATTTCCTCGGTTTTGTTTATTCACCATAAATCGAAACACACAAGTTGAAGTATTTACTATTTTTGCCCACTTAAATGAGTGCCCAGTTCCACTTGATGTGCAAACCGAATAGTTGTTAAAATTTGTTTGCAGGAGTTACTCGCTTCGACGGTTGTGTAAAGTGGTCAAATATGTGTCAAGTCTCCCGGCCTCCCACCAGCTCATGCTCAAGAGCTACCGGCAGCACCTGGACAGAGTCCGGATGGCCATTGACCACAATCACGAGGTTCTCAAGCTGGTGGTTGAAAACATAGCCCACATGTTTGAGAATGCAGACCACTCTGACGATGTGAAACCGACAAACCAGGTTCGTTGAGTGGCACTTGATTTTCTTATCGCAAATCCATCAAAAGAAACAGTGATAAAGACATGGACGAGAAAGGAAGAAGACAGGACGAGTGTTGTCCTTTCTTGTCTTTAATGTTTGAGCAAAGCAGCACACTGCATGAGACTGTCCAGGGGATGAAGCACACGACACCCGACACTGACATTCTTTAATGTACATCTTGCCAAAAAAAACCAACCCAAAATTTACACCTTTCCCAATTGTAAGTGTAGCAAGTTGTGCTTGCAATTTCAACAATGTGTAATTCTTAAAGGACGTGTAACGCTCCAGTAGCCTTTTCATATTGTGTCTGCATGTGAATATAAACCTTGTTTCTTGGTAAGAAAAATGCCAATAAGTGGTGACAAAATAAAGGCAGACCACCACAGTTTACTAATGTCTTGCTTGAACATGAGCAGTGGGTCATATGAGAGAGTGTTGTGGTTTATCATGTCATTGCACGAATGTATTAATGCATTAACCAAACTTTCATCTCTTTGCCAGCAAAACAAATTTCTCTGAAGGCATGTGATTTATCACGAAGAATTACGTAATTTTAGTCTTTTTATCATATGTATTTTATTTGCTTGCATATTTGTGTTTCGGTATTGGAGTGAAAAAAGGCAAATTTTAGTCAACGAATGTCTCGACAATGGATGGTGTTTCTAAATCCGTGTGAATTGCTTGTGCCTCCTTCAGCACCCTTGTCCAATACTACCACTGCTACTTTAGTGTTAAAACTAGCAATTAAAAATTGAATGAACCAAAACCATTGTTCAATAGCAAACGGACTGCAAAGGTTTTTCGACTATCTAGGGCAGTGACGAAAGCATCATAGCATCACTTAAATCCTATCTTTAAAAGCTCTTTTTCTATTAAACTAGATCACGTGATATAGACGTGGACTGTTACAAAATAAACTAGTTGTATATCTGTGCACCATTCATTTGTCTGTATTTTCCTTCTTTTTCTTCTTCTTCTTTTTTTACACAGCGCGAGAACAAAACTATGAGCGGCCACCAAATATAACCCCTTTGATTACCATTTTCCACTTGTCAACATGTCCCACCTGCCCTGTAACCTATCCTTTGTTGTTCTTGAGCAATGCACACTTTTGTCATATGCCAGCCTCAAAGGGCTACCATAAGTGCACTGCGAAAATTTAACAAAAAATTACAAAGGAGTAATTGGCAGGGAATTGCTGTCCGTGCTGCTCCAGCTGAGAAGGACCAATCAATTGAGGGAGAATGGACAAAGTAAGCATTGTGCTCTTGATAATTCCGTTCATATTAAATACTTTAAGAACATTTCTTTGGTAATATATATTTCTTCAAAGCCATTTCACCCATTTTGGCATGTTGCTGCTTTAAGGAAGGGTGTTTCAGGGCCTCCCTAAACTAGAATTGGAAGACCTTCACTATTTGTGACGTGCTGAAAGTTGTGCAGGTATTCCCAAATTTCTTGTCTAAGTATAGGCTGCAGGGCTGAGCAATGTTAATACTCTATTGCTTCTTTCGTTTTTTTTTTCTTTCTTTGCATACACATCCTGTGTATTTATTGTAAACTACAATGCATATAAATGGTACCAGGTACCAGTGTTACAGGTAAATTTTAACTGATGTGTTTGACTTACTTTCATGTGCTTTTCCTGTGCCCTGCAGATTCAGGCCACGACGTTAGACATGGACAAGGTGCAAGGTGTCCTGAAGCAGTTTGTTCGGGAATGGAGTTCTGAAGGTGCCGAGGAACGGCGAGCCTGCTTTCAGCCCATTTTGGACACCATTTCTGAACACTACCCATTAGATGAAGTGTGAGTGTGACAAACATTCTGTGATAAACACTCAGTAGTCTGCACAGGACCTATGTGCCTAATCTTTGCATGGTTTGAGCTTGAGCACCGGTCGCTCAAGAGAATATGCATTGCATTTACAGAGTATGCATTGTATAAATCTGTGAATGTACAACGCATGAACTTTGCTATGACATGTGTTGTGTTGTGTTACACTTGACCTTTGATGCTTTTTATGTAATTATAGCGCAGTTCTACATAAATCTCGGCCACAGTGGCCGCACTTCGGGGGGGGGGGGGGGGGGGGGGGAAATGCAAGAACACCTATGGGTGCTTAAATTTAGGTGCACGTTAAAGAACCTCAAGTGGTCCAAATTATTCAGGAGTCCCCCACTATGGCATGTCTCATAATCAGATCATGGTTTTGGCATGTAAAACCCAATAATTTTTTTTATGCAGCTTGTGCAGTGAAACTTTCGCAAACTTCTATTGTCTATTGGTGGAGTTGATCATTTGTATCCGTGTTTTAGCTGTCGCAAATATCTTCATAGGCTGTTTCTACCCTGATTATAGATACACAAAAAAAAATTAATAGCTAAAATTTCATATATGTAGTCCTGTAGTGCACCACAAAGCAGGGCAGGCCATTTACCAATTGTGGCCCTATTGAAAAACCACTGCAAAATATTTTTGTTCTTTCACAATTTTAACATAGCATTGGAGCCGTCTAAACAGCACAATAAACAGCAGTGGTCCACTGCGCACATATTGTGGGTGGGCGTAGTGCTTCGTATTGCCAACATATGGCCAATGTAAAATCCTGTGGTGTCATCTGGTGTACAGTAATCGGTATATTACTTCTGCAGCATCATTAGCATCTCTTGTCGCCTGGTACAGTGTGAAAACAGACTCGTCTCCAAGCCTTTAAAGAGACATGAAAGCAAGCTCGCTTTTGCTGGTAACAGCAGCAGCCTTTTCTTTGTTTGTCTTTGGCAATTACTTGTTTGTTTATGAACGTTGTAAGTGCAACGTTGCCCTGTCCATTCCTCTTACTTGTACTCACATCCGTACTTGCTGGAACCCCTATACGCTCGCCATACACGAACTGGCCCAGCAAACCACACTACTAAACTTGTTTTTATGATTCACTGCTGTGACCTGTCGCTATGACTACCTTTTTGCTGTGGTAAACCTTATCTGTAGCTTGAAGCCTTGTGGGGAAGGATTTTCTGTTGTTGACAGTGGTGGCACGTTACAACCTTCTTTTCTTTTTCCAAACTGACAAAAGATTTTTTTTTCCAAATACTGCTGCCATATGATAGGCGAGAAATAGAGGAGGGAACTCGAACCTCTTTAGGCCGTTAGGATGGTGCTGCCAAACAGTGGTTGGTGATAACAGCTCTTCATTTCGGCAGTTTCATGCCTGGCAAAAACGAGCATGTAACAATATTTTCCCTGTTCAAACACAAAAGAGTTGTAGCACATCACCGTGAATAAAAGCAGCCAGTCATAATTTTGGACAATTCCTTGTTGCTGCAGGCGTGCATGACCACAAAAGCAGTGTCAGGACAGCTGAAGCACTGAGCTTGTTTGCTAGTGATCTAAATAAATAAATTTCAGCAGCAGCACTTTCCTGTAATAAGGAAATGGGGGTGTTTATACTAGTTGGGGCTCCTGCTCTGTGTATTACAGTAGTTAATGTGGCTTTCTAGTTCACTGTATCATGGATCACATTGTTTGCAAGCTGAACCTGTACATTTATTATCTTTAATTTTGCTTTTGAGCCCTATTACCTTCGACTCACCGATTGATGCCTTTCTGGGCCACTCTTACTGTGAAGCTATTGCTTAAAATGTCAACATAGAACTTAGCTTTGCAAAATTAGCCTTGCGGTAACAGCTGTGTTACATGAAAGGCATACGCTTGCACTAGAATTCTTTATTGTTACTGCTTGTGCTCTGTTATGGTTGAAGAGACATGTATACAATATCCATGCAGGTTCTTGTAACAACTAGGAAGTTTTTGTAAGAAGCTTCTGGTTGTGGGTTTCCCGATTTTGTGATATCCTGGGTTTGATGACTGATTAGCGCCGTACCAGCAAACTACCCATATAGACAATGCATTAAAAAACTCAATTTCGTGCGAGTTGTCATATGACTATCTGTGTGAGGGAGAGTGCCCTTCGCATTCTGGGCTCGCTCCTTTTCTTTTATCTTCCCTCACTTTCGCTGCCCTCACATCATTCATTTCCTCTTCCGCTTCTTTGCATTACTCGTGACGCCAATCTTTGTCCCTTCATTGCCATCTCCTTGCACTTTCTCTCACTCAACATTTTTGCAGCGGCTGCTCCCATCACCAGATTTGTCCTTGTACTAGGCTGACAGTGTTTTTTTTTTTTTCAACTAGCCAAGCTTGCTACCTCTGAGCAGTTGTAAGAGGGCTGTCAGCCATATACTTCGACTCATCTAGTGTGAAGTCTCATGAAAGTGAAACTATCTCTGAAAGTGATCACCCAAAAATACTGGACCAATTCATATGGAAAGCGCGGAAGCATGGGGCAAAGATTGAACCGATTAGCTACTAGAAGACATGCAGATCTTATCGGATACACATGTTGAAGCAAGCAATTCTTGCAGAGCAATAGCCCATAGTGTTAATTGAAACTTCTCACAGCTCTGTTGAGTGAAAGCATGTATATATAGGCATAATTCTTCTTGGCCAAATTTTAAGGTGCCCGAATTATCTGATGTTTTCACATAGTCCCTAGAAAGTACTGTATTTACTCGCATAATGATCGGACTTGCGTAATGATCGCACCCCTGAATTTTGTTGTCAAAATTCGATTTTTTTTCCTTTCCCGTGTAATGATCGCACCCCGAACTTGCCACAGCGATATGTCATGTGCCAAGCCTAGCTAATGATGATAGCACTTACCATCTGTCAAATGCTGTTGAATGCTACGCGAACGACTCTTCCAAGACATACCAAGCGGTCTGCATGCGCTGAACATTCTTAAGCAGATGTCCCATTTCATTCCTTTCATCACTTTCCGCACTTCCATGAAAAAAAAAGCTACAACCAAACTTGCGTTGGCTTTATTACGTGTAGGCTTTATAACAGTTGTGGTCAACAACAACAACAAAAAAGGCGCTTTTCGATTCTTCTCGTCTGCACTCGTGGGCACGCAACAAATCGCGAGCAGCAATGATAGTAGCCACATTAACACTGATACGTTAGAAGTGTACCCTATTGATACGACGACACTTGTAACACAGCTAAAATATTCGCCCACCCATAGCGGAAGCGTGCCGTATTAGGATAGCAGTGAAGACAAATGCCGCAGTTTCCGCAGCATATGTTTCTATGTCACTGGCAGCTAAGCGCACCCATCTCTGTTTCTGTCCCCTCAAAGTGGATATGGCTACGTCATTGTCGCAAACTTGCCGATATTAACGATATTATTCATTACTGATACGGTAGAAACAGTTTCAATGCATGTAACATACTCACGAGAAGAAAAAAAAATCGCATTCGGCTTGTTCCACTGGCCGCCATCCTTGTTTTGGTGTCCCGCACTGTTACAGCGCCAGCCGCCTATTTGTTGACCTGTTGTCATCCCACAGCAAATGCGGGATGAAAAAAAAATATTTTTTTCTTTTCGCGGGAAATTTAACCCGCGTAATGATCGCACCCCTGAATTTGCGTCAATATTATTTGACAAGAAAAGTGCAATCATCATACGAGTAAATACGGTAGTATACTTGGGGTTCCCCTGTAGCTAGTTTTGTGGCTTGGCCTGCAAACACACCTAGAGCTGAAAGGACCAATAACAGCTACCGCTGTAAAATGGTCAGTGGCATGTCAACATTAATGCTTTGTCATTGACGTGAGCCAAGGCTAAGCTAAAGCCAGATTCACCACTTATCATTCTGCTAATGTGACAGAGAGCATGGCAACAATGGTGAATTATGTTTGGCAGTATAGAGAGTGCTGCCATGTACTCATGCTAGCTGCATAAGCCACGCTGTAACCGTAGTGCTAAACCCAAGAGGGATCACGCATGTGAATCCATGCACTTCAGACCCAGAATACTGTGTGCTCAAGGCTTTTATTGACTAAAGCTGTCTCTTATCGTGTAATGGAGTGCTGGCACACATATCACACAGACATTATTTTGTGTCACTGAACGGTTCTTGATATGCCAACAGCAGGGCATCTGCCTTTTCAGAGAGCCAGCTTCCATTCAGATACTTGTGCCAGGAGCAGGCCTCGGAAGACTTGCCTACGAGATTGCTCGGCAAGGTTACTGTTGCCAGGGCAATGAGTTCAGTCTTTTCATGCTGTTTGCTTCCAACTTCATCCTGAATCGGTGAGTACCATCCCCTAGTGCTCTGTTTACATATTGAAACTTGTTGACCTTTGATTGGAAGCTTGCTTTAAAAAATGCACTGTGTACCTCTGGGAAATCCTTTGTTGCATTTCTTCAGTCTGTTTACATACCATGTGATTGCGATCAACAAAATGTTTAACAGACTAGCAGTATTGACTGATTATTAGGTTTCCACGCAGTTGTACTTGTGTTACTTGATAAATGAATGCATAAATATTCATCTTTTTTTTATATATAGCCTCCTGCATACTTTTGTACATGTAACCAACTTTTAAAGTTGACTTAATTATAATAAGAAATTTAATTACACAGTAGGGGTGGCAAGTAATAATACGCAAAGTTTGCCTGCAACTGCGGCTTCACAGCAATTTGAATCTTGTTGCCGTGAAGCCACATCGAATAGAACTTGTGTTGTTGTGAAGCCAAACTTAGAGGCAATACCTACAAATAAATGCGCTCAACATTGCTGTGTGAAGCCGCACCATTCTTCAACGGAGAGTGGCAGTAAATATAGTGACTGTAAATATGGTAGAAAGGGGGAATAATGAACATTCAATGCAAGAATGTTTCCTGAACCTTGTTTTGAGCCTTTGTTTTGAATCTTTTGGCTGGGCTACTTTTATGAAAACGTGAATGTTGGCATGTGCAGTTATTTGCATGGGATAAATTACATGTATATACGATTTTATCATGAGCGTGGGAATATGAGCATGTGGGTTACATGCTCGAGGAGGGTGTGCCCACGAAAGCACACCAGTTTGCAACATCAGAGTTAAGGCGTTAAGTACTTAATGGCATTGTACTTCTCTGTGAAACCTCAAAAGTAGCCAGCTGCAGCTGTGTTCACTCACCCATATATATGTGAATTTATTGTTATGGCTCTGTAATAAGGGACGGCTGACATGACACTTTTGACTTGCCCCTTCTCTGCACTAAATGAAGGTTGAAGCCCTTTAAACAATAGCAGAAATTCTGGCACTTGCCAGAGTGGCCCCAAGTAATTTACAATAATACTTGTTTCTGCTAACCAGTTTTGGGTTCTAATGCCCAGGCGGTAAATGCATCATGATGCCATGTCATGATACCTTCTCCATTCTGTGATCGCTGCAGAGGCCACGTACGAGCGAAGCCAGAAAAGAAAGCCTCTCAGAACTGTTCTTTATTTTTTTATGATCAACTCTATCACACCTAGCCTTATCGCTACACGAATTCAGCAGAGTTTACTCTGTGTTGTGATTTCACCATAACATCCACAACACAAGGAGTGTACTTCAGGACCAACTTTAGTATCAAATTAAAATACTATCTTATTAGCGTTCCCTAACCTTTACACTTGCCGAGTATCATCATTTTGCGTTCGAGAAGCATGTAGTTTAAGTAGAGCTCTTACGACTTTGCAATTATATATGTCAGTACAGTCGGAACTCGTAATGAAGTTTCATGCAAGAAAAAAAATACCTCCGTTATATTTAAGCATATATATATATGTTACATGCTGGTATAGATGAGAAACAGATTTACTTTCTTATATCGTGTTGATTATATCAAGGTTTGACTGTACCCTTCTAAGCACAAGGCTCTTCCTTTCTCAGATTAGCCTAGACTAGTATTAACGAAACTACAGTGCTTTTTCTTCTGCCCTCGCCCATGCCTCTCTCCCTCTCCTCCTGCATGCTTCTAGGTGCAAGGGCACCAACTTGTACTGCGTGTATCCCTGGGTGCACCAATACTACAACCACATGGCCTCGAAAGACCAGATCAAGCCTGCCGAGTTCCCAGACGCCAATCCCAGCGACGTTCCTCCTGAGTCACAGTTCTCCATGGCGGCTGGCAACTTCGTCGAAGTGTACAGCTCACAGTGTGCGTGCACGTTTTCTTCCAGTGTGTTAGCGTCTGCATGGACTGTATCGTGTCTCCTTCTGCCGGTCTCCTTCTAGGCTGCAGTTGCTATGAAAAGAAGGAAGTACGTAAGACGACCTTTGGTTAAGTTTCTCAAACCACCAGCGTGAAGCAATGAAACAGGAATTCAGCCTGCCTGCATGCCATAGAGCCTGTTAAAAGAATGCTCGTGATTTACTGTGTTGTTTATTCTCTGTGTTTCAATAAATATTAATTCATTTTGGCTGCCAAATGTGGCACATGCCGCATAGACCTTCGTACTGATTATTTTTGTCCCGTGTGTGCGCTATGCAAACTCCCATTGTTGTGCTCATTTTACAATACTGTACAGTAATTTGCGCTACAAAAATGCAATTAAATTTGTTTTATTTACAATACAAAGCAGCAATTTTCAGTTCAGAAGCCCAGCTTCCAGTCAAAGATTAATTTTTGTCTGCAAAAGCTTTAAACACTCGAGCATGTCGGGAACAGCACTGGACGTTTGACATTCTCGCCTGTTGTCGCGTTTTTTCTTTTGTTTTTTTTTTTTTTTTTTTTTTTGCCCTGCATTTCGCACTGCCATGATTATTATTGTTTGTTAGGATTCAGTGGAATGGGATATGGAAAATATACTCACTGTTCTGCTTTGAGGCGCACAGGTGTTGGAACGTGTGCTACACACGCACAAACATTCTACAAATTCCAAATAAAAAGTAAAAAAAAAAATGGTTACCCTAAAGTGAACACCTAATGCCATCTTTTGACTACAGTTCTAAACTTGTCCAGCATATATTGGCTATCGCACCATCTGCAACTATCTTTTTAAACCAACAATACCGCCTACCTGTTGAATCGCCAGCTTTGGCAATTTGGCCGCCTTTCTTATGCCCGGTGGTTAACAGGCTTTGGAAGCCAGTGGATTAATAGTCTGAAAAACCTGCCTTGTGCATGGCGGGTCAGCACTAGGAAGACCAACAATGCATTCTGTAGCACATTTTTGGGACATATATAAAAGAATTTTGCTAGAGGGACAGGACTTCATTACCAGCTGGCTTCAATTCTGCAAATGCAATACATACCCATCATCACTTAGTAATTTACTAGTGAAACTGTTAATTATGTGATCGATGTTAAGATTCAAGTAATCTGCCTGGAGAGACAAAATATGCTGCCTTCTACAGGTGATACTTAAAAACATTCTTGAACTTAGAAAAAGAACAGGAAGGAAAAAAGGAACATGAAGTCGTACATATAATGTAAAAAATTAACAAGGTGGGATACCTTGGAACACTGAATATTTTTGCAGCCTGGAATTGAGGTCTGCAACCTGGAGCAGCACATGCTGCTAACACAGTGCTGTACTATTACAAGCAAAAACTAAACGATAGCACAGCTTTTTCGTGAAGCCTGCACTCCGTAAACTTTGGATGCCAATTGTACATAAACTCATAAACACCCAATGGCACTGCACCGTCATCTGACAGTTTAACATCTGAAAAAGAATGTCACACCTACACGTACGTTCAAGCCTTGTTATAACGAAGTCACATACATTGGTTACAAGTAGCGATTTGATTTCCTGGCACCTAATTTTTTCTTTAATTTGGCAGGCATACGTCTGCATATAGGAACTGAGGTTAGGTCTACTACAACAATGTGTGAGTCAGCGAGCAAAAGACCTGAGAAACATTCAGACCAATGACAGGAGCAGAATCTCTCTCTTTTTTTTATTCAGCTTCCCTTTCTTCTAACCTCGCAGCACGAGGCACGAGACACGCGCGCCGGAGCATGCCCTATATAAAAGGTGGCCAAGGAAGATGATGATGGCATCTAGGTGCACTTAATTTCCTCAGAAAACTCCGCACATATCAGCACCTGTTTCTTTACAGTACCGCCTTTTTGGCATTTTGTAGAAAAGCTCACATATATTTAAATTCTGAAGGAAACAACAATACGAGAAAGATTTATTGCCATGAAGGCAGCAAAGCAAATTAATTGCGTGCAGTAATTAATTGATTTTTGTTTGTTTGTTTGTGTCTACACATTGGCATGCAGTACTGATGGCTCCTATCTGGAAGCCGTCATTTTTTACCCCATTATCCTTCACATTTTCCAGAGCATAAGCTGACATGCGGGAGGAGTGGGGAGGAATGGATGCCCACTAAGCTCCCTTGTCCGTTCCCCTTTATCATGACGCGATTGGTGAAGTCCCCGGTATTAGGGTGAGGTACAGGCGAGGCTGGCTAAAACAAAGCCTGCTTGTTCAGATTACCCACTCTGACCCCCCACATGTGCAGGAGCTTCTGTACCAGCTGAGCACGATTAAAGGGTCTTAAGCACGAGCGTCCAACCC
Source organism: Dermacentor andersoni (assembly GCF_023375885.2). Classification (NCBI taxonomy): domain Eukaryota; kingdom Metazoa; phylum Arthropoda; class Arachnida; order Ixodida; family Ixodidae; genus Dermacentor; species Dermacentor andersoni. The sequence goes on from NC_092818.1 coordinate 134,838,064, forward strand.
ACTTGGGAGGTTCTGCTCACATTGTGTGGACCCAGTGTGATGAGCCACAACGAATTCCCAAATTCGGCACTTTTCGGTTTAAGCCGAATCCCTCAAATTGGAATGTTCATTTATCGGTAAAACTCCAATCTCTAGTTATAAGCATATATTTGCTTAATGCTGATTTCAATGAGAAACTTTTTAGTTTGTACTTTGTTATGTCCAGCAATTTTTTTGTATCCAAGTTTGTTATGTTGAGGCTTGACTGTAATGAATTATTGAATATAGCATACTTATGTTAATTCGATTCCGGTTAATTCGATCCCGACCAAAGCTCCCGGCCAGCACCCATGCACTTTTGTGGGCCCAAACTTTCTATATTTTATTCTAAAATTGACCTTTGCCGGATAATTCGAACTTGACCAATCAGCGTTCATGCGCCTGGCCCGTATAGCGCCTTCCTTTTCCAACGAAATTGAGCTAGCAGCTGCCTACGCAGTGCAGTCGAATACAAAACAAAAACTGCATTTGTGATGTTTGCTTTACCGCATAACACAGCTGTATTGCGGCGAAGCTGACTTTAACATTATGAGGCGAAGCTGACTTTTGGCCACCATTGTGCAACAGATATTCGACCTTTGCCTATTTTTCTTGCTAGAAGCTCGAGTCCGCGCAATATTTTTACTTTTTTTAGGAACTTCTGTCATTTATACGTTAGCTTTCTACTTTGGATGTATAAAAAATGGGCATACATGTGATTTGGGGCGTGTTGGAATTGCACAACTAGTGGCAAAGGAATCAGCAATGTGGTTTGGCTTCTCTTTATGTATCTTGTTTAATTCGACCCATCGGATAAGTGGATCAATCTCGTTTGTGCAGTCATGGTCGAATTAACGGAAGTCAACTATATACACAAGTAAATCTAGCATGTTTCTCCCTGATATAAGCATGTGACGATTATGTGCTTATAACAAATATTGAATATGATCAAGGTATTTTCACGTTGGATGCAACTTGGTCACACTGTGATTCGATTGCATATCCGTGTTCATTATGTCAAGGTTTGACTCTATTGTCCTTGTCAAGGCCTTTTGTCTTTGAAAAACACGCATCTCTTGCCTTGAGTGAGGCTGTATTTTACTTTTTGTTGCAGTGGAAACGTGGGACTGTGTGGCAACATGCTTCTTCTTGGACACAGCACCAAATGTAGTGCTGTACATAGAAACCATAGCGCACATCTTACGGCCTGGAGGCCTGTGGATCAACTTGGGTCCCCTCCTATACCACTATGCTGACTTGCCAAACGAGGACTCAATCGAGCCCAGCTACGAAGATGTTCGGCACATCATTCTTGCCATGGGCTTTATTTTTCTGGTCAGTCACTCTTATCGTGACCTGTGTTATTGCTGTGAGGTTGTAATGCGACATGTGCTGTTACCTCTGCACCATAATGCACGAGGCGCTTGTAGACCAGAAATGATGTAAAAAAGAAGTTTAGAGGAAACTTTAGCTTAGGGGGTCTGCCCCAGTTTTTCTATTCAGATACATATGGAAAAATAAATGCTCTCATCAGACTACTTCTGTACCAGTCCGAATTAAATTTATTGAATTTAGAAGAGGAAGCTAAATTCTAAGGACTGCTTGAAACAGTATTGCGATTTAGTGCTTTAAATTCTGGTTTTTACAAAAAATTACCCTAAATCAGTACATAAAAAATATGTAAGCACAAAGTTTTCAACCCTGTAACCTTGCACCAAAAGATAAATATTAAGATTTTCTAAACATTATCAGTTCCTCAAGTTGGATGAGTATAATGTAATATTCTACAGCTAACATTAAATTCTTGCATTGCATAGGTGTGTTTTGCATACTAACTCCTATACACAAATTATTGGTATAGTTTGGAGCTGTGTATATCGATATTGTCTGCTTTTTATGTTTGAATGGTTACAGTTTAAAGATTTGTGATAACCTCTTTTCTAATATACAGACTTCTAAACTAGACGCTCCTTTTCTCTATTTCTGCTTTCAAAGATTTTCGAATTTCAGCAATTTTAAAGGGTAGATTGATAACAAATATGGCTATATAACAAATAGATGCATTGCAGTTCATTGATTCTATCTTTATCGCTTAAAATGCGCCAAAGCATCTCAGAATTGGTTCAGTGGGCGCAAGACAAAATTATTTCTTCATTCCCTCTCATTGAGATAGGTGGCTCAAAGGTAAAGTTCTTAATAAGCGATGCTGGCAACCACTCACAGTATGTGATGTGTAGCTATTCCCAATTTGTGTATATATCCCAGCCTTTTTTTTTTTCTTTTCTTTCAGAAAGAAGAGACGGGTCTTCCAACACCATACACCCAAAACCCACGTTCCATGATGCGATACGAGTACCGTAGTGTGTTCTTTGTTTGTCAGAAGCCACTGCAGCCCTCAAATGCCGTGGAAGAGGCAATTGACGATGAAGTTGCTCACAGCGGTGACTCCTGATTCAGCGACTCCTGTTGTATGTAGAAAAAAAATTCATGGTACATGTAGAAATAGCATCTGGCTGAAATGCAACGACTCTATTTTTTTTTTACTAATATGTTGTCGTATGATTTTGCACAGATATAGGTAGAGTTGAGACTTGAATGAGCATTGATGTTTGTTGTGAGTCCCAGTTTGAGTCGGGCATTTACCAGTGAATGAAAGGCATCATCATTAATGGTGAAGAACTGTACGGCCTCTTTAATGACGTCCAACTTTAGGTGCTACTATACGGAAATTTACTTAGCTGGCAAATTGATTTTGCTATTCAAACATGAGTGGTGGACTTACAAACAGAAGGAGCAGTTCATTTATTCAAAGCGCAGCAGTGCAATGCAAGGTTCTGAAAAAATTGTGAAACAGTGCTTTCTTTTTAACCATCTCATACCCTTCACATATTTTGACTGTCAGAACCGGAGCAAGTAGTGTGTGTGTTCAGTGAAGTAAGAAGTCTACGAACCATTGTAATTAAAATATTGTGTAGTAACAGCAGAAGAAACGGTTATTAGGACTCTGCGACACCTTTTATTAAAGCCTGGGGAGTGTGTCTTGTGCTAAAGGGAACCTTCTCGCAATAGCTTTCCCACAAAACGAATGTTCCTTGTATGAGAGGAGTTATCAGCTGTAAACTTTTTCCCTTCTGAATATGGAAACCTGTACGTTCCCATATATCATATGAGGCATGTTCCATCTGATCCCCATATTCATAATATGAACATATGGGATGTGGTATGTATCGTATGTTCATATGAAATTATTGGATAAGAGGTATATAGATTATTTTGATAGGGTTCCCCTGCCATCCTGTAACAGCCTTGGCCTCTATTCCTTATTTGCAACTTTGCTTAAAGCTGTGCCACTGTGCTAATGTGGTATAATGTTCACTGTGCCCTGCCCCTTACAATGCTGACCTTCGGTATGGCATAGCATCCAAGATCGGTACATCAGTCTGCCCAATCTCTGAGGTGTAGTGTTATCATTCTCCAAAACCAGATGATGCTACCGCCTTATCGTCAGCAAGATTTAGGCTGCTTGGTCTTGATGTCTCAAGAAATCCTGCCAATGGCTATTGTGTTGAAGTTGAACCTCGATATAATGAACACAGATAAAACAAATGATTGGATATCATAAATGAAATCTAAAATGCTTGTCACCTATATCAGCATGTAATGAATGCATGCTTATAACAAATATTGGATATAATGAAGACGTTTTCGTAGAGGTTGCTACTTCGTTATAATGAGGTTTGACTGTATAAAAGACGACTTTCATGAATGGCCCATAATTTATTTTTAAAAATTGTCCCATAATGAATTTTGTAAGATCAATTTTACCAGTAGCAGACATCTTTAGCAGTGTGACCTTCTCGGAAAATTTTACATCTGTTAAGTATTTTGAAAAATAAAATGCAGTATAACACCTCAAAAAAACTAAGGTTGCAGGAATGAAGCTGTTTACAATATATGATGCTGTATGGGATTTTTTTTGATTTTTTTACAATGTTATGTATTTTTGTTGAAATAGATTTATTAATGGTCTCCTGTATTAGATGTCATAATTCTGTCAAATCCGCTGGATTAGCTAGAGATGTGGGCATTGCTTTCAAGTGATATTTCAAAGTGATGATAGGTAATTAAGCTAACACTGATTAAGCTAATTAAACAGTTGTATTAGTTGAAGTTGTGTTAGGGCACTTTAGAGCACATGTCCTAATTGCAGAATTGAAGCCGAGCAGTAATGAAGCAATATTCATTAAGCAGAAACCCATTGCGTAGCACCATTTTCAAGAAACAAGTTTTCAAAACGTGGCCAAATGCTTGACGTTCTATTTAACCCCTATCAGCACTTCATTTTTCATAGTGCCGATAAGTGTTAACTTGGACATCAGTGCAGTTCGCCAAGGATATTGAGTACTTATTTCTCAGAACTGGTGCTACGCACAGAGTTTCTACTGACTGACCATTATTTCTGTACTGCTCAACTTCATTTCTGTAAATGAGACTTGTGCTTTAATGCTTCAACTGCTGGGTATTTCTTCTGACTGCTCCTCAGCTCAAGCTGGGTTTTCTTTGCGTATTAATTCAGTGGACATTTGACACTAAATTGAGGCAAATTCTTCATCTTTGCCTTCAATTCAGATTTCATCAAAACTTTATAAAATCTCTCATCTGCCAAATGTCGGGTGGATCTGACAAACTAGTTTGCCATGGCTGCTGTGCAAAGTCTGTGAGAGATCCACAAGATATTTGCTCTACCTACTGTCAGAAGGTTAGCTTGCAAGTTTTGTGTGTTTACCTGCCCTTTCCATAGATGGCTCAACTGATACGCAGTAGTCTATCTTGTACAACTTGCTGCTGTAGGGACAGTGAGTGCGCTGAATAGAGAAAACGAGTACACTTGAGTAATCTCAAAAGTGCCAGTCAAAGGGTTAATGCTTTGTTACAATGGTGAGTTACAAGCTTAATTTTGTTAGTTAGCTAACATCGCTCTGCAATCTGTCTTGCAAATAGTGCCTGCCTGTTCAAGAATAATCCAGCTGATGTGACAGAATTGCTGTATCTAACACGAGAGATTTATTAAGTTGGTTTTCATTCAAATTTATAATTGGGAATAGTATGTGATTTTCCCCTGCTAATAGCTGCCCTAAGCAAGTTGTGATGTACTATGAACTGTGAGTAAGCCATCCCTTGTGTGTCTTGCACCACATCTATGAATTGTGAACTAGCCAATCTCTTCTCGAGAAAGAACTGCATAGCATTTGATGGATGCATTTACCTCTTGTAATGTTAGGCGTGTTAAGGTATCCAAGAAAATATTTTGAGATAATGCTTGTGTAACCTTTGCTTCCTCTTCAAATGTGAGATGAGCTTGTTCTCGTGGATCTTATTTGAACTGATTGTGCTTTGCAATTTGCAGGTGAAATGTTTCATGCAGTGATTCACAACTGGGCACAGTGCATTTGGGATAAAAAAAAACGACATTCTATAATTGGAACTGTTAACGTCTGCTGATAGCTCCAGGTCACGCTAGCCTCTACAAGGATATGCACCTTCAGGGTCACAAAGCGTGTTGTTTAGGATATTGCTCTGCTGTATTTATCTTTCTGTTGTGTAGGGTAATGACGTTATCAAATCAGCCAATGCAGTCATTATTGTTTGTCATTAGGCTCTGCCAGATTTGAGGTTTTTGTAATGCTGCTTACTTTTATTACTTGTCTGGACAGTAACACAATCTCAGCACAAATTTTCTATTCATTGAATGCATTGTACACGAATGTAAGCTCATTTTTGTTTGTGTAGTCATTTTGTGTGGGTTCAGTTTATAAGCTTCCAAAATGTTAATTCATAATCGTTGATGCATATTTATCAGTAAAGCTTTTCTTCTGCAAAGGTTAATCAGCCAGTGGGACTGAGAACCACAGATGAAGTTGCTTAACTTCATTGTTTAATTTTCTACAGTTTGAGATTACTTTCCCTAAAGCTGTTGTTAATGTCTCCTCTAAGGGCGGCTGCTTCTCAGATGAATGTGGATGACTTAATGCTTGAGTGTTGGCTCCTATGTGTGGCAAGGAGGATTGCTTCATGTTGTTGATATAGAAATAAATTCTACCAATGAAATCAAATGTGATGATGTGAGTGTGGTCTCTGTCTGCATCTTGGCTACATTTTGTAGAGTGATAATCGGAATGTTCAAAGTGTTTTCTATTCTCTGTGTCATTGTAAACACGATGAGTAGAAAAAAGGTACACGTAACTTTTCTTTTAGATTCTTCTGAAAGCAGGTGGGTGTGCTGTTGTGCTCAATGAAACAAGGTATCGCTGTTGCTCGAAACTCTGATTCAGGCACAGGAAAACTTTACATATAGCCAGAGTTGTACATGTTACAGAAAAAAAAATGTAACTGATTACAATTACAGCTAATTCATTCAAAATTGTAATTGACTGCAGTGGCCAATTACTGGCCCTGTGAAAGTAATTGAGACTAAAAAAAAGTAATTGATTACTCATATGTTACTTGCAACTTTTATTAACATTGCACAAATACAGTAAATAGAATTAACTGTCCTGTCTATATCCCTGTGTCCACTGCAGCCCTTCACACATTGTTTATCTTCACTAATAATTGCTTTCAAAAATTTTCATTGGTCGTCTGCCATAGTTTTCTCAGACACTGGAAACTCGCTCTCTATGTCCCTTGGAGGAAAGAGTAGTGTTGAAGCATACGGACACATTGTGCACAAGATTGCAATTACTGAATGCCACAATCCTCGTGTCTGGGTCCTCTATGAAGGGCAGCTCTTCATTGTAGCTGGGGCTAGGGGAAGGCGTTCCTGATAGGGCTAATTAAAAGTATAAAAATCATCCATATATAATTCCCTGGCAACAACATCCGAAGTGGCCATCACTAGCGGGCTATAGAAGTTGCCATTTCAGTTTGTTGGCCGAGATCTGGTGGGCCTTCTACTGGCACCCCTCCTCTTAGCCATCTAGACTTGAAAATCTAATTGGAACAGATACCAGCAAACGTTCACATCCGTTGAAAAGGTGGCCAAATCTTTAGTGTAGTTTAAAATAAAACTGTGTATTATTCAGCCCTAAGAATACTGTTTGTGTGTTACAGTTGCAAAAATGGTTGTAGGTATATGAATCGTGTATCACGAAGATAGAAATAGGCATTTAAAAGCCAACAGCTTCATTCTATATGAGAGGAGTGATAGACTGCACTCTGCAATGAAGAATAGAGTGGCAGTTCTTAGCACCTATGAAGGCCACTTAAAGACTCTTTGAACTGAGGGACAGTGAGAAATTAATTATTAGAGAAAAGCAGGAAGATCGGACTTCCAAAAGACGTGTGCAAATTTACAAGCCAGCCGTGTTCACGTGATCAAAACGTAACTGCAGGATGCTAATTGTGGGAAGGAGGTAACACTCGTATACGTTTTCATCTTTTTGGACAATTTCAATTGCAGACCGCTGGCATACTACTGTCATCATCATCATCAGCCTGGTTACGCCCACTGCAGGGCAAAGGCCTCTCACATACTTCTCCAACTACCCCGGTCATGTACTAATTGTGGCCATGTTGTCCCTGCAAACGCCTTAATGTCATCCGCCCACCTAACTTTCTGCTGCCCCCTGCTACGCTTCCCTTCCCTTGGAATCCAGTCCGTAACCCTTAATGACCATCGGTTATCTTCCCTCCTCATTACATATCCGGCCCATGCCCATTTCTTTTTCTTTATTTCAACTAAGATGTCATTTACCCACGTTTGTCCCCTCACCCAATCTGCTGTGATCCCTTAACGTTACACCAATCATTCTTCTTTCCATAGCTCGTTGCGTCGTCCTAAATTTAAGTAGAACCCTTTTCGTAAGCCTCCAGGTTTCTGCCCCGTAGGTGAGTAATGGTAAGACACAACTGTTATACACTTTTCCTTTGAGGGATAATGGCAACCTGCTTTTCATGATCTGACAATGCCTGCCAAACTCACCCCAGCCCATTCTTATTCTTCTGGTTATTTCAGTCTCATGATCCGGATCCGTGGTCACTACCTGCCCTAAGTAGATGTATTCCCTTACCACTTCCGGTGCCTCGCTACCTATCGTAAACTGCTGTTCTTTTCCGAGACTGTTAAACATTACTTTAGTTTTCTGCAGATTAATTTTCAGACCCACCCTTCTGCTTTGCCTCACCAGGTCAGTGAGCATGCATTGCAGTTGGTCCCCTGAGTTACTAAGCAAGGCAATATCATCAGCGAATCGCAAGTTGCTAGGGTATTCTCCATCAACTTTTATCCCCAATTCTTCCCACTCCAGGTCTCTGAATACCTCCTGTAAACATGCTGTGAATAGCATTGGAGAGATCGTATGTCCCTGTCTGACGCCTTTCTTTATTGGGATTTTGTTGCTTTCTTTATGGAGGACTACGGTGGCTGTAGAGCCGCTATAGATATCTTTCAGTATTTTTACATATGGCTCATCTACACCCTGATTCCGTAATGCCTCCATGACTGCTGAGGTTTCGTCTGAATCAAACGCTTTCTCCTAATCAATGAAAGCTATATATAAAGGTTGGTTATATTCCGCACATTTTTCTATCACCTGATTGATAGTGTGAATATGGTCTATTGTTGAGTAGCCTTTACGGAATCCTGCCTGGTCCTTTGGTTGACGGAAGTATAAGGTGTTCCTGATTCTATTTGCAATTACCTTAGTAAATACTTTGTAGGCAACGGACAGTAAACTGATCGGTGAAATTGAAAGAGCGCAATTGTTAAAATATGTGGAAGTGGTGATATATGCAAGTTTCGTTACCTCTGTGTTCACCAGGGGTAATTGTTAACTATCCATCTCTGACTTCAACAGTGCACTTAATACAAGGCAGAAAAAAGAAGGTGACGCATCACTTCACTCACTGCTAAAGTTTATTTCAAACTGAAGATTGGTGCATAACCCACAAGAAAACAATTGTGTAAGAACAGTTGTCACAGATTCATTCGCGAAGCCCCTTTCTCTTTACGAAGTTGTTCTCTCATATTGTTCTCTTTCTTTTCTTTCTCTTTGTCATTTTGATTGTTGATTTATGATGTTTTGTAGTATGACAATTGATCATCACTGTCATGCTTTTCCATTTACGCAGGCTTGGCAGAAAATTGACAGGCGCCCTAGCCACTTAAAACTCTGCGAAAATGAAAATAACATTTTATTTTTGTCATTGGCTTCGAACAAGAAATCAGAATCAGAAAATTACACACAAGCTGAAGACAGTTTATTTGCTGAAAATTGAACTTCATGATTTGGTACCCATGTCAGACGATACATGTGGCTACCACTCGTTCGTCACAGTAGTTGGAACATACCGTAAACTTGAATCTGTCGTATTGTTCTCGGTTTTGCTTGGGAAGCATTTCTTCAGGATTAATTAGGTAGCTGGTTATGCACATTGAATTTCTTTAACACCATGTGGCACTGTTATTTTTGGAATGGACTGCATGTATATGTAATTCATTTCGCTGTCCCGTAAGTGACCTCACAGGGTAAAATAGGTGTTCTTTACTTTAAGGTAAATACATACTCAAATACTCAGATTTATCCATTTGACTTATCCTTTTATCATCGCTGTGAAATATAGCTGCAGCCTAAAATTTGCTGCAAGCCTTAGACATATGTTTGAAACACTAAGTTAAGAATTAGTGTTCCTGTTTTAGCGAAGAGAACCACATCTAGCGTTTTTATCGGACAGTGACAAAACAAAACCGAAACTAGAGCTTTTAAAATTATTTATATGTAAAAGATATCAAAATTTAGTCATTTTAAGGCAAAAGGTATTCTATTTTGAAGAACTCAGTTATTTGACGAAGTGCAGTACGGTTTGTATAGTGTTACCATATGCAAAACAGTGGACAGTTTTTGTTTCGGAACGTAAGAAGTCGACGCACTGCGGTCAACGTAAGCACAAGACAGGTCCAAGTCAAAGCCACACACGGCGTTTCTATTGGAACGAGGAGCAGAAGCTGCCGCACACGCCGAATGATGTTCTCCTGACGCGGCGCGACCCTTCACCATCGCCTGGGGTTACATTACGCGCTTCTCTTGTCGCAACAGTCCGTGTAACGTTGCTCCGTCCGGTGTCGGGATGCGTGAGTGAAATTGATTCGTTCTCTGGCAAGAGAATTGCGGCGGTTTGTTTCGTTGCGCGCGGGAACTTCTCGAACGAAGACGAAGTTCGGTGAGGCTGATCGTCTTTGCGCATCTTGGCATTGAGTTCATTGACATTGTGTGACTCCGATGTCTGCCAAGACCTGTTCGCAGGCGCAGGTCTCCTTCGCATTGCCCGTTTAGGTGCCCAGTTTCGTTTCGGCGCCCGTACCATTAGAAATCTGCAATCGAACATGGAAGACGTGCCTAGGTTTACGGTAGCGGACTACAGCGTGATGTGCCTGATGCTGTGTGTGTCTTCGGGCATCGGTATCTACTTTGCCTGGCGCGACCGGCGTGATGTGTCGAACAAATCGTTTCTCATGGGCAACCGCGAGTTGGGAGTGTTCCCTGTGGCAATGTCGTTGATGGCGAGCTTCCAGTCGGCGACCACGGTGTTAGGCTATCCCGCCGAAATGTATTACAAGGGGACCCAGTTTTGGGTGGCCATCTTCGGACTGGCCATTTCCAACGTGATTGCCGCCGAACTTTTTCTGCCTGTGCTGTACAATCTCCACATGACCAGCGTCAACACGGTAAGCAGACATCGATCGCCCTACCCGCGCGCGCGCCGCTAATTTTACTCACACCGACGTTGTCGTCGCGTTATGGTCTGTGCGATATGCCCATTATGAAAAAATGTTCATCTCTATCTGTATCGAAGCTGCTTCATTGCACTTGCGTAAATGCTGAAGTTGCCACGTACCTTCCGAATTTTGAAACGCTTACATAATGCTGGAAAAAGTGTGACTCGCATTAAAACAATTAACAGAGTTGTTCCGGAGATTATTTTCAGGCCGAACCTATATATTTATTTCGGCTGTTTTCTTCAGGTTGCTACAGTTGAAGAAAACTACATTCCAACACTTTGAGTTGGGAAGTTCAAATCAACGAATTAATATGTATAAATATTTCATCTGCTGTTTTTATCCGCTATGTATATTACCTGCGCTGCTGCTTTGCCGGCTTAAGTAAAGCTTAAAGAGGCAAACTTCCTGCATGCGCCCACATAACTATGAGCAAGGACGTCAGATGAACCAAGAAGGTCGATCAGTATTGTGGTAATTATTGTGTAGGGAATTCATTCTCATTTCTCGTATGAAGTAGAATTCATTTAGAATAGTAGAATACATTCTCATTTTCTCAACCTGTAGAAATCAAGGTCATTTTAAAGGGAAAGAAACACAAGGAAAACAGTTTAGTGTTGTAATTTGAAAGTAGAAAGTAGCAGCGAAGACTCCTTGTTTCTTCTTATTTTTCTTTCTGTGCGCTATTTCTTGTTGCTGGCGGTAGCGATCAGCGAAAATAGCTTCTGCTACATTGCGGCACACTGGGGATATATCACCGCAGCGTTTTTTTTTTTCCCTCTCACTTGAAGCCTGTTGCGCAATCCTTCCCAAATGGGTGAAATCGATTTCCGCCAGCGGCCACAGGGCGTCGGGTAGCAACTCGAATCCCGCCCTAGGCGACCTGCAGATGTCGCGTGGTAAACGTTTCGACTTTTACACAAACGCCCCCGCACACACACACGCACGCGTGCATCCGCCTCCTGGTGAAATTTCCCGCCGCCCCTAATGGGTGTCCCTTCCTTAATGACGGTTCACACGAGATAGTGGAGGCGCGTGGCACGTGTGAAAGGAGAATGAATGAAAGAAAACAGGAAAGAAGGAAAAAAAGCGGGCCTTCCCGGAGAACAACCCCCGGAACTGATTGAGAGCTTTCCGCGAAGGTATAGAACGGGCGATCTGCTTAGGAATTGTGTTGCAATCGGTTGGTATAAGCGGACATCGGGACATGGCGCAATCTGGCCTGCCCATAATGAGCTTTACGCTGGCGTCCTTACTTAGCTCGGAAAAGACACCTTCCTGCGCTCGATCTCTCGCAACAGATTGTGCGGAAAGAGCCTTTGCAACAAGCAAGCAAACCGAGGTCATCTATCTAATAATGACCGGTGCTGCTGTTCCTTCGTAATTAACAGATGCAGCACGGGAAGGAAACCTCGTAGCATGTGCGAAGTTCCCGCGTATAGTTATCCCTCTATGATGATTACCCCTCTTTAATGACAGCGACTTTGAAAATTACTGGCCAGCACAATATAACGGGACATACATCGTAGCCTGAAGCAATTTATGGTGTGTGGACTGTACGCGACACTCATGGCGCTGTTCCTCCCAGCGTTCCCTACTTCAATCATTTATATTATGGAAGTCAACGTTGTGCACGAGTGTAGTTGGCAGTTAGAGTTTTCCAGAGCGCGCTTGTATCTTTTGGTCACGGTTGCCCGCGCTTTAGCTTCTCGCCTCTCAGCACCATTCGCGCTTAAAAGTTTCCTGAATGAAGGCGTGGGTGCTAGTTTCTCTGAGACGCATGGAATATTGATTTTGAATTTGCCGCCATTCTGGACGGAAGTTGACAGACGCAGGGTTGACCTACAAAATGGGACGGCTGACAGTAGCCAGATGAGCGACGAATGAATCGATTGCTTTTTTTTTTCCGAGTAAGGCAGTGCGTCTCTGTTGACGCTTTAGCGATGAGTTTCGCACGAGCTCGTGAAGTATGCGGGTCAAAATACGGGTCATCTCACTACAGCTGGGCTTCACAGTGAAGCTGGCGCGTCAGGGCGCAGTGGTACCTTGTTTTGCGTATTATCTCGTTTGCGAAAGGGGTCATATTTACGCACTTTTCTTTTTACACGTTTGGCCAGGAGCCACGAGCCATGAGCCGAATTTTGCCAAAAATACTGCAAACAGACTACTGCATGTTGCTAAGCAAATCGTTGGTCAAATTTATTTTCGTCAGTTCCAGGTGGACGTACAGGTATATCCGAAGTCGCGACATCTGGAGCACAGTTGCGGAATGGCAACTCCAGAGTTGGATTGATTGCGGAATCCTTCCACGTTTTCAAGTACCCGGAAAGGGATGAATATGGAATGATGCCACCCAGTCTCGCAGGAGGAATGGGAATGGAATAGCAACCAGAGATTTCGGAATGTATTTGAAATGGACTGGGAACATAGTCCTAACTGGAGCGCTCATTATTGGTTTTAAGCGAGACTGCAAACCATCTATTTGCAATTTGCAAATAGAGTGAAAAGGAGTTTGTCAACTTAATATTTGACTACCGTGAAACGCAATGGACGGGACCAAAGCAAGGGCAGACAGACGGGACAAGGGCTTTTTCTTTTATTACAATTCTCAAGCTTTACGTGACAAGGCTGTTTCAGTTACGTATAGGTGACTGTATGCCTCGTCCGCGATATTCACAAAGGACGCGGTATTCTCCTCAATCTACACTTCTGATGGCCTGGAAGCTTCGTTGCACTGGCGAAGTGCATTTAGGAAACGCAACTTTTAGTTACCTCTAACGTTTACTTAAGGAGTTTAGTTTCCAAGAATTATTAGACTTATTGAGAGCATGCGTGATTTTGTTTGTATGCTTGACGAAGGGGGGCAGGCCAAGAACGGTGACGTCGCAAGTGGTTGCACCTTGCGCAAGCCCGCGGTGATTTGGAAAGCGTGCTATCTTTTTTTGCCCGCTGTCGAGTATCAAGAAGGCGCAATAACAGGCTTTACTGGAAGGATTAATAATGAGATATATTAAGGACAACAGCACGAAACGTGTTTGTCTTTGTGCGAAAAAATAGCACGTCAAATTATTTGTCACGTCATTAAGATTTAAAAAAAATGTCTTTTTTTTTGTCACCATGAACACACGCGCAAGTAGTAAATCGTCATGCAAAGCGTTTCATTTACTGGAATTCGGATGAATAGAATGGACCCGCACATCCACTGTAACAGTGGCGATGGTCCGACTCTCGCCATTCCTAGGAGTTAAAAGGCGTGAAATTACGGGGACGTAGGTCGGCATTCTCATTTACTTTGCCAGCTGGGGACGCGCGTTATCTTCTTTTTCAAGCGTGCTGGTTGACTCAGTGTGGCCCCACGATGCATGGTTGCAATTTGTCCAAGTTAGTCCGTGGTTGCGTACGCGGATTTCACTCGAGCATATTCGCGATGATGTGCGCGGGAACTGTGGAACCGTTTTTGACGCGTAGGGATAGTGTCCAGCTGGCAACCATTCAGAATTGTTAACTGCTACGAAGTGTACTCCAAATTGTCATTTTTCCTCATACAAAATCTGTTTTGAAAACACTCGTGACCATTCCCAGCACTGCGTCGCGGTGCATCTATTTCACGCCCCCCTGACGCCTGCGCTATTTAATGGCATTACATTTGGCCGTAACTTGAAGCAGTACTATCGATTTTTGTTGTTGTGGATCTAAGCGGCACTCGCAGCGTGATCATAACGCGTCACGCTGAACAGACGCACCAACACCGCGCCGACGCATGCACCCGAAGTGTATATACGTCAGTCACGTGGTGTAGCAAAACAGTTGAGGCGCCAGAGGGCGAAGAGGGGCTCGCAGTGATGTCCCCCGAAAAACAGGGCCATGTTGGCAGCCCGTACAGGTTGCCGAGTTGCTCAGCGTTTTATCTCCCTCCATCCAACATTTTATTGCTGCTGCCGCATTGCTTGTCTAATTTTCTCTTTATTAGGGGCGTGCGAACAGCGATTTTTGAGACCGTATCGAATACGAATCGAATAGTGCCAGAAGCAAATTGAATCGAATATCGAATAGTTTTCGAACAATAGGTCGACTTTTTCACAATTGATGTAAAACGGTATTGACATCCTAGTATTCATAAGCTTAGCTAGCAACTTTCTGTCATTACGTTGCGCTGTTTATCAATATGCACGAATGGGCAGTTAGGAACAATTAAGCAGTTTGTTCGCATATACATGACTTTTTGGAGAGTGCGAATGATCCCCATAACGTACCCTGTTGCATTATATACGTAACCTGTTGCACTACGTAAGTTCTCCAGTTTTATGCCTATGTTATGCGCGCGGAGAGGGAAGTCATTGTACTCTATATCCAAATTCGTGTTTTATTGTGCACAGTTATAAATATTCGAAAACTATTCGATACGTGAGTGTTGCATGAAGAGTGCACATGTCTCCGTGGACCATAAAATTGAACAAGCGCGGTGATTCACCTTTGTGTCCTCTGTTTAGCGCAGATGTACCCTTCATTCCACGCGGGGGAAAAGAAAAGTACACATGTAACAGCGCGAAGCCACGACGTTAGTATAGCGTGCAGCTTCGCGGAAGATCATTTAAATGGCGTCGGTGCTGACTGGTGAACGTCCCGCTTTTTTGGTACCGGCGTATTAATTGTGCGTTTATTTCCGGAGGCCAATAAGTGGGCTCTCCGGCGCACGAGCCTTTGTGCTTGCCGCTCTGAACCAATACTAACCTGTTGGGGCTGCTGCACTCGCCAAGTTCTGATCGCGTGGCCAGCACTGCAGAAGCCTTGTAGAGCAGCACTTGCGCGACATCGTTGTAGGCTGGGTAATGGCGTGCTGAGACGCAAATTCGAGGATATGTTTTTATCGCACGGGGTATAGTGGGTCGGCCAACCGCAAAACCGAACAGAGTTTGCCTGACGCGCTTGTGTTGATTTGTTAGTGCCGTTTCTTAATTATATAGGCGCTTGTGTTAACTTTGATTCCTGGTACGAACCGGAGATGTGTCACGGCGGCATTACATGCTAGTTCTTCTGTGCACATGCGTCTGCTACATAATTAAAGAAAAAGAAACGGCAGAACCAATCTTGGCCGGATATCTTTGTAAGCGATATGGCTTATTGCTTTGTTGTACCGCTCTCTTAGCCGCACATGCTCATCGAGGTCTGCACCTTCCTTAGCAGCATACGACGTTCGACCTCCGCACTGCGCCGTTTAGGCTCTTCCAAATTAGCGGGAGTACATGTCCTTCTTCGGACGACAATAGCAGACTACGTGTGTCGTCCCCTTTCTGTGTCACCTTGGTACATCCATTCTAGTGGATAGGCGACCGTAGTGGCGTATAGCAGCGCCGGAATTTACCGGGGCTGCCGGCAAACGGTTTCAACTATAGCGAATGGATTGCTTCTCCGAATCATCGTCCGCCACACTGAAAAAGTTATAATTGGAAATCTTATAAACATATGGAGCTCTTAGAACACCCGGAAGTGCTATATAGGCTTGTAAAACGGAGATGGCGTTATGTGCCAAGACTCAACCAGAGTGTTCGCGCTTTCTTGGTTCGCTTTGTCGCCTGACAATTTCACATGCCCCGTTAACCAACCAATACGCGCCTGTGAAGCAGAGTGTCTGTCACGCGCCGCCCTTCTGTGTCGTCTTGTTCCTTCGAACCTTTCTCTGGTTTTGTCAGCGTAATCGCTCGCAACCTTGCCCAATTCATCAGGTTACAAGCGGTGTTACTGTCGCCCTTACATTATGTGGGCCACGTGTGAATTGTATTATGTATAGCCGAAATTAAAAGCTCATGCACTATGCTGACCAGCAAAGCGCGTTTCGCTCCTTTATGACTCCACGTGATAAGACTATGAATGAATCAATCCGTTTCATTAGCGAGCAGCAGCTCTACTCGGCCTAATTGAGATATTGCGCGCGGTCAGAGAAAGAAGTCACGGCGACTCCCAGCATTGCGCAGTTAAACACGGGGACCGTGTACAGCGGGCGAGTAGCCGATGAAACAAAGACGCTTGCTGGTCACTTCCGCTGTCGGTCTGCGCACGCAGACGCCCACGTTCTTCGGTGCTCTCTCGTGTATACGCGTCCCGGCAATCAGTCGTGTTGAGAGCAGCAGCAGCAGCTGATAAAGCGGGCGAGACGATGAGATATTTTTAGAGCGCGACCGTTAGCCGTATACCTACTGCACGTCAGGATAGGTACAACCAACGGAGACGGGAGAGTTGGCGTCCACGCCGGCATTCATATTAGTCGCTCGCCTAGAAAGCCTCCGCGGTCCTGGCTGATAAGAGCGAGGTGTTCGATCTCCGACTGACGCGTATAATGAGGGAGTGTATACGCTCGGAACCATGCCGGTAGGCTCTGATGTTGCGCCACGTTTCACGTAACCGCAGTCGCCTAATTAAAGGTGGGTTTTCCGCTCTCTGCGCCCCCGCATACAGTCGGAGTCACTGACACATCGATTGTAATCGAGCCGCCTATGCACGAACGCGTAGACAGCTGGTATTTACGTCAATTGATGGACGAACGAACGAACGAACGAACGAAGCGTCATTCACCTGTGATCCTGTTGCCCATCTCGCGCTTACACATTTCTCAAAGGCGATACCACGCTAAGGAACAGCGATAAAATGCGTCTGCAAAGTAGTTAATGCACCTGCTTTATTTGCTTACTGCTGTACGCACCTGGGGTCAACGGTCAGCAGCTTTGCGTATACGAAAACGCACTCATCTGCACGCCTTTTGCGTTCTTTCGTTCTTTGTTTCCGTTGTTTAGTATGTCCGGCCCAATAGCATAACCTAACTTTGAGTAACCTACTTCTAGAACTCCCTAATATACATAGAACGTGTTGTTGCAGCTGTCCTCGACGCCATAGTGCTTCGTAGCCTACACACTGCTTTGTTAATGTATAATGCAGAGGAATGGACGCCGTTCGGACGGGCGTCCATTCATTGTACGGCATTGTCCCTCGTACTGTCACTCCGCGACCCACCAGTAGCACGTAGCATGAACTCAACCGAGGTACGAGGAGAATGTTGACGGGCAACTTTGGCGGTTTAATCCGCAACAACCAACCCCATGAGGAGACACTCGAGAACACGAACATAAAGCTTTCGAAGTTTCTGCGCCACCATTCGCATGATAGACCTTGTCTGCAAATATTGGCCGTTTCTAGAAAGTGAAATGAAGCTATGCAAATAACGATGTGGCATAATATGTACAAGAACATTGACATATATACAAGTACGGCTTAATTAGCTACGTCTTCGAATTAGGTAATTGGTTATACCCTTCGATCAATCCATCTGCCCTTACATACGTACTACGTACGTACGTACGAGGGGTGCTGATAATTATTGAGCCTTACCGGGAAAAAAATGAGCCATACTCCGTTTCAAACAGCGGACGCAACGCTGCGAAGGCTTGGAGACCGTTTCCCAGGTCGATCCGATTCACCCACGTGACCATAGCGGTGACGTACGCCGATGACGCGTCACTCATACCCCACGTAATCACCATGGCGGTTCTGCTTGCCGTTCGAGGTCAACTCAAGACTAAACCACGCCTCAGGCAACGAAAGCGTTGTAACAATCCCTAACAGGCGTAACTTGGCCCGTGGAGGTATAGATAGGGTGTTTACGTGGTGTTTGCAGAATGTTGCGTCAGCGGGGCCATTCCTATCGCGCATTCGTCATGCGGACGTCGTTTGGATGGCGGAAAACCCGGTACGAACGATGGGTGTGCTCTTGTTTTGAACTAGGAGAGAACGAATCTAGAAAAGCAGTCCTGGTGCATGGTATAGTTTATGGCTGCCTCACACGTCCACTTCGAACTTTGCAGACACCGCTGAATCACGCTTTTGGCCTCTGTTGTCATGCAACCATGCTTTTGGGGACACCTGCAACAGTTTCACAGTCGTGCCACAGTTTACTGGGGCTATTTTCGATGCATAGAGAAGATTGCGAGCATATACGTTGCCGGTTTAAGTAAGTTACTTTGCTCGTTATAACTTGAATAGCATCCAGATTCGAGAACTAAAAAAAATTCCTAGGACAGAGATGACATGTCGAAATCAGTGCTTTCTTCACTCCGCATTATTATAACGCACTACAAAACTTCATTTGCAACTTGCAATGCGCGCGTGCACCGAGAAGACAAGTTCTCCCGTAATGTCACAATTATTTACTGGGTGTTTTCGCTTCCGATATTTTGAAACGAACGCACCCCCTTTCGATCACGTGGTTTACAAGGGTTACAAACCACATAATTCACTAGAGTAAACCAATAACCACACACAACAGCTAGTAGCACCTCTGTTTGAAACTTTTTGAACGTGATTTAAGATAACTCATAACGTGCTACGATGATAGGAGATATATACGATACAATAATCATTCTCGCACCGAATAATGTGCATTGACAGCTTCATGCCGTTGCAGCGCATTAATTAATGCGTCGGTGGAAGGATGTCGCTGTGTGTGCCAACATGCTCGGGAGGAACTGTAAAATTTGTTGTAAGAAACAATGTGAATAAAATACTATCCGCATTAATCACGTTGTGCAATTTCAAGGAACGAACTAAAGAGTTTGACGAGCAGATTTTACTTTTTTTTTTTTCAGGGCATTAGTATCGTGAAATTAGGTTCCTTAAAACACACTCGATCGTGCTTAGAAATTTCATATCTTACATATCACGAAGTGTACTAGAAAGTACACTCAGTTTTCTCTCTTACACCATACTAAAAACTGAAACCGAAAAACACAAGGCAAGCGCGCTTACCTGTGTAAAAGCTACGTACCAGTCCTTCCGAGCTAACCCGACAATGTAGTCGGCGGCGGCCGGCGCACGGCGGTCAGGCGGGCCTATGTTGCGGCGCTTGCCAAATTCTTTACTTGTGCATATATCACAGAGAAAAATGCGATGCATAATGCGCTGCAGCGTTTGTAGGTGCATAGAGCGCCGGCTAAAAGGGAAATACGAACGAGCGCGTCGTTTCAAGGCTATGCCTATCTCGTGAATGCTTTCGCGAGTTAACTACGCCGCCAGACGCTGTGCAGACGAGCACGTGGAGAGAGAGAGAGTATGTGTGTGTTTGAGAGAGAGAGAGATTTGATGGGAAAAGGCACTATTTCCGCCTCTTTGGAGAAAGCCAGAAATATTTCCCTTTCTCATGAAATCTCTCTCTCTCTCTTTCTCGTCAAATCTCTCTTAACTCGCGCATCCCGACCCCGGACGGTGTCGCGAAGCGCGAGTTGACCTGATTCGTTCTTCAGCGCGAGAGTTGCGGCGTTTTGTTCGGTGAGGGTGATCGTATTCGCGCATCTTGGCATTGAGCTCACTGGCATTGTGTCACTCCCATGTCTAAGAAGACCTGTTCGCGCGTGCAGATCTTTTACACGTTGCCCCTTTAGGTGCCTACTTTCGTTCCGACGCCCGTATACTGTTAGAAATCTATAACCCAACATGGAAGAAGTGCCTAAGTTTACGGTAGCGGACTACGGCGTGATGTGCCTGATGCTGTGCGTGTCTTCGGGCATCGGTATCTACTTCGCCTGGCACGACAGGCACGATGTGTCGAACAAATCGTTTCTCCTGGGTAACCGGAAGTTAGGCGTGTTCCCGGTGACCATGTCGTTGATGGCGAGCTTCCAGTCGGCGACCACGGTGCTAGGCTATCCCGCCGAAATGTACTACAAGGGGACACAGTTTTGGATGGCCATTTTCGGACTTGCCATCTCCAACGTGATTGTCGCCGAGCTTTTACTGCCCGTGCTGTACAAACTCAACATGACCAGCGTCAACACGGTAAGCAGATTTTGATCGCCATATCCGCGCACGCCATTTAAATTTTACTCTCCCCATTCCGCCACGTTATCGTCGCATTATGTTTTGTGTGATGTACCAACAGTCGCAAATGTGCATCGCCACCTGTTAGTATCAAAGCTGTTTCGTGGTACTTGTGTTAATGCTGAAGTCGTGACGAGCCGTTCGGATTTAGGAATGTGTACAATTTAACGCTATCGAAATTGTGACTCGCATTAAAATGACACTTGTTTGCGGGATTATTTTTTATTTATTCATATACCCTAAAGGCCCATTCGGGCATTACATAGGGGGGGGGGGGGGGAGCCAGTTACATTTACAAACGTGTAAAAAAAAAGAACATTGGTAATATTTCAGGCCGATTAATAATATTAATATTTAATATTAATATTTAAAATAATAATATTTCAGGCCGATTATCTTTATTTCGGCTGTTTTCCACAAGTTTCCACAGTGAATGAAGATTCCACTCGAACATTTTCACTTGGGAAGTTCAAATCTACGAATGCGTGTGTATAGA